>NC_089503.1:40455116-40778518 GCF_036850995.1 Saccopteryx leptura
AAAAGGAAAAAACTGAATCTTATGATTTCCATAAAATGTCAGGAACCATTCTAATGAAAGAACAAGGAATTAAGCCAAGATTCTCACACTACATCAGAAAGGAGGTATGGAGTCACGATCCTAAACCTAGTGAAATGAACTTGGCCAGGCTATTTATTGTAAGCGAGTGGACACACACACACACACACACACACACACACACACACACACACTCACACACACACTCCGATTGGATTTATGCTTTCATGCGTACACCCTAGATGCGAAGGGGATTGCTAATGTATACTCCCGTTAGCCAGGACTTTGTTTTGTTTTCCAACATTTTATCGTGAGAAACTTCAAACACAGAAAGTTGAAAGAATTGTATGTATATCTTTTCCTAGATTCACCAGTTAACTGTTTACAGCATTCGCTTTCTCCTTCTCTCTGCAGATATACTCACCCTTTTTTTCTGAACCATTTGAGAGTTAGTTACTGACATCAAGACATTTTATCTCTAAACATTCCAGCATGTATTCCCCAAGAAAAAGGACATTTTCTTACATAACCTCAATACCACTAAGATCAATAGAATGCTTCCATCTAGTATACAATCTGCATTCAAATATCTCCACTTGTCTCCAAAATGACCTTTCTAGCATTTAAGGTTTTCCTTATCCAGGGCCCAGTTAAGAAGTTCTCACTGGATTTAGATATTAAGCTCTTTGGTCTCCTTTTGGGAATAGTCCTTTACCTACCTTTTAAAATTTTTTCTTTCATGATATTGAGAATTTTAAAGATCTGCTATCTCAGAGAATGATCCATAATCTGAATTTATCTGATTGCTACCTTATGCCAACAAATAATTTTAATCCAATACCCCATTTCCCCCTTCCTCTGTCCAGAACCAGCCCCGTCAATTACACTTGGTGGTAACACTTAGTGAAGAGGCCTCAGAGAACTTAGAATTTTACACATCCCAGATTGGGTTTAATTGATATTATTAAACAACTAGCATTTATTTAATATTAAAAGAATACTGGCCCTGGCCGGTTGGCTCAAGTGGTAGAGTGTCGGCCTGGCGTGCAGAGGTCCCGGGTTCGATTCCCGGCCATGGCACACAGGAGAGGCGCCCATCTGCTTCTCCACCCCTCCCCCTCTCCTTCCTCTCTATCTCTCTCTTCCCCTCCCGCAGCTGAGGCTCCATTGGAGCAAAGATGGCCCGGGCGCTGGGGATGGCTCCATGGCTTCTGCCTCAGGCGCTAGAATGGCTCTGGTTGCAATAGAGCAACGCCTCAGATGTGCAGAGCATCGCCCCCTGGTGGGCATGCCGGGTGGATCCCGGTCGGGCGCATGCGGGAGTCTGTCTGACTACCTCCCCGTTTCCAGCTTCAGAAAAATACAAAAAAAAAAAAAGAATACTTTCAATACTTCCAAATTCTGGGGCACAGAGGAGCCAAATGGCATATGTACCCAGTCAAAAAATTTTATAGCAATTTACTTTGACTCAGTATTAACAATGTCTTTTCAAATATTTTTTTTGCAAAGTGCTTTCACACTTGCTATTTAAGAAGCTTGGCTTTGGAGGTCAAACAGATAGGAGTTCAATTTCTGGGTCCACCTCTTTACTAGCTGTGCTAGATAAAAATGTAGCTTAACCTCTCTCAGCCTTGGTTTCCTTAAATGGTATTTAGGGTGTAAGTTGCTTAAACTAGTGCCTCGTTCAGAATAACAGCCTATGTTCAGTTTCACAATAACTCTTCAAGAAAGGCAGGCAGGTATCATCCAGTCTCTCTTATAGATGAGGGAACTGAAGCTCAAAAGACAATGTGGCTTATTGAAGGTTAGGGCAGCAAAGTGTCCAAAGAGACAAGGAGAATCGAAGTTGCTGACTTCCATACCTGTCATTTCTATTTCCACTCAGGAAGTAGTGTCTACCTCATGGGATGCTGTGAGGACTACATGAAATGATACGTTTCTGTTGCTATGCATTATGCTGATACAGAGACCATGCTCAATCAGTGTCAGCGACCATTACTATAATTATTTTTATCTTGTCACACTGCCATGAGTAACTGATTTTGTTCAAAGGCCCCAAAAGAATCCTTGGAGACAGGCTCATAATCATTTTGACCCAGCCCCATTTCTACCCTATCTTCTATCCCACCAAGATAGGGGGGTTGGAACAACCCAAAATTCACTGAAGGTATTAGGTTTCACTTCGAAGGAGAGACAAAATATTCGGAGGCTGTAGGGCCATTGTTTGCAAAACACAAGAGAGGGTCTGTTCTCCTTGGGAAAGGAAGCACTAAGTCATGACTCATTCTTTAGGCTCTATGTGGGAGACTTAGGGTTCCTGCAAAAACTTTTGTGTCACTCACTATTGTCTTATGTGGACTGAAGCACAAAGCCTGACCCAGTTTTGTTCCCAAAATCACACGACCCATTCTGCCCAAGACATTCTAGGAACACATTGTCTATCACCTCGAACAATGTGACCGAGTCACATTGAAAAAGAAGAGACAGAGTCGCCATTGAAATTGACCCTGTGGCTATTAGTAAAACCATTGGGCAGCTGGCCATTCCTTGGGGCACCTTAATGACCAAACTAATCACAAGGTCTATCTCCCACCACAATCAGGCCAGGCGTGAGAAAAGAGGGCTTTCCTTCTACCTTCAGAACAATAAGGAACCACTCAAAGTCCAATCAGTGGGACTGTTCCATTGTTGGTCTTGTGCAGGGCCATCGGTGTGATCGCCTCTACTGTGCCAGCTCAGGCTGGGTATACAAAGGAGCCTCCCCATACATTTAGTTTACAGTTGATCCCTCAGTGTGCTTAGTGCTACAGAGATGGCACGTCTGGGACCAGAATGTAGAGGCGGCATTTCACAACTCTGGATGTGACTCATTTAGAGAAGATTGTTCTTCACTTACTCTTGCTTTCCATTCACCTAACCAAAGCCCTGCTATGCTCTCTGCTTTCACAGTGCAAGCCATCTGTCCTTCCAGGTAATCAACCGTGTAGCTGAGAAACAGAGAGGTAGGGTAGAAAGAACATGAGCCTGGAATGAGGCAGATCTGGTTTCCAAACTTGGCTCTGACCTTAGATAATAGAAATAGGCAAACACCTATTTCTTGCTTATGATATACCAGGCACAGTGCTCAGCAACCTACTTGTATTATCTCACCGAACCCTCATAGCCAACCTATGAGCACCAGTATTTCTGCTTTATAGAGGAAGACACTGACATCTAGATGTTAAACATCTTGCCCAAAGCTCAGCTTCCACATATAAAATCCATAGACTACTTTACATTTTTCCCGGTGTCTTGTGTCTCCAATTAAATGTTATATATAAGCACATATGTATATATATACACCTCAGACTACCCGGCATATAGCAGACGCTCCACAAGGGTCCCTTCCCTGCTGCGGAGGCTGAATCTAAGAAATAAGAATCTCTGACCCTAAGCCAAAATCTCACTGGGTGGCTTGGCTTTTTCAGACTGGCTCAGGAGCTTCGTCAAGGCCTAATTAAAACACTTCTCTCACGGCTACAAATCTTAGCCTTATCAGCAAATAATGCAGGACACCAATATTTGGAACCTCAATCTTGGTCACCGATAAAATGAGTGGGAGAAGTGGGAAGCAAATCTAGATTCTGAAAGTTGGAAATTGGGCTGTAACTCCTCCGGCCTGGCCTTTGATGTGCGTGTGCTTACATGTGCTCATTACTTTAAGCTGTTCCATGTGTATATATTTGTATATATGTGTGTATATATATATATGTATATACACATATCCCGAAGTAGATGTATTTATATACATATATACACACACGTAATGATACACTAAATAAGCCACCAGTCCCACCCTTAAAGTGTCTTCAGAAAATTAACCCATGGAATAAGCAATAATATGTGAACTATAAACATTCTTGCATGTTGGCAGATAACCATGCTAGACATTCCCCTCCAAGAACTGAGAAAGAGAAGAAAGGGAATAACACAATAGCACAAAAATGCACTAATCAAATCCATAATCAACTTTGATGATGGAGCACGGATTCTAATCAAAACGCAATGGGGTAAAGTTGCAACAGGTTGTAAGCTTGGAGCTGAGTGCTCTTCCCAGCAGCCCCGCCTGCATTTTCTTTTTAAACATCTAAAACACCCACAGCGGATTTCAATCACTTCTAATTACTTTTTTTTTAAAGAAATGAGTTGCAAGCTGAGCACCAGGCTCCTAAAAACAGGAATTATCAAAGCATTATATATATATATATATTTTTTTTTTCCCATGCAACTGCTTCTTAAAAATAAGCTAGCCTCTCCTCAAATAGCTCATGAGTATTCCTTATCTGAAGGTCGGCCGGACAGGATTTCTGAACTAACCCAGAATCTATTTCTAAAACAATTCTTTGCACATGGTCATAATTTATACACCATGTTAACGGAGCAGATGCTATAAATGTTCATTCTTGGGGGAAGGCCCAGGTATCCCAGCACCAGGAAGGGAGTTTGGGTGCGGGTGATGCTGCACATGCAGTTCCCCGCACTGGGGGTCGAGCCCCAGCTGTAGGTTTGTGGGAGAGACTCAAGGTGAGGGGCTTGGGGAGCTGATGGTGGGGCTGCTCCTCAGAGCTATTTCCGGCTTGTGGCCTGTGTTAGGACTTTCCACACGTGACGGAGGAGAGCAGGCTGAGGGGCGAATGGGTTGTCAGTGGCTGAAGAGAGTTGCTACGTAATATAAGGAGCCTTGAGAATGGCCTCCTTTCCCCTGTAACTACCGCACTGAATATTCTAACCCCAAGCTAATAACAATGATCACTGTCATGCCCCAAGGGTCTGTTCTGAACCAGCTCTCTTATAGACATCATCTCCCCAGCTTCCCGTAACCACTCTGCATGCTCAGAATTACTATCCACCAGGAAGCCAGCACGCAGATTCAATCCCTTAGCTGTGAGACTTTGTTCTCTTCTCATCATCTCTTAAAAGAAAGGTTCTACATAAAGAGCAATTACCTATTGCATGACGATGCAGCTTCCCGTGGTGACATCAGCTCCTGCTCTGCACCACTACGTGGCCCTGCTCCTCGTCCTTCCCTGGCATGCCCCTCTCACCATCTCTCCTCCCCACCCAGCCACCACCTGCTTCCTCCATGAGGCAGTCTGGACTTCTCCAGCCATCATGTCCCCTCTCTTCCTTTGAATCCCAAGGATACTTCTCAGCTCTGTTGCCCCAGTATATCAGTGATGCCTCCCAACTGGACTCTAAAATCCCCACGGCCCAGCAGGTTTTATTTACCCTGTTCTTCTGCCAGAACATGCTAAAGGAGGCAGCGATGGAGAGTGGTCTGGAAGCCAGGATAACCTGAGCTCCACCACACTGGAGCAGGACGAGCTAAAGCAAGTGGCTTCACTTTGCTGCGTCTCACTTACTCTCCTGACTCGATGGTTACAGCAGTGGTCTTATAAATCAGGGCCTGAAGGAAATGAGGAAGTCTCTGTGGTCATCTCTGTGCAGCACTGTGGTGAAGGGCCATGGAGTTCACAGTCAGACTGCCCAAGTCCTAATTCTACTTCTGCTACTCACAAGGTCACTAACCCAGTGATTGCCTCAGTTTCCTCAGAAGTAAAATGAGAATCGTAACACTTACCTCATTGGAGTATTGTAAGAATCAAATGAGATATTTTATAGCATCTTTAGAACAATTCCTGGCATATAGGAAGTGCTATGTAATGATTTGCCATTATCATATTATTATTGTTATAGAACATGTCATTTCTGCTTTAAATGTTACTGTGAGGATGAAATGAGATCACATGTAAAGAGCCTGGCACCTCAGGCCCTCACCAGGTGGTCCTGCCCTTCCCTCATCTTCCCACTGTACCTGTTGTACTAAGCAGACAATGGATGCTCTGAAAACCCTTGTAAACCAAGGGCTTGAGAGAATAAGCTATGCCTGTTCTCACTCCAAGCTATTTGATCTCAGCTAACATTCCCTAGCTCTTGCTTTAGCAATATAAATAGCTAATTTTGTGTTCCTCATTTGCCAGACACTGGGTTAAACACTTCAAATATGTTATTTTTCTTATTTATGTTCACATATGTTATTTGTGTTATTTATGCTCATTTTTACAGATGGAAACACTGAGGCCCAGAGAGATTAATCCAGCTATTATTACATGACAGAGACAGGACACCATGGATATCCACCTAACTTTAAAACTTGTGCTATTGCCCTGGCCGGTTGGCTCAGTGGTAGAGCATCGGCCTGGTGTGCAGGAGTCATGGGTTCGATTTCCGGCCACGGCACACAGGAGAAGCGCCCATCTGCTTCTCCACCCCTCCCCCTCTCCTTCCTCTCTGTCTCTCTCTTCCCCTCCTGCAGCCCAGGCTCCATTGGAGCAAAGATGGCCCGGGCGCTAGGGATGGCTCTGTGGCCTCTGCCTCAGGCGCTAGAATGGCTCTGATTGTGGCAGAGCGTAGCCCCAAGATGGGCAGAGCGTCGCCCCCTGGTGGGCATGCCGGGTGGATCCTGGTCGGGTGCATGCGGGAGTCTGACTGCCTCCCCGTTTCCAACTTCGGAAAAATACAAAAAAAAACCAAAAAACCCCAAACCCCCCCACCCAAAAAAACCTGTGCTATTGACCACTGCACAACCCAGCCTTCCATGAAAAAACAAAACAACCAAAACAAACAAACAAACCCCAAAACACTAAATAAAAAGGAAATCAGAGGCCCCAAGATATCATTTGCCATTTAACTCATCATTTCCTGAGTATCTTCTAGTGATAAATATCATGTTTTGGATTGGAGACTACCAGATGTCAAGCCACAGTCCTCAAGCCATAATGGAGAGGCTTGCCTGTGTGTTGAATAGGCACCGTGTCAGGCAGACTGGGAGATAGGTCGGTCCAAAGAAGGGAAAATCCCCTTTGCCAAGGTCACTTTGATGCCAGGGTGGGGCAGTGAGAACAAGGACCTGTCACTTGCCACAGAGAAGAGCCCCCAGGAATCCATACACGTAAGGAAAGGGCAGGCTGGTAAAATCCAGGACAGTCTACTGGGGAGGAGCCAATTTCCTTAGCAGTCCATCCAAACCATCCTCATGGTCAGTGCACAAGGCCCCACAGAGGGCAGGGCGAGGTGGAATGGGGCAGGCAGGGAACTGTCACCAACGGTGAGGGAGGGAAGCAAGCCTGGAGGGACGTGACCATGCCAGCCCCTCTGGGAGCAGCTGCAGCGCAATTTTTCAGGAAAGAGGGTGATGAATCACCTTGCCAGAGCCTGCCCAGGACAAGTCTCCAACAATGTTAAGTGAAGGGTCAGGAGGGCGAAGGCAGAACAGCTGCCAGGGTATGAACAGTCATCCCAGCATCTACTCTCCCTCTCATTCCTCAGGTCCTCCTCATCGGGCTGGATGTGTGTCACATCGCAGGGTCACTGCTTTGGCCTCCAGCATACCATTCCCCACACCTCATAAGCCCCAGCTCCAAGGGGATAGGGGAAACCTTGACAAGAGTGTACCTCCGAATTCATTCCCATTTCAGAGCTCACTGGACAAATCCTGTGGCCAATGGCAGAAAAACAGAGCAGAACACAAAACCCTCGCCTACACAGGTCTGAGAAGCGTTGAGGGAAATCTTGCCTTCCTCCCACAGGCCATCAGTCAAATCTGTCAGCCTCCAAAAAATGTTTAGCAAGTGCAGAAGCAAGGGGCACGCTTATCACCCTGGCTTGGGAGCTTAATCTGCTTTGAGGGCCTTCTCCAGCCAGAGCTCCGAAAGTCTGCTTACAATTAGCTTCCAGCTCCAGTTCCTCCATCAGAAAGGCTAGGAATGTGTTGAGTTCTAGCCTCTGATCAGAGAAGGCTCAGGGAGAAGGTGGAGACAGTGTCGGCAGAGAAGTAAGTGCCAAAAGGGTCAGCTGGTCTGTTGCCACTTCCCTGACACCAGCCCCAAACTACCTCCCCCTCTGGCTTCCCGTCTCTCCTGACCAGGATAGTCACATCCGTCAAGTCGGCCTGTCCCCAAAAGTCCCTTATGACTGACTGCCAAGAAAATACAACATGCCCCCGCTCCCTCCTACCAGGCGAGGGAAGAAAAACAGCAGGGAGGGCAGGAAGCCAAGAGTACCTGATTGGCCCTTGCTGATTTCCTTAAAAGAGATTGAATGGCCAGGGCCTGTCACCCAGCCGAACTGGGAGATGTGAGCTCTGTCTGGAACGGTGTAAGTCACCAGTTCTCTTCAAGCCACCCCCCATCCCCACCCCCAGTCACCCGGGCTACCAGCACCAGGATCTACAACCCAGGAAGGAGGGGCTTAGCTAGCTACAGGCCGCCATTCTGAACAGCCACCCCCACCTCCACCGCATCAGCCAGCCAAGACTCGAGGAGTCTCCAGCTGGCCGCCTCAGCCGGTGCACCGGGCACTCTCACTGCAGTCCCAGCACGGTGCTGGGAAGCCTGTCAGTCCAAGGGATGGAGCAGGGGCAAGTCGTCTTCAAGCTGGGGGAGCAGGTTCACTGCCACCCCCAGACCCCTTTTCCTGGATATTGCAGCCAGGGGGCATCGAGCCCAACGAGGCCTCTGATCATTCCTTGTCAGGGACTAAATCTCTGCAGATCCGACAGACCGCTAGACCTCAACATTCAGAACCTGACATTTCCAGCGCTGCACACGTTTTTTTGAGAACACTCGGCCGGTGCCAACCAGAAGGAAGCCGTAGGCGTGCCCGCAGCACGGTCTCATATAGATCTTGAAGGCAAGCCTAGGGCACCCGGGCCACACCCACCGGCTAGCCCACTCTCCCGCGCATCCCCCAACCTGCCGACCTAAGTGGAACGCGTCCCTTGTCCGCCCACTGGGTAGCCCTTTTCCCCCATCCAGCCACGCCACTCTCCCCCTTCGAAGTATTCACCCATCCCCCCAGAGCATTGCTCCAGCACACAGCGCCTCTCACCTGGGTATCGAACCCGTTTTCCAGCGAGCCGCTCATCCGCAGCGGGAGCCCCTCCCCCGCCGGCTCCTGCAGCCCCTGCGATTTCAGCGGGATCTGGCTGGGGAAGGCGGTCTTGCTCACCTCCACCTTGCTTCCCAACTTGAGGTAGCAGGGCTGGGGACCGGCCCGGGCTGGGGGCACGTGCAGGATGGGCGCGGCACTGTGCACGGGTTTGGGCAGTCCCGATTTCATTTTGGAGGCGACCAGGATGGCCGGCATCTTCTCCCGAGGCTTCGGCTTTCCCAGCACGTCCCTGGCAGCGGCGGCGGAGGCAACCGCTAAAGGCAGCGCGGGCAGTAGAGCAGGCGCCGGGCCTCGGCCCGCGAGGCGCCCACCACCAGTGGAGAGGAAGAAATAAATCCCCGGGCCGGGGAGCTCGAAGCAATCCGCGAGCGCGCCTTGGGGGTGCCGGACGGCCGCGGAGGACTGGGCGCGGCGCTCAGCTGGTCCCACCTGGACGCGTGCTGCAGCCGGGTCTCACGCCCCTTCTGGGTGGCCTATTCAAGGGCTCTGGGCGCTCGGAGACTGTTGCCTCTTGCGATTCTCCTCCTGGGGACCCGAGGCTTGGAAGCCCATATTAACTTGTCACTGCATCTCCGAAGTGAGGAGGCCCCTCTGGAAAAGAGGCAGCGGGGAGGCACGCCTCCCTCTCCGGGAGACTGCGGGTGTGAGCTGGCCAGGGAAAGAGAGATCTGTGGCAGGAGGGAAGGAGCGAACCGCAGAGGATGGAGAGGGAGAGCGCACGGAGCCCGAGACGTCTCAAGATCACCGCGAGGCAGCTGGCGCCCTGATCGCGAGCACCGCAGTGTCACCCGCGACGCAGAGGCGCGGCAAGAGCCCCCGAAAGGTCTCTCCAGGCGTGACAGTCAGTCACCACTGCCCAGAAGCCCCCCGGACAGATAGCACCTTAACGCCTGTGGGTCTGCACATGCTCCGTGCTCTATAGTGCAGCAAGGCTGTGGCCGTGAGGTGCGGGCACCTGGACGCGCGGCTGGGCAGGACTGCGCTAGCGAGCGGCCGCCGCGCTTCCCGGGAAGGTTGCGCTGGCTGCGGGGCTCCGCGCAGGGGAAGACAGGCTACGGCCCGCGCGGCTGCGGCGCGCGCTGACAGCCGGGGCCGCCCCGGCGCGCCCATTGGCCCGCGGCGCACCAATCAGCGGCCGCAGATCTCACTGCAAGGGGCGTGGCCTCAACTCCCGGGCCGCGGCCGAAACTCTGGGGCCGCGCTTGGCCGCAAGTACAAAGCGGGCTGGTGACCGCTCTGCGGCACTGTTCGGTCCGCGCGCTTCCCCGCGGGCCGACACCCTCGCGCCCTGAAACCTTCTTTTTGAAAAATGCTTTTTCGAACGCAAACGTCCGCCTCCGGACCCCACGGGCACAGTTGGGGGGAAGTTTTGTTTCCTTTTTCAAATTATTCTGGTCACCTTAACGGTTTAAGTCTTCCGAAGTCGCGCCCGAAGTCCCGCGGCCCCCCATCTGGCCAGGGCAAGGCTATTCCTCTTCTCCCGCGTTAACGACAAGCCAGCCATTTCTCCTCTTTCTGCCTGCTCTGCCAGGCGGCCCGGGGACCTCCCAATCGCTTCCTCTTCAGTTTTCAAAGGCTGCACATTTCACTTAACTATTTGAAGTATTTATGGGCAAATACAATACCCAGGGAAGCTTCCAACCCCGATACAGCTCCTCCTTGCAATCTACCACAGACTCTAATTAGAGTGCCTGAGGAAGCCAGGAGAGACTCCATGGCCCTTGCTGGCTCAGGCTAAACCTTGCTGCATTTCATGTAGAAGCCTCTCCCTGCCCATGCCTTGAACACACTGGCCCCACAGGTTCCTCGACTTTAATCTCCCCTGGGGATTTCTTCCCTTCTCTCAGTTGCTGACTCAAAGAATATGAGAATTGAAAGGGATGGTCCAGGCAGGCCAAAACCCTCGCGGTTCATTGATGAGGAGCCCCTACCCTGTAAAACTGCCTGGATTTAAATTGGGCAACTTCTTTCATCTCACGTGCATCCTTAGAAAGCTTCCGTTTTCACTTAGGAGTACGGAGGAGGTTTGACTACATTTATACAAAGTACTGTTGTTTGGATTAAATTAGATAGTGCAAGACAGACAGTCTAGTCTAGCACAGTATCTGGCAATGTAAGGAGCTAAAGGGCCTGACCTGTGGTGGCGCAGTGGATAAAGTGTTGACCTGGAAATGCTGAGGTCGCCGGTTCGAAGCCCTGGGCTTTCCTGGTCAAGGCACATATGGGAGTTGATGCTTCCTGCTCCTCCCCCTTCTCTCTCTATGTTTCTCTCTGTCCCTATCTCTCTCTCTCTCTCCTTTCTAAAATAAAAAAATTAATTGGGTATTATTATTATTACAAATTACTGCTACTCCCCTCCCCCATCACCTCTGCATATAAGCTGTTTGTCTTCTTTGTCCCTGAGATATAGGTTTTCTCTGTATGCCCACTCTATAGACTGATTTATAATACTGATAGCATTGGTTTATCATTATCCATACCAGAGGAAACATCAGTTTAAAGTGACCTCTTAAAACAGCGTCAAGAAATAAGAAGGTACTTTCTTACCCTGGTCTGTCCCCTCTCCCACCTTATCTTCCATCCATTCTATATTTTATATAGCAACTTTCTACTCTACTTAGGCTGAAATGCACACAGTCTGGTGTATAATGTCAGGTATCTTCCCTCCCTCTGACATTAAAATACACGTGGTCTGTGACACTTACTTAGCACTCTGACTTTTGCCATCTGCTGCCACCTTGTTATTGATTATTTCATGTGTTCAGTTTCTCCTTAGAGTGGCAGGCTTTTGAAGTTAGGAACTTCATGTAAATTTTTATTAGATTCTCTCAGCATCAAGTATAATACCATGGAGAGAGAGCTACCGAAATTATCAAGTGAATGAGTGAAAGATGCTAGCAATTCTCCAGGAGGAGAGAACCTTCTAGATTCAAGTACATAAAAAAAGTCATGAAAAATGTTACCCTGCATTAAACCTTAGGACTCTCCTACCCAGAATTCTGGTTTTTATGGGTGTATCAAGAGTTATGGAGAGCTACTGCAGCCTTGGACTTTAAAGATCATGGAGCTATTCCAAAGTATTTCCATGATTCTAATCAGAGGTTCTCAAAGTATGGTCCCCAGACCAGCAGCAGCACCTGGAAATTTGTTTGAAACCTCCACACACACAACACTATGTTGTCCACTTGAAGCTAATATAAAAATATATTGAATGTCAACTGTAATTGAAAAAATAAAAATAATGCTTTTAAAAAGGCCCTTAAAGCCCACCCCAGACCTACTGAACTGAAAAGCTCTGCAGCTGGTGCCCAGCAATTTAGGTTTAGTAAGTATTTAACACAGTGATTCTGATGCATTGTAAAGGTTGAGAACCTCCTCCTGCCCCAATGAATATAGCATGCATTCAGTGCTCTTCTAGGGCTTCTTAAACCTTAATGAACAGAAGAATTACTGGAAATCTTGCTAAGATGCAGATTCTGATTCAGTATGTCCTGAACGGGGTTGAGGTTCGCTTTCCGAATAAGCTCCCCTTTGATGCCCGTGCTGGTGGTCTGCAGCTTTGGAGTAATAAGTCTAAACCATAGGTAGCAAAGGGTTGCATCTCAAGAGTCATCTATAGTTAAGTGACTTTCTGTCACTCTATGTTGAAAAGAATTCTGAGGGTACATCTAGGTAGTTTAGTTATAAACAGCAGCGTGATCAATTAATAATGTCTCTCATGGGTACAGAAATAGAATTAATGGCATACATGCTATGTGTTTGCCATCTCTGATTGCCTGTTTAAATCATATTTGCTGCCAAGGACATTTTTTGAATGTGTACCCTCAAGTGTGTACTAATATGAAATATAGTGCATTTGTTTTCTTTCTTTCCTTCTTTCTTTTCTTTTTTGGTATTAAAAGTACCTGCTACTAACACTCTAGAATTTGGTAAACATATGAGCATTCACTTTAACCCTGTAGGATTTGTATAACCAAAGTCTAATAATTTCCCAACTTTCTGGATGGAAAACAAGTGAATCTTTTCTAGTGTATTTTCAAATTTCTTTCCCTGCTTTCTCATTTCTTAAATAATTTTATTTTCTCTATCCTGGAACATTTTCTATTTCCTTTTATATCTTTCCTATAAATCTTCATTTCTTTGCTTAAAGCAAAATAATTATGTTATAATAAGCATACAAGTGGGAAAAGCTATATTCCACTGCAGCAAAAGAGGTTTCTCCTTAAATAAGATCATCTCAAATTATAATAATATCCTATAAAGATACTCTTTCCACATGGATGCTATGTTAACATGAAAAGTCATTTTAAGTCAATGTGTTTGGCAAACATTATTAGCTAAAGAAGTCATTGGTTCAGAGGAAGGCAAACTGCTTTGGAAAGAACACACAATCCAGGTTTTTATTTTTTTAAATGTCATTTAAAAAAATTATATGCACTATGGACAACCATTATTTTACATCACAACTCTGACAACCCCTCTCTCCTTTTTTTTTTTTTTTGTATTTTTCTGAAGTTGGAAACTTGGAGGCAGTCAAACAGACTCCTGCATGCGCCCGACCGGGATCTACCCGGCATGCCTACCAGGGGGCGATGCTCTGCCCATCTGGGGCATTGCTCTGTTGTGACCAGAGCCATTCTAGCACCTGAGGCAGAGGCCATGGAGCCATCCTCAGCGCCCGGGCCAACTTTGCTCCAATGGAGCCTCGGCTGCAGGAGGGGAAGAGAGAGACAGAGAGGAAGGAGAGGGGGAGAGGTGGAGAAGCAGATGGGTGCTTCTCCTGTGTGCCCTGGCCGGGAATCGAACCTGGGACTCCTGAACACCAGGCCAACGCTCTACCACTGAGCCAATGGGCCAGCCCCCCCCCCCTTTTATTCTTTCTGACTCTAACCTTTCAAAATCACCCACATGTCAGATGTCAGGGATGGTGAAATCTGAAACTTACTTTCAAAGCTCTCAGGACCACTGACTCATCCTAAGAGTTCGGACAGTTCCTTGGTTGTAGGAAGAGCCAACCTCAGATCAGGATGGGTCAGCTACATCCCTTTCTGATCCTGACATCAGCCACTAGTGATTAGTTGAGTGTGAATTGGGCTTCGGAGCTGACCTGCAAGTGACATCAACCCATCCTTCCTTTGGGTTAAAGACCCCTGGCTTTGCCTGACCTTCCAAGAAGACAGTCCTGTGAAGATCCCGAAATATCCAAACCCCAATCTTTCACACACAAAAATGCAGGGATCTGGGAAAAAAGTTAACAGCCTCTTGGAGATACCTGACTATAATAGATGAAGGGACTTGTTGAAAGTCTCTGGAATAACAGAAAAAGAGAAACATGTATGAATTTATTTGTGAGTAATAAAATAATTCACACTAGTTTATTTTCAAAGACTCATTTTCCTCAATTTTCTGTGACATGGTTGACAACCTACAGCATATATCTCAGAGATGGCACAATTTCCACCTTTTGGTAGTGGCTGAGTGAAGAGCCCATTTATCCCAGACTGCAGAGAAATGGTGCTAAGAACTTTAGGACAGCTCTTTAGAAAGTCTGCTCATCTCCCTCCCCCACCCCCACTTCTAATCTACCTTCTTTCAGATGAGTCTGTAAGCAGAGCAAAATGTGCAATGCTGATGACTCTCCCACCTGCAGAGTCTGGAGTGTAAGGAGTCTATGTGAACGTGTGTGTGTGTGTGTGTGTGTGTGTGTGTGTGTGGTGTGTGTGTGTGTGTGTGTATCTGTGTGTGTGTGTGTGTAGGCAATGAAGCAATGACCCTGACTAAATGTTATATAGTAAACTACTGATTAATCCAATATGGAATGGCTCAATCATTAATTCAATGAATCAATTGTTGAGAGCCATCTATGTGCCAGGCAGTGGGCATTATGACAGGGATCAAATAATAAATTCTTGTTCTCTGCTCTCAAGATGTAAAGAATGATGCAACTGCTGTTTCCCTGCCCTACAACTGCCCTTTTTCACAACTGAAAAACAGAGAGCTCACAATCTAGTCAGGGAACTAGACAGAAAAAATGAATGACAAATAGCATAACTAATACTCTAATAGAAGCAGCACAAAACATATGATGGTAAGGCACAAAGGAGCATCAGCTGTTTGTGGAGTTGGCAGTTACATGTTTAATTAAACTTTCTGACCAAGAAAAATTTCAAAGTAGCAGAGAAATCTTTCCTTTCAATGCTTAGTGTTGAAACTCTAAGAGATATGGGTCTACTCTCTTACCTTTAAAAGTGTATCTTCCTTTTTTTCCCTTTTTAATATTTTATTTATTGAGAGAGGAGAGAGAGAGAGAGAGAGAGAGAGAGAGAGAGAGAGAGAGAGAGAAGGGATGTGGAGGAGCAGGAAGCATCAACTCATAGTAGTTGCTTCTCGTATGTGCTTTGACCAGGCAAGCCCAGGGTTTTGAACTGGCAACCTCAGAATTTCAGGTCGACACTTTATCCACTGTGACACCACAGGCCATGCTCCTTTACAAGTGTATATCTTGCTTCAGTCCACAAAGAATTTGAGGATAACTTATCTTCAAAAACTAATGGCTACTGCTTGCTTTAGCAGCACATATACTAAAAACTAATGGCTAAATATTAATAAGAATAAATATAACAGAAAAATATTTAAAATGTATACTGTGACTACTTTGGTTTTCTGTAGGTGGAGCAAAGATATGTAAATAAATCACATCAGTGGGAATATAAAATCCCATATGACTTCCTCCCATATTCAGGCACTAGATGTTGGGCAAATAAATTTGTAAAATGTGATTTTTATGCTCACTTTGTTAAAAATGGCCGCTGCCCATGTAAATGACGCTGCCCAAGTGAAACTGCTAATTACCTTCCTGCTTGGGAAGGGCCATTGTTATGCTAACGTTGCTGGAGGAGGGGTTTTTGTGCACCAAGAAAAGTTTGTGAAGAAGCAGGAGGCCATGGTTTTGCAGAGTTGGTGCAGAGAGAAGGAAATGGGGAACCAGAGGGAACTAAGGCTGGTGGGGGGGGCCTTTGATTCTAGGAAAAACTGGAAAAGATTCTCCTGGTTGTGGAACCAGAGAATGTGTGAGTGGGTTTTGGAGCCTTCTGTATGTTTACTCACCAGCCAGTTGCAGGGTTAGAATAAAGGAATGGCCCACCATTTTTCGGCTCTGCTGTTTCTTTACCGTCTGCCCGAATCTAATGTGAACCTGCACGTGCCTGGCTGTGATGGTCACAAGTACTGGCCATACTCTAGGTAAAGAGGCCAGTTTGAAATTTCAAAGTCAGCCATTCCTGGACTACTTCAGAGAGACTCTCTGAGATCTTAGGTTATCTTGCAGATAACATTAATGAGCATTTGGATATCAGAAGGCCAGCCCAGAGCACAAGGGTCAAGCTATAGCATTGTCTATAATAAGTGAGAAACATTCAGTGTCCTGGGAGAGGTTTAATGTGAAGTCTCCTCCCCACCCTACCCCCAATGCAGTAGACAGAGAATGTGAAGAAACTCCTGAGGAGGGACAGAAGCAGAGCAAGGTGGGAAAGTAAAATGCTTTCCTTTCCCCCAAATCTCAATAAAGCTGTTATGCCACCAAGTGCTCCGAGAGACTCGATTATTTTTTTTGATGGGAGAGAATTGCTTTTAAAAAGAGCCAGGTTTTGAATCTGGGTTCATCTTGGAGAAGGAAGAGAGCAGGGAAGAGAGTGAGATCCTGAATTTCATGGGAGCAAATGTTCAGAATCAGAGATGGCCATGAGTAGGAAAACTGTGTCCCCTCCCCCATCTTAATCCCTCCAACTCATCCCCTCAACCCAACTCAGTGATTTGTAGAACCCTGGGGAAAACAAATCGGACTTCCAATCTGATGCGGGATAGGAGTATCAAGCAAATTTAAATAAGAATGTCTCCTGACAAAGAGATGGGACTAGGAAAAATGTATATAAGAGATGAATATGGAGATTGTGTGGGGGTGGGCAAAGAGGTGAAGTAGAAGAGGAAAATAACACCTGGATTCTCTAGTCCCTGCAGTTGGCGACAGCCCAGTCAGTCCTGGTGAATGTGCGAAGCTCCTCCTTCCTTTGGGACTGAGCCCAGCCTAGGACTGCACCCGCAGGAAGTAAAGGTGAGGGGCCCTGGGCTGAATATGTCCAAATTCTTTGCTGAATCCTATTTATAAGCTGCTTTTTTTTTTTGCTTGCTATTTTTTAACTCTCTACCCACATTCTTACTATTACAGATGAAGAAGAAATTTTACCAACTGAAAAGTCTAGTTAATTGACTTGCAAACTGACCTTTATAAAAATTATACTCCTTGTTTTGTATTATCCATTCTTCTTTTGACACATTAGACCCAACAAACCCAGTAATAATGATAATGCTGATAAGAACTATAATTTATGATGTTATTCTTACTGTGTGCCAGAAACTACAGTGAGCATTATACATACCTTATCTTTATTTCTCACAACAATCCCATAATGTGTATGAGTATTGTCATTTTCACTTTACAGAAGAGAAAACTAAGGTCCAGAGAGAACTTAGTATCTTACCTAAGCTCCACAGCTAAGTAAATGGAAAAGCAAGATTTGAACCCAAGCACTTGGACTCCAGAGTCTGAACTCTGAACACTAAGCACTAGTGTTCATTATATACTATCAAAGGTATAACCATTATAACAACAACAATGATGGCTTCCTGTTGAAACTTGCCTTATACGTACCATTGCAGCGCCTCCCCAGAGCACTCCTGTATGGTGGCACAACTGCTCCATTCTACAGAGGAGGAAATAAGCAGAAGGTTCGGTAACCACCCACGTTGTGAATGCTAGCTGTCTTAATCGTGAGACAAGGAATGAGTGCAGGCCAGTTATGGGGGCCTGTCTGTCTGATGCTCAGGCTCAGAAAAGAGTGTCCTGCTTGCTGGAGTTCACTGGGAGGCAAAGGGGACTGGACCAGTGGTCCTTGTATGAGAAGCCTAAGAATTACTGGGGTGCTTGCTTACTGGGGGTGCTTGTTAAAGGAACAGATCCGTAAGCCCCCCACAAGATGCCTAGAATCCTGAACCTGTGACTATGCATTTTAAACAAGCACTTGGGTGACTCTGAATCAGCTGGTCCTCACACTTTGTTTTGCAGCCTTGGCTGTCTATTACAGTCACCAGAGAATGAATAAACTAAGGCTGCCTAGGCCCCACCCTGGGCCAATTAAATCAGACTCTGGGAATGGGGCCCAGACATTCATGTTAGTAAAGCTCTCTGAGTGCAGGCAAATTGAAAGGCACTGCTCTAAGAAATGCTACAAAGGCTTTGCTCTCTGAACCCTTCCGAGTGGAGGACTATTAAGGCAATAACCTAGATAATTTTAATCAATGGCAGCCAATCTGGGAAAACGCAGGCCTTTGTTTACTTTCTGAGCGAAGATTTTCTTGTCGAGTGATGCCCTCAGCCAGTCTAGCTGCCCCAGCAGCCCAGATACAGCCGGGCACTTGCTGAAATGCTGTCCCAAGTCAGCACTGCAGATGGCATTAAACAGCCTGACCACTGCTCCACGAGGCTCCCTGCCGCCCCCTCTCCCACATTTCTCCTTTCAGTTACTGGTGTCATTCTGAGAGCCTTCATGCCTACCCTCTGACTCTACCCTCAGCATGGAGCCTGGTGAGCACCGCTGGGAGCGGTTAGGAGAGGCACTCCTGCCCAATGTCTGACCCATGGGAGGGAGGCCGGTAGCACCCGCGGTCAGGGCTCTCAGAGGAGGGCTTGGCGCAGAGTGAAGTCTTGGTCGTCTGTGCTCAAAAAAGGGTGTATGGCTGTGAAAAATCTCAGCTTGAAATCATTTAGAGTTTTGGTATGCATTTTGTAATTTTTTTAAATTTAAAATGTGTTCTTAGTGGGGTATATTTATCTTAGTATTTAGATATGTGTTTTGCTACTATTAAAATTTGCTCATATATTTATGTTTTTACATATGTATAAATAAATGCTTATAAAGAGAAGTAATTGGAAGGAGGGAATCACACTGAGGGGGCAAGATAGTGGATGGATCCTTCTGTTTTATATCCTTGTTTTAAGGGTTGGAATTACAGGTGGTTTTAAATTACTTTTTCATGGAATTTTCTGTATTTTTCAAACTTTTAATCATTCAGGGAACTTACTAAGCCTTACAGTGAACCAAACCTTGTGCCAAATGTTAGAGATATGGAAATTAACTAGCTTCTATCCATCTCTGCCCTCTGCCTTTTCAGACAGGAGAGATGAACCTTCTCCCATACAGACAGACTTACACTTTGTTAGCTACCAAAGATTAAAATCCAGTTTTACATATATAATAAATTCATATATAGTATGTGCATATACATATGTATGTGTATATATATATGTGTGTGTGTGTGTGTGTGTGTGTGTGTGTGTGTGTGTAAAACAAAGTCACTGACAAGCAGGGTCCTCTCCTAAGACAGCAGGAATAGTTCAGAGATCCCGCCTGTTCTCCCTTCCTTCCCGCGAAGCTGCTCCTCACAGAATCATTCTCTACACAAGTGCCAAGACCACCCCTGAGCAGCGGAAATAGGAAATCAATTCTCTTCTGACTGATCTACGAAGCTGTCTCTACAGCCAATGACGCTGGTCTGAAGACCAAGTCCCCATCCTACAGAAAGAGAGGAGATAGAAGAAAGAGGGCCCCAGTATGTCTGAAACGAACCCTGCCAGGCATGTGTGAAAGGCAGTTCTAGTTCACACTACCCCTTGGCTGAGCTCAGAGTGGGTCTAAAAACTGTCAACAGAGCAGAGACACCCATGAGGATCTTTTGTGCCCTGAGATCATTCGAAGCCACTAAACATAAACAGCTGTGTTGATTTCCGCTTGTTCTCCAAACCCAGGGCAAATAAAAAAACCTCAGAGCTTGAGGAGTGGAAAAGAACAAAACATACAGGGATTTTTTTTCTTTTTGATTAGAAAGTTATTGTTTTACAAATAGTGGGGCAAGACAGCATTAATTTTTTTTTTATTTTTAATGCCTGGCAACATTCTTGAAGCTCTGCATTGTACAAGAATTTTAGACATTTACTGATAAATTTATCAGGATTTTCTCCTCAGGGCAGTCTGGACATTTGTCAAGTGTGAGCCTCACAAAGTTCATCTCCCGAAGGCTGTGCCAAAGACTGTCCACTGTCAGGCATCGTCATCCTGGCTCTTTGATTCCACAAAGACCATCTTTTCGAACTTTGGGGTGTTGAATGAACTCCCATGCAGAATCACCTGCTTGGTAGGGTTTTGTCCTTCGCAAAGGGGGACTGTGAAGGCTTCGGTTTGGAGATGGAAAATCCAGTCTTCAAAGGCGTCTGGCCTGCAGGGCTGACTTCCTGCTGAATTATCAAAGACAGGTTTCTAGAATACGCCCATGGCCATTTTAGCTCTTTCCTTGCCTTTGATCCTTTATTCTTAACCTTCCAATCCTGTCTGGTCTCCACAAGCCCATTTCCTTGTTTTCCCCGAGAAGGGACTTTGGCAGGACCCCTGATCGCTACTCCTTGACTCCAGGCTCCTGTCGGACAGAGCGGGGTGCAGGAGAGGGAGGACTGGGGCTAGAGTCAGGCAGAACAGGGTGAGGCTCCTGAATTCCTCTGACTGACTGGTGGGGCAAGGGCCGCTTCACTTCCCTGACTCTCAGCTTGTTCATTAGTAAAATGGGAATGATGACAACTATTTCACAGCATTGTTGTGAGGATTTGAGATAATGGAAGCTGAGGGCCTGGTGTGAGCCTAGAACCTTGTAGGTGTTATGCTCATTCATTCATTCATTCATTCATTCATCTAAATGATATGTTAGTGCTACCGAATGACAGACAACATGCTAATTGCTGATGATAGAATGTTTTTAAGAACCAAAGTTCTTTTCTTGTGGAGCTTACAGTGTAATCAGGGAAATGGCCAATAATTACATAATCACATCAGAGAACACATAATTACTAAGTGAGGCATCTGCTATGACAGCAGATAAAGAACCTAGAACCCCTTTAGACTATAGAGGCAGCCAAAGCTTCTGGAGGAGTGATATTTGTTATAATGTTGGGCTGATGTTTGGGATGGTGTTGGGGTGAGCTATGGAAGACAGAGGGCAACCAGGAAAGGATGGAGCTTTCATTCTTGCCTGTTAGTGTGCTGGGGGTTGAGGCTTGGGCAGTGAGCAGAGCTGGGGTCCCCCTACATCTTCCTTCTTCTTACCCACAGGGTCAGAGACAATTTCAAGGTTTTAGTTGCTCCTCTAGAAGCCCTTACTGAGGTGGAAAAAGTCCCATAGGTATGTACAGACACTTAACTGGCTGCGTGATCTTGGCCTAGTCACTTAATCCCTCTGAGCCTCAGTTCTCTCACCTGTGTCATTAGTAAGGCCCACCTCCTGGGACTTTGGGGCATATTAACTGAGAGGCATATTAACAGTAAAGTAGGGTACAGTGGTTAAAAGAGGATGACTTTGGAATTTGCATGAGTTTGACTACATGGGTTTGAGCTCTGCCACTTACTAGCAGTGCAACCTTGGACAAGCTACTTAACCTCTCGGTTTCTCATCTGTATAATGGAGTTTATGACAGTACCTTCCTCGCAGGGTTGATGGAAGGCTTAAATGAATTAATATTTGTAAAGCACTAAACCAGTGACTGATAAATGGTCACTACTTCCACCATTGTGATTATCATTTTTTTCTGGCACACAGTTCTCATCCCACCTACCCCAGAGTCACCACAGGACTCCTTGATGAGGGTATGAGTTTGTAGAATTTTTTTTTTGTTTTTTTTTTTTTTTTTTTTTTTTTAGTGAAAGAGAAAGAGAGAGAGAGAGAGAGAGAGAGAGACCGACAGGGACAGACAGAAAGGGAGAGAAATGAGAAACATCAACTCATAGTTGAATCACTTTAGTTGTTCATTGATTGCTTTCTCATATGTGCTTTGACCAGAGGGCTGGGGCTGAGCCAGTGACCCCTTACTCAAGCCAGTGACCTTGGACTTCAAGTCAGTGACCTTTGGGCTCAAGCTGGCAACCTTGGGGTTTTAAACCTGGGTCCTCAGCATCCCAGGCTGACACTCTATCCCCCTGTGCCACCACCTGGTCAGGCTAGAAATTTCTAATGCTAAGACATTGAGTAAGGACCTAGAACCTGGTGACCCCTGGCCCTCTGACTGAGACTCATGGATACCATCTAGCATCCTGGGGAAGAAATCCCCAGGACCAGGCAAGCAGAATTTACTAGCTAGGGAAAAGAAGTGAGACAGAGGGTGACAGAACCTCTCTGTAAACACTGTCTGTGGGGTTTTGCAGGCTGAGAGAGGCAGAGAGGTCCAGCTTCTCGCATCACAGCCCCGCCCCCTCTGCCCACTGCTCCCCTGGCCTCCTGCCAAACTCAGTCAGTAGGGAGGTGCAATCAGGCTACGGGCAGCTTGTTTCCTGGAGGACATCTATTTGGCATACCGCATGCACTCTTCCTGCCATGGAGTGTCAGATGCAAGCGTCTCCCCACTGCCACTACCAATGGCTACTTTATCCCAAACTCCTGAGGTGCCCGAGGCCATCGTCTCCAAGAAGAATGCTTCTTCTTGAGAGAGACTTTGTTTTCAGCAACTGCTTCTTCATACTGTTATCTTTCTGACTTCTCCAAATCCACAATTAAAATCAACACATTGTGACCGAGGCACCATGGAATATCCAGGTTCAGAAAGTCACCTGTATGGTGACAGGGTTTGAGGTGGGAATGAAACAATTAGCATCTTTATCTCATTTAATGTTTCCAAATAATATGTGGGAGTAATATTTTCTCCTTTTCACAGGTGAAGAAACTGAGGCACAGATAAATAAAGCAGCAATTTCCCTCAGACCACACAGCCAGGAAGCAGCAGAACTAGCATTCAAATCCTAAATTGTCTGATTCCAAATTTCACACTTTTTCCATGGCACCCTATCATACATCAGTCACCTGGCCCAAGTCCCTGGTTCTGCTTCTTGTTTTCTGGAAGTTTGGTAAATCATTGTCCCTTGGCAACATGGCACTGGGTCACAGAGAGGGGGCCCCTGGCCAGCTGCCCATGCCTACACCTTCCTACAGCAGGTGGTTAAAGTAGGATGCAGGGAGTCTGGAAAGAAATGAAACGTGCTTCTGTCTGCATCATGGAGCAAGGGGCTCAGCCACAGTGTACTGGAGTCCAGGTGTGGAAATAATCTCTGGAAAGTTTGAAATCATCTGTGTGCTCCTCTCTGTCCTTCTCTATTTCCTTATTCCCTACACACACACAC
Source organism: Saccopteryx leptura (assembly GCF_036850995.1). Taxonomy (NCBI): domain Eukaryota; kingdom Metazoa; phylum Chordata; class Mammalia; order Chiroptera; family Emballonuridae; genus Saccopteryx; species Saccopteryx leptura. Next base: position 40,478,393 of record NC_089503.1, read on the forward strand.
ACACACACACACACACACACACACACACACACACACACGTATGCATGTGCACACACACGCACTATCCTCATGCAGCTTGCATCTGGTGGTAAAGCATGCCAACTGAGGTGTTGAAATCCATGGAGAGTCATGATTTGGCACCTGTGGAGTACTTTTCAGCACTTTGGAATGACAGCTTATTCTTCCACACAACCCTTCCAGAAAGGTTGTATCTATGCCATCGTTGAGGGAAGAAATCAGAGCACAGACTGTGAGAGGTCGTGGCCAACCCGGAGTTGAACTTCTCACCCTGGCTCTATGCTAGGAGCTATGGGACCTCTCACAGGTACCTCCTACTCCTGCATTGCTCTTGAGTTTCCAGATGACCTTGGGAAAGCCACTAATTCCTTTTGGGCCTCAGTTTTCTCATCTACAAAATAAGGAGGTTGTTCAGTGGCTGGCAGACTGGGTTCGCTGGACCCACAGGGTCTTAGGACATGGTAATGGCAGTTCACCAGGAATAATGACAGCTGCCATTTATTTACTGAGAGCCTTAGACACAATTCCCAGGTGTCTTGTGAATAATATCTACAATTCTTAAAACCAACCTGCAAGTTAGAAACAGTCACCCCGTTTTATAGATGAGAGAACTGATCTTCCTAGGTTAAGGGAGTTACTCAATAGCACATAGTAGGTGGTAGAGCTGGGACTGGAACCCAGGCTCATGTGTGTAGCTGTTAGAGCCTACTGCTTTGGAGAGGGTAGTCTCTCCCCTGGCTTAGCTCATGGACAGGGACGTGCGTTTCCAGCTCTTCCGTGGCCACCCCTTCACAGCTCGGCCCCGTGCCCTGCGAAGAGCCAGCACTGGGCGGCACCTGGGATGGCTGCGGTGGGCTGGGTGAGCAGAGTGGCACAGATGCCGGGTAGGCAGTGCAGCTTCCAGGGAAGGGAGGCACAGAGCCAGCTGCTCCGGGGCTGACCCCAGAAGTCCCGATAACATGTTGAAGCAAGAGTTCAGTGGGGAGAAGGAGCAGGAGGCCCTTTTCACGTCCCATTCCTCCCCACTCAGCACAGAGCTCCTGTCAGAGCCGATTGCCATCACGGAGCTTCTGCACCTCAGCGCTCGCTTCTGAAGAAGCTGACCTACTTTCTGGTGTGTAGACATGTAACTGGAGCCCCCACTAATACTTTACTCTAGTTGGTCTAGGTGAGCACTATTGCGATCATCTACGGAATAAAAGCCAGTCTTCTATTCGGGCTCCCAGGGACTTGCCTGCCCTGCCCTGGCTCACCTCGGCAGCTTCCTCTCCTTAGCTTGGTTTTGTTTTAGCCACACCCTCTAGTCATTCCCAGACACGCTGCCCATCCTGAGCGTGCACACGCGCAGAGGTGAGCGCTGCTCTGCAGTGGTCCCCCGCTGGGCCTATTCTTTTTCTGCAATGCTGTATAACCAAGCAAGTCAACCAGCCTGTGCCTCAATGTCTCTCCCCATCTACAAAAGGAGTATATTAGTAGCATCAATTTTATAGGATTATTGTGAGGATTAAAGAAGAAAATGCATGTAAATAGTACTTTTTAAAAGCTCTTGGCACACAATGCAATCAACAGTTCCAAAACCAGACAGATGTTTACCTGAAACCTATATGCTCTGATGGACCGTCATGTCATTAAATTTAGTTTCTAGAAAATAAATAAGTAAATGAATAAAATAATAGCTCTCAGATGATCCTACTGTGCAGCCGGGGTTAGGGGATCTCCGGTGTCAGACGGTAATCTCCAAGAGAGTGGAGGAGGCAGCCTACTGTGCGTTCTTCAAGGCCTCGGGGCTTAGGGAGCGCAGTGCCTGGCACAAAGTTAGCGTTCTGGAGATAGATTTTGCATGAATATGCAGAATCTATATTTTGCATGAATATATGATTCCATTGATTTGCAAGATTAAAAGGGAAACAGCCCTTTCCCCAAAGCCAGACAAGTAATCACTACCAAACGCGATGTCAGTAACGCGCAAACCGTGATGCTGGTCACAGAAGTTCCTGCTGGGTGAGGACTCCACTGTGAGCCGCTGAGCTGACCTGGGCCCTGTCTGGGTAGATACAGTCGACAATATTCAAGCTGACTCCTGAACAAACGAGGAAGAACAGAGTAAATGAGACCCACGTAACACACAAAAGGGAAGGAGACTTTCAACGTGAGACAGATTTTCAGGTAAGTCAGAGTTTGGATGTGTACTCTAGGTTTCTTGTATTTGTTTGTTTGCTTTGGGGGCAATCTTCCAAGTTTTAGGGACTTTGTGGGCTTAAGACTTAAAATGGACAAATGCTTTTGCTGAATCCTCACACCTAGTTCCTGATAGAAACACCGGGGAGTGATTCTGAATAGCTCCGCTGCTTGAGCAGAAGTTATTCTTAGCACAGTGGTGTGGGTGGCAAGCCAGGTTTTTTTCTTTTGCGATTGATGTTCAATTAGGCTGCTGAAAACTAGGACAGCATTTCTCTGTATGGGGGATGAGGTCGGAGGGGGGCATGACCCAGCATCTCAGTGTCATGTAGCATTTTGCTTTTTCTTTTGTATGCTGTCCAAGAGGGCCTTGTCTGAAGAGCTATTAGCATATCGAGTATAATGGAATTCAATGCGGAGGTCCAGGTGCTAGCTTTACATTAGTCAAAATCGATGAAAAAAGAAAAAAGGCCATCCAGTGTTCTTTGATAGAACTCAGATGGTAACCCAGAAAGGACAAAACCATTAAAAACATCTGACAATAAAGGACACATTTCTCTAGCTTGCACCCTGCACCCATTCAAGGCGGCTAGGCTGAATTAAAATGCTCACCTTGACCCAAAATTAAGACCAGTAATACGACAGGAAGGAATGCCAACAGAGCTGAGAAAGAAAGGCTGGAAACCAACTATTTCTCAATTGCCCATTTTGTGCCAGGCACTTACAGATAACATCTCATTTAACTTCTGCAGGGTGGAGGATTGTCATTTCCTGTTTGTAGATGACAGAACTGTTTGTAGGTGCAAAGAGGTAAATAACCACTTTAGTAAGTGGCTGGACCGGGTTGTGAGTCTCTATCCTTCCCACTGTGGCGTGTCCTGGGCTGGGGAGCTCTGACTCACTCCCTCAGGAAGGCCACCAGGGCTGCAAAATAGAGGCAAGTGATGCACCTGGCTGGGGGAGTGAGCGAGGAGGCAGCAGCTGGAGGCGTTGCCCTTACCAGGTCTTCTGGTGCCAACGTGTCCCTTGGCCTGGCTCAGCTAGAGTGAGCTCTTGATCAAAGCAGCATAGCCTACTCAGGTAGAGAGAGCCATTAGATAGGACTTTGCTGTTGGCTATGACCAAGGGGAGCTGCAGGTCATGTTGTCTATCCCAGGGGACCCTTGAGTGGGAAGACAGGCTTCAGAGACCAGGGAAGAACATATGAGCAGGAAAGGCCCCAAGCTGGGGGCAGGAAAGACCCCTTTTCCCACTTAGCGAGACACAGGGAGAGCTAATGTGACAGAGTCCAGCTCCCTGCTAGTTGGACTTAGGTGATGACTGTCTGTCACTGAGTGTGCACCTCCCAAATCCATCTGCACAAGTCAAGGAAGCTCTAACATCTCAGTCTAAGGAAAGGAGGAGTCAGGCATCCCCAGCTTGGCCCCAGTGAGCAAGGACATTGGAAGTGACATTGAGAAGGTGGCCTAGTGGCCAATTCAGGATAACACAGTTCGGGTCCTTCCTCTTTGTGACCAGAGCTGAGTTACTCTGAATCTCAGCTGCTTCATGTGGGATATACTATAGTAACAGACTGACCCCTACCTCCAGTGGACCCTGAGGATCTCTGCCAAGGTCCTTACTCCCTCCAACCATTTCCACAGCCCTCTCTTCCCCTCCCTTCTAATGGCCAGCACCCATGACCTTGCCTAGAAGCCTGCCTTTGGGCTACTGGATCCCCTTCACCCACGCATGCAGAGACCTACAGGGGTCTGAGTCTTTACCACCTTCCTCCCCTCACCCCCGCCCCAGGGTAGCCTGTGGCCAGAAATGAACTGTGAGTATGAAAGTTCAGCTCACTTGTCTTGGGGTGGGACAAACTCTCAAATCAAGCTCTAAACCTCCCCACAGGCTGACTTTGCCCCAAGTCACATGTCCTCACAGTCCCTGTCCTCTTGCATCCCCCCTTCCATATGGTTTGTCCCAGGACCAAGTCTTTAGTAAATCCTTAATCCTTAAACTCTACTTCTAGAGAACCCAACCTAAGACACCACTTTGTTGGGCTATTATGAAGACTAAAGGACATGATTCATGTAAAGTGTTTAGTTCAGTGCCTGGCACCGGGCGGCAACCAATACATGGTCGTGGTATTTCATGTTTAGGTGATATTGTCAATAATGACTATTTTTTTTATTCAAAACTGCTAATTTCATATAGATCAGCCTACTGATATTTTATGGTTTAATCTCCTAACATTCCCCCACCAGCTACAGTAAAAATATTGTTCTAATGAAGACCGTAGCCTGTCTTCTTGGGTCCTCAACTCTGTGTATTTCCCCTTGTTCTGCCCTTCCTAGAATAAAGCTGGCTTCAAATGTCCCCACAGTTCCTGGCATGTGGGATTTGCTGGCTGGGGCTGGGCACAGAAGCACTTGTTATTTAGTCAGAAAACCATGTGAACCGGAGCCCCACCTAAAACAGGAGCAAATGCAGGAGTGAGGGTGACGGAGATCAATCACTACCTGTCAAGTGGAAAAGGACCAGATCATAAATAGAAAAAATGTTTTCAACTTTCCCCAAGGGCAGTGTTTGGTAAATATATTTCTGTTTTATTTTCCTCAAAAGATGACTTTGGTGGCCTCTTAAAGCAGGCTGCTGTGAACCGGCTCTTTGAAGGGCCATGTGTTTTTATGGCACATTTCAGCTTCAAACGCTGAACAAATGAACACTGTGTTTGTGTCAGCATGGCAGTCCTGGCTGACAGAGACATAAATACTGCATGGAAAATGGTTGTTTATATTTCCTTTAGCTATCACTGCTCCAACCCCATGACAATGGGGAACGTTTACGGTAAAACAATCCATGTGCTATCTCACTGAAAACACAGCGTCCCCTCCCCTCCCATCAGGAGGGGACCCTGTGGCAGGTGAGAGTCATGGGCTGTTATGGCTTCAAACACAAAGAAATCCTAGGGGACAGACAGAGATGGGCTGGTGACAGATAAGTGTAAGAGAGACAACAAATCTGAAAATATGGAAGCAGAAGGAACCAAATGATGTGCTTAATTGGCAAGTCCCAGCCATAGGAGACCAGGGAGATATAGAGCTTGGAAAACAGGTCTTGATCAAGTCTTCAGGCAGCAAGGAACCTGGGCAGGTAGTGCAATCTGTCTTCGGCTTGGGCATGGGGGCGGCCTCCTGCCTGGCGGCCTTGGCCTCTCTGTGACCTCAGTTTGGAGCCCATCAAGTGTGCAACAGAACATAGAAGACTTACCAACAAGTATAATTTATGTATTATTTGCTTATTTATTGTCCCCTCCATTCCCCCCCTCAACACACATGCATACATTTGAATATAAGCTCCATCAGAACAGGGATTTTTTTTTTTTTCTGATGCGTTCCTAGAGCCTAGAACAACACCTGGCACATAATAGGTACTTAATATATATTTGTTGATTGAATGAATAAAATATGATTGCCTATATCAGCGGTTCTCAACCTGTGGGTCGCGACCCCGGCGGGGGTCGAACAACCAAAACACAGGGGTCGATGGCTTTAGGCGACCCCTGTGTTTTGGTTGTTCGACCCCCGCCGGGGTCGCGACCCACAGGTTGAGAACCGCTGGCCTATATGGTCAATGTGCAAAAAGTGTTTGCAAGAGAAAATAAGAATATTAAGTCAGATTTGGTTTTGTTTGTTATATTCTATTTACAAAGGCAGGAGAGAGTCCAGCCAAATTTAGAAGGCTTTGCAACAATAAGGAGAAAAACAAGAAACAGTTTCTGCTTTACCAGAAAACATCATTAATCAGAACATCTCTATGTGGATATTTTGTCTGTGGAGCACAGAGTATTTAGATGTTTCCAGATATTCATATGTTTAGCATTAGGTAGCACCAAGCTATGAGCTTTCTCAGACAAAAGCAAGCAAAAGCTATTGAGGAACCAACTGACCCAATCTCTCAGACATGGGTTTCCAGCAGATACATGTAAACTGAAGTGCCTGGTGAGTCACTCGCAAGTCACAGATTGGGGAAGATAGACGTAGTTTTTGTTTTGATTCGGACAAGACCCAGAACTCCTACAGTGAGGCCATGAGTTGGTGTAGGGATTTTCCCCAGTGAGTGTGCAAGCGCAGCTGGAACTGTCAGATGATCCCATTGATGTCCCTTTGGCAGGAGAAGAGCCACACCCGAAGTCACAGAGGACCCACAGATGTCGTGCTGGCACTCTGCCATGGAATCACAGCCAGTGTCTCTCGCTGTCATGGTTGGCCCCACACAGAACCCCTCAAACCACGAGGCCAGACAGTGGCAGGATCTAAGCTTTGTGGAAAGTATTCTTGGCCCCGCTTTAATAATGAGCAGAGCACACACACTTTCAAGTATTTAATTGTATATTCCTACATTGTATTGCCAGTAAGATGGAGGTCTTTCAGCCTAGATAAACCCAGTGTGACTGAGAAATGAAGGAACAAGGTACATTTTGGCTTTGGCTCATGTCTTGGTGGATGGAGAGCATCAGCCCAGCGTATGGACATCTGGGTATAGTTCCTGGTCAGGGCACACAGGATAAGTGATCTGCTTCTCTCCCCTTTCTTCTCCCCTTTCCATAGTCAGTAGCTCAGTTGGTTCAAGCATTAGCTCTCGGCACTGAGTATGGCTCGGTTGGTCTGAGCACATCGGCCTCAGGAGCTAAAAATAGCTCGGTACTCGAGCATTGGCCCCAGATGGGGTTGCCAGGTGGATCCCAGTTGGGGTGCATGTGGGAGTCTGCCTCACTATCTTTCCTCCTCTCACCTAAAAAAAAAAGGTGCATTTTGGCCTTCTTTGCCCTTGTTGCTTTCTAGGCTTCTGTACTCACAAGAGTGGGGACTGAGTGGGAGGCAGGGGCTGCTGTTCCTCTTCATGGTTAGGGCTGGAGCAAACCTCACACATGACAAGGGTGTAAGAATGGAGTGAGTGGGTCAGCCAAGGTAGGAAAAGTCAGAAGAAGACCCCAAAAGATGGTCACAGTCAGCTGGTGTGCAATGTGGGGGCAGGGCCAATCCACTGAGTGATTGCCTAGAACTGCCCTGTGACTTTAAGACACATGTGGCAACTTGGGCCTTGAAATGTGGCAAGTCAGAACTGAAGTGTGCTCTAAGTGTAGGACACACATTGAATTTTCAAGATTTCATATGAAAAAAGAGAACGTAAAATATCTCATTAATTTTTATAGAGATATATGTTGGAATGAGAATATTTTGAATATAATGGGTGAAAGGAAGTATATTAAAATGAATGTCATCTGTTTCTTTTTTAATGCTGTCACTAGAAAAATAGAAGGCAGCAGAAGACGAACAAATACGAGATGGACTGGCTCCATTAAAGAAGCCCGAGGCATGAACCCGCAGGAGCTGGGCAGGGCTGTTGAGGACAGGACATTGTGGACATCATTCATCCACGGAGTTGGAGCCTATTCCATGGCACATAACACAGTCACTAGAAAATTTAAAACTGCAGATTCAGCTTAGATAATATGATAATTCTATTGGACAGTGCTTGCCGCAGGCATCCCCAAACTACGGCCTGTGAGCCGCATGTGGCCCCCTGAGGCCATTTATCCGGCCCCCCGCCGCACTCCCCGAAGGGGCACCTCTTTCATTGGTGGTCAGTGAGAGGAGCACTGTATGTGGCGGCCCTCCAACGGTCTGAGGGACAGTGAACTGGCCCCCTGTGTAAAAAGTTTGGGGACCTCTGGCAGAGGCTTGTTATTCTAAGTGTGATTCCCAGAGCAGAAACAAGATCACTTGGAGCTTGTAGAAATGCAGATTCTCAGGTCCTGCCCCAGATCTACTAAAACAGGATCTGCATTTTTAAACAAGACCCCCAGGTGCTTGCATATTTAAGTTTGAGAAGCCCTGGCCTTGGTCATTTCCTAGGACTCCTGGCTTCCCTGGGCATGGCCAGGCCATGAGGTCCATGGCAGAACAGACTCCACGGGGAGAGGGGCCTCTTCTCTGTGCGGTGCTATGGCACTGGTTAGGAAGACACAGGATCTGGGTTTTATTCCTGCCTCTGCCTTGAAATTGCTGTGTGACTTTGGTTGAGTCACTGCACCTCTCTGGGGCCAGTTCCTCATTCTGCAAATGAAGAAACTGGGCTGAAGACCCTCACGGCTCCTGCAAGAGCTTTCCCTGTACCAACTGCTGTGACTGGAACCCATTCCTTTTACAAAGGTTCCTAGAAAAATCCTAGGGAGAGTTTTGTTTTCACTTTGGCTTTTGTATCAGAATGCTTGTAACTATTTAGAATGGTGACTTACAGTGGGAAACTGCTACATACATTCTAGTAGAGTGGTTTCCAACCGCCAGTCCACGGGCTAATGCTGGTCCACCAGAAATTTCATGCTGGTCCAAAAAAAGTTAACCGCCCTGATATTGTACAAAGGTAAACACTGTTCTAGTATGTCCTCCTTGGGGTCCTGACCACATTATAGGCCTATGTGGGAAATAGGGTGGGGTTCGGTTCCAGACCATCACAATAAAGTGAGCATGACAACAGAGAATCATACCTTTTTATTTGGTGGAGGGTCTTGCCTTTAATTTTTAAAAAAATGCAACCTCTGTGGAATGTAAAAAAGTGAAGTGAAATAAACTGAGATATGCCTGTAGTTTAATTAACTAATACTTGTAATACAGTATGTTGAGCACATGCTATGTGCTGGAGCTGGTTCTAAATGCTTTACATGTGTTATCTCTTTTAACATATGCAAAGACCCTAAGACATTGGGCTGATTATATATATATATATATATCACACAATTAAATATATATGGCAATTAAAGAAAAAAGAGCAATTAATTAAATTGTCTAGATCATATAGCTGGTAAGTGGTCAAGGTGGGATTTTTTTTCCAGGTAAGCCGAACTCTTCATTCTTTATCAAAATAATAAATTTCCTTGGGGCTGTTCTGAAACTCCTTATGTGCGTTCACCCCTCAGTCTGTCAGCATTGCCTATTCTCAACTTGCCACATTTGCTTTTGTTTCCTGGGCTCCAATAGTTTCCCTCGACACTGTTGACATCACAGCCCCAAAGGACATCACTGTTGTTAGCTGTCCCCTCAGTCTCCCAGCCCATAATTGTGGACACAGCAGCTAGGGGGCCATATTCTCACTCTGTCCAGGGAACAATCATTTAACACAGGCATGTTGAACTGCTGACTCTGGGCCCTCCAGACTTCTGCCACATCATGACTAGCAAGGAGAGGAGTGGCCCAGAGAACCCCGAGAGTGGGAGGTGATAAAAATAGGAATGAAAAGAAAGGAAAGTATTAATAGATACAAATGAATCAAGCACAAATCCAAACTCTTGTTGTTTTTCTGCAACATTTGTTTGATTCACACATGGTGGTCAATATCATGCATCTGGCAATGATGACATTCTATTTCAGCTCAGCACCGCGTGGTAGACGTCTCATGGGAAAGATGCTCAATGCAATGGTCACACTGAGATCCATACCCCGTACACAAATACTACTGCAAGGCTGGTTTCTATGGACGACACAGGCAATTTGTCCCCAAGGAAATGATTTGAAAAGGATTAATACTAAAATAAGCCCTTTTCTTTTTTAAGATCCATCTTTACCCTCATGAATACATTTTTATGTGAAAATAACTACTCCTAAGGTAATGCAACCAAAGCCAGGAGGACAAAAGATAGTTCAGTGGGCTGACTGTGAATGCAGTCGGGGGCCGGCTTGTCCTGCCTGGCAAAACCTGCTGCCCAGCCCCGCTGCTCCATTCATGCGCCAGCCCTCCGTCCACAGTGTTGTCACAGCCTCTGCTCCAGCCCTGTTCCCAGTGCTCCCCTCCCCTCCACCTTGTACTCCTCTTTCCCAAATTTTCCTCCCAGTCCTGGTTCTAGGCTTCTTGCCTCATCTTCTGATGATGTCTTTGTACTTACCCCTGGGAGCTGACACATTATTTTGACTTTGGCATGTCAACCTCCTTCAGTTTAATTTGTACTATTACCATAGACTATCCCTCTCTGGCTGCCTCAGAGACCAACCAAAGTTGGCTCAGCCTGGGTTCCTCTACTCTGTATTGGTATTGTCATATGACCTCTATCAAGAGCAAGTTTGCCTTGACAAGAGGGCCAAGACTTGACCACTGAGAGTGGCCACATCAGGATTCTTGCTCTTTCTAGATTCCCAAAGCCTCCAAGAGCTCCCTCTCTTGGACATACAAGACTCTCTCTCTCAGTTACTTCTAGCTGCAAATGGTCTCCAAGGCCTCTTCCCTAATCTTGCTGGGTTTTCACAGCTGAAGTGACCATATGATTTTTCATTCAAATTGGGCTCTTCTGGCAGTGAAAGGGGATGCTATTAATAATGGTGCCTGGACAGCAAGCACAAACTGGAACTGTCCCAGGCTAACTGGGCTGTTTCGTACCCTTACTCAAAGCCCAACATTCTTTCAGTGATAAAGCTTGCTAATAACTATATCGGTGTAAGAGATACCGATTACTTCTCTGCTCAGTATCACTCAGACTTGTCCACAAAAGTACACATACAGCAGAGGAGAGCTGATGTGCACATCCCTGAAGGATAGGTGTACAGTGGAAAGGGACACCCAGAGCCTCTTGACAGCAGAAGTTTTCTTTGAAGTCTCAAAGGGGCATATAATTTTTTTCATTCAACTTAATATATCCTTTTTTTTTTTTTTTTTTTTTTTTTGTATTTTTCTGAAGCTGGAAACGGGGAGAGACAGTCAGACAGACTCCCGCATGCGCCCAACCGAGATCCACCCGGAACGCCCACCAGGGGCGACGCTCTGCCCACCAGGGGGCGATGCTCTGCCCCTCCAGGGCGTTGCTCCTAGTGACCAGAGCCACTCTAGTGCCTGGGGCAGAGGCCAAGGAGCCATCCCCAGCGCCCGGGCCATCTTTGCTCCAATGGAGCCTTGGCTGCGGGAGGGGAGGAGAGAGACAGAGAGGAAGGAGGGGGGGGTGGAGAAGCAAATGGGCGCTTCTCCTATGTGCCCTGGCGGGAATCGAACCCGGGTCCCCCGCACGCCAGGCCGACGCTCTACCGCTGAGCCAACCGGCCAGGGCTTAATATATCCTTTAAAAACAACCAAGTTGTACATTTTTTCCCTTAAAATTTGAAGTAAAATTGATGCCCAGGAAGATGCTTGCTACAGAGCTACCCTGGTTTTGTGTGCCTCCTGGTTCTCTACTGTCATTTGAGAAATGTGACATTACATGGCCTCTCATGAGTGTGAGGATGGGTGGGAAGAAGACCACTCATGCTCACCGTGTCCAAGCTGTTTGATGGAATAAATAAGAATCCCACAGTGTTACCAGGCGATAGCGCAGTGGATAGAGTGTCAGACTGGGATGCGGAAGACCCAGGTTCAAAACCCTACGGTCGTTGGTTTGAGTGAGGACTCATCGGATTGAGTGCGGGGGCGCTGGCTTGAGCTTGGGATCATAGACATGACCCCATGGTCGCTGGCTTAAGCCCAAAGGTTGCTGGCTTGAGCAAGGAGTCACTCGCTCTGATGTAGCCCCCTGGTCAAGGCACATATGAGAAAGCAATCAATGAACAACTAAGGAGCCGCAATGAAGAATTGATGCTTCTCATCTCTCTCTCTTTCTGTCTGTCTGTCCCTATTTGTTCTCTCTATTTCTCTGTCTCTGTCACCAAAAATAGAAAGAAAGAAAGAAAAAAAGAAAGAAAGAAAGAAAGAAAGAAAGAAAGAAAGAAAGAAAGAAAGAAAGAAAGAAAAGAAGGAGGAGAAGGGGGAGGGGGAGGAGGAGGAGGAGAAGAAGAAGAAGAAGAAGAAGAAGGAGGAGGAGGAGGAGGAGGAGGAGGAGGAGGAGGAGGAGGAGGAGAAGAAGAAGAAGAAGAAGAAGAAGAAGAAGAAGAAGAAGAAGAAGAAGAAGAAGAAGGGAAAGAATTCCACAGATCCAGGGCTAGCTTGGAGTCTGCGATTTCTTTAGCATTGGACTTTCCCCTTGACCAAGTCATCTGTTCCTCCATAGAGGGCCAATAAATCTCATGCAAGAGTCTTAGGGGGCAGGGGATTCATGGTTTTGCAACTCAAGGCACCAGCTGGGATTCATGAGCTTGACAAGAGGCCAACTCCATGGGAGTCCCTTCCCAAATGGGAGGTGCTCATGTGAGCCCCAGCCCCACCTCATCTCATCCTATAGTTTCTGAAGAAGCCGGAAGGCAGCTCCCCAGCAGGTACACCTGGAGTGCTGCAGTGTGCAGCCATTTCCTCTGGGTGGGGGATGGGAGGCAGGTTATAGCACAGAGAGCCTAGGTTGAATCTCTGAGACTCAGCTAAGCATGAGCTCCTCAGCAAGGCCTGACCTAACCATGGAGATGGGCCAAGCATCTATCCCAGGTCTCCTGTGCTTCCATCCGACCTAGCAATGCCCTGTACCACTCAGACACACACACACACACACACATGCACACACACACACACACGCACACACACACACACAAGCATGTGCACACACACACAGGGGTTGGGGGGCTGGCCCCAGAACACCAAATCACTCTTCCTTTTAATCTGGAACCAGCAGTCATTTGCCGCGTGTGAGGGCTTAATATATCTTGTGTTGAATTCCTCCCCTCCTCCACCTCCTTCCTGCAGATGTACAATTTCCCTGGAGATGAAAGGATAATTTGAAAATTAACTTCTTATTTTAGCTTTTCTTCATAGCTCCAGATCAAAATGCACAGGGCCTGGAAGGTGATGATTGGGGGGGCATGATGGGGACTTGGGGTTGCTGGTAACAGTACGTATCAGCCTGGCTACACGGTGTGTTTACTTGGAGATGATTCATTCAGTGGCATATGTAGAATGCATGCTTTCCTCTGAATGCATGTACTGAATATTTAAATTTGAAAACAAACACAGGCCCTGGCCAGTGGTTAAGTGGATAAAGTATCTGCCTGGAGTATGGATGTCCCAGGTTCTATTCCTGGCCAGGGCACACACAGTAGATGCAACCATCTGCTTCCCCCTACCTCCCCCTTCTCTACCTCTTCCCCTCCTGCAGCTAGTGGCTTGATTAGTGTGAGCATCAGCCCTAGACGCTGAGGATAGCTTGGTTGGTCTGAGCACATCAGCCTCAGAGAGCTAAAAATAGCTTGGTACTTGAGCATCAGCCCCAAATGGGGTTGCCGGGTGGATCCCAGTTGGGGTGCATGCGGGAGTGTGCCTCACTATCTCTCCTCCTCTCACCTAAAAAAAAAAAGAAAGAAAAGAAAACGAGCAGAGAGTCTGGTTGTTGCTGAGAGGGAAGGCTGTAACCTAGAGACCTGCTATCTGGATAAGAAATCTTTCTAGCTCTTTTCTTATTCTCCTGTGTTTGTGCAGCTCAGACACTGCAGGGCTCTGAGGCTGCCAAAGAGTCAAGAAGACAAGCTGACAGCCTGAACTATCTCTCTGCTTCCAGAGAGAAAGCTATATTGAGAGCTAGTTACTCTTCTGTTTCATGCTGTCCCTTCTAAAGCTCTGGGCAGACTTGCACTCCTAGAATAGCGAGTCAGAGGTCCTGAGAGGGGAGGCAAAGTGGTTAAGAGCCGAGTGTCTCGTGTCAGACAGACCAACCTCTGTACAAACCTTGACTCTGCCACTTTCTAGCCATGTGACCTTGGGAAAGTTATATAAACTTTCTAACCTTCAGTTTCCCCATCTGTAAAGTGGGGTTAATAACAGTGCCTGCTCCATATAGTTGCTGTGGGAATAGCCTGGACTGCATATAAAGGGTTTAGCCCAGAGCCTGGCAAAAATCTAAGTGCCCATTAAAGACTAAATATTATAATCGAGTGCAAACCTTCATTTCATATGAGGAATAAAAGACCCAGAGAACAGAATGTCATTGTGAAGGTCACAGAGCCAGAAAACGACAATGACGATGACCAGCATGCTGCTTTTTCCCACAATAGAGGCCCCGGGCGGGACCATGCTGCCACCTTCCACTCGGGCAGACAGAGAGGTTTGCATTGCGTGACACACAACTTGCAGAGAGGGGACTGTGGTTAGTGGAGTTTTGCTGCGAGGCCAGTTCCCCGGTGGAGGAGAGCTGGAGGGGGTGGTGCACCATGAACAGAAGCACCTCCCACTGAGCCACTGCCTGAGACCAAGCAGCGTGGAAGCCGAGGGGGGAGAGAGACTTTCATCCAGTCAACACAGAGTGCCAGCCTCGCTGGCCAGGCCGGGTGCTGGGGACAACATGGGGAACAAGGAGGGCCCTGCCTTCCCGGAGCTCACAACCTGGGAGCGGGAAGGTGGAGAGATTTTCAACCACAGTGATGACAAGAGATGGTTCTTCAAAGGATAAGCAAGGGGAACATATCACAGGAGACCTCTGAGAAAGGAAGAGGGCAGAGGAGAACCTGCTGGAAGGTGCTGGGCGGGGCATGAACAGAGGACACTGTAGAATAAAGAGGCCGGTGTTGCAGGAAGGCAGGGAGCCAGGGGCCATGCCACCTGAGCCACACCTCCTGAGCCATGCTGGAGATTCTGGACTCTATCCTGACGGATATGTGAAGCCTCCGCAGAGTTTCAAATTGAGGAGTGACACAATTGAGATTCACTTTTGCTTTTTAGAAAAGCCCTGAGCCCTGAGTCAGCCCAGGTGCAAAGGCACCAACTGGCACAGGGAGTGGGAGGGCTCCTGCAGGCTTGATCGTACCCCGGGCCAGAGCAGCAGGGCCCTTAGAGACTGGCGCATCTTCATTTGACAGATAGGGAAACTGAGGACCAGAAGAGAGAATGACATACCTAAGGTCTGTCGGCACTTAGGGACAGAGCCAGCTTTGGTCCCCAAGTCCCCAGGAACCGTCTCTGCTGCTGTGCTTGCAGCTCCCGCCCTGCCTTGCATGATTGTTTCAAATGCTTTGTATGAAAGCATTTCAACTCCAAACAGACTGATATGCTCTTCACGGACAGGAATATGTCTTATGTCTGGAGGCACTAAATACCACAGCTTTGCAGACTGAAGGAAGTTAAGTGCACAGCCTTTGGTGAGGAGCCTGGGTCTGCCCCGCCAGCCTCCATCCTTCCTTCCTGCTGTTCCTTCCCAGTCCCTGGGAGCCTGCAGAACTTGACCTCAGCCTGGCCACACCTGCATATCTGTACAGACGGGAGGGAGTGTGGCCACAGGACCCGAGTCCAGCCGGGCTCCTGGAAGCCTGCATCCTCCACCCCTACTCCTGGGGTCTGGAAATTCCCAAGGTTTCTATCTCAACTGGTCCCCACTGACAGATGATATCATGGGCCTTTGAAAAAAGAGGAAAACTCCCAGTAAGATGGAAGTTAAGGTGATTTAAAGCCAGATGGCAGAGCTTCTGAATGGAGAGGGCACCAGTCATCTAAATACACCAAGCTGACAGGTCAGCTGGGCATCTGGCATGAAGGTGTCGGGGTGTTGGGGAGGCAGGGCCCTGGGGGCTTCATGACTGGAGCTTCTTCTGAGGGTTAGGACTGGGGTCCGCATTTGGGTCTTACTCCTGTCCTACCCTTGCCCCACGTGAACCACAGTCGAACCTCAGTTTGTCCTAAGAAAAGGATGTTCATGTCCTAGCCCTGCCTGAACCTGTGCTCTTAAGGAGTGAGGACTTAGAATGGAAAATAAAGACTCACTAACACCTGTAATGTGCCAGGCACTGTGCTGGGGGACTATGGGTTATAATGACCTAACCAGTGGCAATGTTCCAACCAGGAGCTCTTCAGGCCATAGGGACGAGACAAGCTTCGCAAAGTGGAGGGGGTGCTCTGGTCTTGAAGGGAATGGGTGTTCCTGGATTCAGTCATCCCGGAAGGTGCGGGCAACGCGATGAGCCTCAGCACTGGAGGAAGGACACCTGCACTCCTGACTCTGAGGGCCGCGGACCTGACTGGGGCAGGGCCATGGGCGGTCTGGGGGTCAGTGACCTGTCCTTGGCTATGTGGAAGCTGTCCAGGGGCTGGGCAGCACCATGTTGCCACTGATCACCATGGTGGAAGCAGCTGCAGCTCCAAGAGCAGCGAGTTTGGGTGACAGTGGGCGTTTAAGCAATACTCCAGGGCTGTGTCTGAGTGCCCGCCCCTCTTCTGAGGGGTGAGAGCAACCAAGTCTGACCCTTGGGTTGTGGTAAGCCTCTGGGGTCCCGGAGATAGCCATGGGGTGACAACTGGGCAAGCCAAGTGGTAACTTCACGTGGGGCATTAATAACCCTGACTAGTGTGGAGACAAAGGGGTCCCATGAAACAAAAGAGCCCCCTCAACCTTCTCTGGAGCACATGTGAGCCAGCCCCTCAGAAATGATGGGCAGACCAAGTGACAAGGGCTACTGTCCAATAAGTAGACCTAGGCTGTAACAGTTGGCATGAAAAGGAAGTATTGACCTATTTTCAGCTGAGGTGAGGGCGTACAGGCTATGTATTACCTCATCTTACCATCATAATTACCCTTCAGGAGAAATAGGACTAATTATTATCCCCACTTTACAGATGAAGAAACTAATATTCAGAAACACTATGTCAGTGATTTCCAGTTTTTAAAGTTGACAAATTAGCAAGCTAAGAAAAAAACTGGGGGAGTAAACATGGATAGCTAACTTACTGAATTTTCCAAAGAAAGAAAGTTATAAATCCCCAAATTGTAACATCTGTATTCACTATCACTTCTTGGTAAAAGAAAGAATATTTTAATGTCAAAAATATAGGACATCAGCTAGTCAGACTAAACGCTGGTCTTTTAAACTTAATAAAGTTATTGTTGAAAGCCTAACCGAATGGCCTTCGTTTTCTCACCTCCCGGGCACCTGTGCTATGTGGCCCGCACTTGAGCTGGTGTGTGGAGTTGGGACCCAGGAGCTGAGTGATCCACCCAATCAGAAAGGGGCAGAGCCCTCTCACCCAGCCTTGACTCAAAGCCCAGCCTTTCCAGATGCCCCACACAGCTGTGCTCTGCCGTGGTCCAGGACAGAGGACACCCACAAAGCCACCCAGATGCTCTCCAGGGTGCTCCAGGGACCAATGGTGCCTGGTCTGACTGTCCTGTCCACAGGCCTCTTAGATGGGTTCAGGCATGTGGCCGAGAAATTGACCAGTGACACCAGCACAGGGGACTTGGCGGAGCGCAGCACCATGCGTTTTTTGCTTCACCAGATTGTGGCCCATGAAAATTTAGCCCTTGCTGGGACACAAGCAGTTAAACAGGAAGACCACCCAAATCATCCTTTGCTCTTTTGGGAAAACACATCACTGAGCCTGCTCTCCCAAGCTGCTGCCCTGAGGCTTTCTGCTCCTGGATACCCTGCATGGGGGAACCACAAAACTGTTCTCTCTCCCTGGCTGCCCCCATTAAACAGGCTTAGAAGGGTCCCAGTACCAGGCCACCAATGGCTTCCAAAACGCCAGGGCACTCTTGGTTCCTGGGAGAATCATAAAATATTAGCACTACCAGGAACTTAAAGGATCATAGAATCCAACCTCCCCATTTTATATAAGAGGAAAAGCCCATATCTTCTAACTCGTAGCCAGAGCCAGGGTGGCACACCGCAGTGCTTTCATCCGAAAAGTGGGCTAATTCAATACCAGCCTCCCAGGGTTCTCTCAGGGATTACATAGGCCACGTACACAGAGCACTTCACACAGTGCTGGGCACCTCGTTGGTAAAGTGCTCAGTACCTATTTCTGTCTGGGCAGATTACTAACTTCTCTTAATGGAAACAGTGTTTCTGTCTGTGAAGTGGGAAGGATTTGAATGGTAAGGCATGGATGTAAAAGGTTTAGCACTGTGCTTGGTACTTAGCAAGCACAATGGAAGCCATTATTGTTAACATATCATTATCAGCCCCTTCTGTCTTCTTTTCTTCCCTCTCAACTCTCCCACTCCTTGATGTAGGTGAGGAAAAAGTGCCAAGTGTGGGGTATACCATAAGTGAGTGTGTCGTAAGGTGGGTTAAGAGGCTGTCAAGGGGAGTGGTCCCCTGGCTTAGTGCTGATGGAGGTCAGCAGCCCTGGGGCCCTGCAGGCTAAAGTCTACTTCTTAGCTTGCCCCTCCTTGAGGTGCTTGATCAGGGGCATATGGCCAACACAAGCTTTCTCAACCATCTGGACATCTATCTAATTCCCTTCTTGGTACATTCCATTCGGTATACTGTCCTAAATCCTACGTGAAATCACCGTGCAGCCTCCTGAGGCCGTCAGCCACCTGACACCCCCCCCCCCCATAGGAATCCCATTCGATGTGCAGAATCCAAGGTAGCTTCCTGACCATCTGTCTGGAGGAAGTGCTCACTAGGCTTCAGTGAGAGGCTCTGGACAGTAGATACGGGCTGTGCTCCAGGGATTCCTGGATCTCAAACCCTCACTTGTCAGGGGCTGGGAAGATCCTCTCAGAGCCACAGACCATTGACCTGAAGGACTGAGGGACTCTTCCCAAGGGAAGAATCTGTGGCTATACCTCATCAAACTGTTCTCCTGTTCAGGAGGATTTAGGCAGACCAAAGGGCCATAAGTGCCAAATAACCAGGTCAATAAGCTTCAGAAAGAGAAAGTCAGCCTGCCTTCAGGTCAGCTGGCCATTTCCATGGAGTGGTGAAACCACACCATACTGAGAAAGAGACACTTGGCTTCACACGCTGACTCTCTACTCACTGACTTGGAGTGTCTCCTCACCACTCCAGATCTCAGTTTCTTCATCTGTAACATGGGGACAATCTACCCTATCTGTTATAAGTGCTGTGAAAATTAAACTGGAAATTGATGATGCTTACTTAGCTCAGTGGCTGGAACATCTTCTTATTTAATGAGGACCCAGTTAGGGCAAAGTGCAAAAAAAAAAAAAAAAAAAAAAGGACAGTCAGGCCAGGGATGTCCCTGAGAAACTAACTCACCAGGGTACTTGACATCATATAAAATTAGATTATTTGTATTCAAACTCTGGCTCTGCCTCTCTCTAGAAAGTTTGTTAACCTTTCTGTGCCTCAGTTTCTCTATCTGTGAATGGGGATAATGATAATATCTATCTCAAGCAGGTTTATGATGATTAGATCAACCTCTCAATGTAAAATGCTTAGAACAGTGCATGGCATGCAGTCAGTGCTCAATAAAGGTTGGCTATGCATAACAGAACTAAGCGATTTATCAGCAGCCTGAAATACACTTCTAAAGTATGAGTTTCAGGAAGCCCATTATTGTTCGGCCTTCCTGAAATGACAGGCGGGCAGAGACCCACACCTTTCTCCTGCATGAGCTCATTTGTAAGCAGAGGAGTTGTACGGTATGACAATGATGACCAGTTCTGGAATGCCTGCCCTGTGCCAGGTGCTTTACAGAGTTCACCTCCTATCGTCACAGTAACCCTCTGAGAGTGACATTATTATCCTCTCTTTACAGGTAAGAAAACTGAGGTTCAGAGAGGTGCACTGACTTGCTCAAGGGAGCCTGGTGGGCAAGGGTAGAGGCGGGATTCAAACCCAAGTCTGTCTGGCTCCATAACCACGGCTGCTTTGCTCCCCTAAACAGAATGGAACTCCGTGTCCCCTTGGTGTGTGGGAGTGTGTTCACCGGTTCCTTAACGCTCATTGAGCTCCACTGGCCTGGCTGAGGTGGTTGATATTTAAAAACTAAAGGGTAGGAAAAAAGAAACTCCCTGAAAACAATAAACAGTGATTCAGGCTGAGTCCTTCCTCAGGCAGTTACGGGAAACTGGCGGGAAGCAACGGCCTTAGTCACTTAGGAATGGCTGAGCCCCTGACTCATGGGCGGCAGGTCACGCTGCTCCGGACAGAAGCCAGCATTGCTTTCAGTGCCCGAACAGCAGGAAAAAACTCTGGTGGCGAAGGGGGGCAGGAGATGAAAGGAATGATGAACTGAAGCGAGAGCCACTTCTGTAAGTGAGGGGCAGGCTTGCCCTGGTCCCAGGAACAGCCCATCCATGCTCCCAAGTGACATTCCAACCCTTATCTGTTGTCACCCCCAGCTTTTTCAACCTGATTTCTCCCCATTCTTGTTGAAACACCCACACTCCAGCCAAATGGGATGACTCATCATGTCCTGGTTCTCTTTACTGCCTGGAATGTCCTTGTCCCCAGTTCCAGGTGCCTCAGCCCCCCGACCCCCTCAGCCCTGCAGCCCTTGGACCCACATGTATGCCTCTCCTCTTATGGGGCCTGCCCTCTTGCCTTCAGCTCTACACTCAGTCCCTCATTCCTCAAATGTTTATGGAGCACATGTGATGTGTTAAATTCCACAGTAGCTGCTGGAAATACAAAGATGGATTACATATGGTCCCCACCCTCAGGAAGCTCATATCTAATGTCCATTTAATCAGGGAACCTGCTAACTGGATGATAACCACCGCAGAAAAAGGGCTCTGATGTGGGAGGCACAGGGCACTCCTGGGAAGCTCTAACCCACTCAAGGAATAAAGGTAGGCTTCCAGGAGGAGGTGATATTTGATTTGAATCTCAAAGAATAAAAATTAGTCAGGAGATGGTGGATTGGAGAAGAATATAAAATAATCACTCTTCTAAACTCCTGAAAACAAAAGCTTTGGCAAGTATTATAAGCTTATCGTACAAAAAAAAGGGGCAGGGGAACCATGAATAAAAAAAACAGAGAAGCAAAAGAATAGCTACCTTAAATCTTGGTAAAAATTTGGAGTATTTCCTTCCAGCTCTTTCTCTGAATATTCCTATGTGTATAGACAAGGAGATCTTCTCTGTTCACGTCGTCAGGCATTGGCATTTGAGCCCCTGACCCTGAACATTTGAATGGCTATGCAGTATTCTAGAATACAGGGCACCCTAATTCCCTGGCTTCCTACCTATGCTCCTTTTACAACACAGCCTATTTCTACCACAGACAGCCATTGACCATGTAGCTGCCTGGGACTCACGCTCCGTGTCTGACCCTTCTGTCACACAGAGCCTAGCACAGCTCCATGATGACTTGCTCAACGTTTGATGAAGGAATGAAGAAGGGAGTTACAGGGTCAGGGCTTGGCCTCTCCTAAACCAGACAGGAGCCCAAGAGCCCCGCTGCACCCCCAGAGGCCTCCCTTAACCCAGACCCTACAGAAGATGAAAGACGCGGGCTCTGAGTAAATCCACCTGGGTTCACACCCTGGTTCCAACAACTTGTGGGTTTAGTGAGTTACTGAACCTTTCCACGCTTCAACTTCTCATGTGCAAAATGGGAATACCAATCGTACGTATCTCACCAGGTTGCCGGGAGGGTTCAATCCCATACAAATGACCTTATAACAGAACCTGGCACACAGTTACAAATGTTAGCTATTGTTTTTACTCCTCATCCTCATTATCTCTCTACCCAAGTGTGATTCGTAACTCTTAACTCCCTTCAGGAGGAAGCTTCCCTTTTTGTCAACTTGCCCTCCCTCTATTCCGGGGTAGTCTCTTGCAGCGAAGAGGTCTCTCTGGCTGGTGCCTGACGTGACAGTGGGATGGATTCTTTTCTTCTCAGGGGAGGAGTTGGAGGATACTGGTAGTATGACCAGTAATCCCCAGGCCTTTGGAAGACCTCAGTGAATTAGACCAGGGGCTGGTATACGTTTTCTCTAAAGGGCCAGATAGGAAATATTTTAGGCTTTGAAGGCTGTGGTCTCTGCAAACTATTCAACCTGTAGTAGCAAGGAAGCAGCTGTAGACAAATGTGGGAACGAATGGCCATTGGGGTGTTCCAATAAAACTTTATTTACAAAAACAAATTTGGCCCCAGGACCAGATTGCTGATTGTTGGGTGGACCAATCATGCACTCATGTAGTCAGGGCCTGTGGGTCTCCTCTGCTCTGTGACCTTGAGAAGCCCCTTTCCTGCCCTGGAGCTCAGAATCCTCATCTATAATTGAGGAGATTGGGACAGATGATTTTTAAGAGGCATTCATTCTCTAAAATGCAATCATTTCACGTGTAAAAATGGGCAAGTTCTGTTTCATTCTGAATTGATCTCTTCCTTTCTAAAATGAAGGGGATCATGGAATGTTGAGCCCCGACCTCGTGCGCAGTGGGAGCCTTTGGACCGGGGAGGCACTGAGGTTGCTGGGGAGGAAGTGACAGGATCCCCGGCATCCCAGCGACCCGCAGGTGCTGCCTGTCCCCACCTCACTGCGGTGCTCCCCACTGCCTGGGGTCCCTGCAATGCGTCACCCGGGCTGGGCCCAGGTTCCACCACACATGGTGATGCGGCCAGGCTGCTCTCGTGCCCTAATGGCTGGCCTGGAAGTCACAACTGGACTTCCACAATTCACATTTGATTACACCAGGAATCTAGGGACAACTCCTCTGCAGACTGCAAGGTGGCTGGGCAGGCGGGTGTGGCTTCACCGTGGTCTGGATCAGACTGCCGCGTGCCTCCGAGGCCAGTAGGGATGCTGAGTTCCCCACTCCACAGGGCCACCCTTAGAGCCTCTTAGTGGCCGACAACCTTTATTCTGCCCTCCGGAGGCACGGCCCTCACCCCTGGCGTGGTTAATGTGCACTCACACACGCACACATGATCACAGGGTACTCTGCAGCCTTTTTGTCCTAGAAATAGCTTAAGGAGCTGAGGAGAGTCAGGGAGATCTCCAGACCCAACCAAAGGCTGCTTTTATCCCCATAAAAAACGAAGGTCTGCTATGGCCTGACCTACGAGGCAGGCCTCAGATGAATCGATCACCAGCGGGAAGCCACAGCACCCTGGTGGCCTGACCACTGAGGGACAAGGAACAGGACGGCCTCGGTTCACCGGGAGCTGAGGTGCCAATGGCAATGGCATCCCCATCAGCCCGGGCAGTTCTACCTGGTATATGCCTCCACCCCACAGAGTGCATGACTTCCACACCTTCCCGGGGTACGGGGATAACAAAGGCTGTGTCCTAGAACCATTGTGTCGCTGGGAAGGCCGGAAACCAAGCTACAGGAAACTGGTTGCTATGGTTTCCTTGAGCGCAATGCCATGGAAATTGCTTTCTAAAAAAAATAATAAATTTTTTTTTTTAAGATTTCTGTTATTTTTTTTTCTGAGAGAGAAGTAAGGAGAAAAATATTTATTTTAATATTTACTATAAGCCAGGCATTGATCTAGGTTCTAAATTCTCATAGCAAACCACTATGCTTGGTAGCGTTATCTTCATTTTGCAAGTGAAAATAAAGAAGCACAGAGAGGCTAAGACACCTGCTCAAAGACACACGGCTAGAAGGTGGCAGAACATTTTGAACCCCAGATTGTCATGCTCCAGAGTCTGTTTCCTTTCAAACACATGCACTGGGGTTCTGGAGATCCAGCAACCCAGATTATTCTTAGCGTGAGGCTGGGCCTTAGGGCAGGGTGTGGGGCAGGGGAGCGAGGGGGGAGGGAAGCAGCTAAGTCACAAATTACAAAAATGAGGAAGGAGGACCCTGGTAGCTTCTGATGCACTCGCACCAAGCTCTCAGGGCGGATGGATGGAAGGAGCGCAGGATTTAGCATCAAAGGGCCTGAGGATAAGGTCCAGTTTCCCCACTCTCACTTTGGGCCTCAGGCCCGCATCTCAAAAATGGGTGTAGCAGTCATATCTGCCTCACAGGGCTGTTCTGAGCATTAAGTGAAATAACGAGTGCCAAAAACATGGCATGGAGTAAGCATTCAGGAAATACTGGCATTCTGGAGATGGTTGCTGTTATTAATTATACTATTTGTGAGAACAAACATGTAAATTATGAATTGCTCTGCAAACATCAATTAATTGAAGGGGGACGTGGGAAACTTTGGGGCTAAATGAGTGGAAGGACTCTGGGAATGGCCATGTAGGTGGCACACTCCACAACCTACAAAACTGTCCCCAGTGGCCCCGCCTGACTGAGGGGTGAAAGGAAACATCCTACCACACATCCGCTAGTGAGAATAGTAAGCAGGCATTAGTCCCACAGGCATTTATTGAGCAACTAGTTCATGCCTTGTCCTGTGCCAGGAGGAATACAGGAATACAGCATGGCCCCTGCTCTCCAGGAGTAACTGATGAAAGAGCCAGAAGAGACACACACACACTGACCAGAGTGATGTCTGTTACAGGGGGCATGCGCAGTGGGTGTCCAGAGGGGGCGGCCAGTCCCCACAGGGAGTGTATAGGTGTGTGCACCTGCATGCCTGTGTAATGCTGGGTGGGGAAGACTTCTCCAAGAAGGGGACATATAAATAAAGCCTTGAAAGAGAAGTAGGAGCTTATCAAGTGAGAAGTGGGAGAGGGCAGGCTGGGGGGAAGGAACACCTACAAAGATATCAGGGCATTGAGGAACTGTGGTTAGAGATTCAAGGGTCATGCATGGTGTGGAGTTGGGAAAGTGTGGAGGAGTGGGCAGGATGAGAGAGGACAGGGGATAGAGGGCTGGGCCGAGCTGTGTAGGGCCCGTTATACTATGTTTAAGATCCTGAGGTTTCCCACTGTCAGGGTCAGAGGAGGAGGCTGCTGTGTGTGAAGGATGTGACCAGGAGGTCACGGAGGCCCTGTGGGGGTTGGGACAGAAGCCATGAGGCGGAGGAAGAGCTGCCAAGACACCTGCCAAGCTCTTTCCATGGATTTTCTCCTTTAAGCCTCACCTCATCCAGACTTCACAAGTTGGTCCAACTATTTCCCCATGTTGCGGATGAGGAAACCGAGGCCAGATTCGAACCTGGGCAGGCTGGCTCTTTCCCCTCACAGAGGCTGCTCTATTGTCCTGTGGGCAGGGAGCACATTTGGGAGAGACCAGGAGAAAAGGTGTGATGTCTGAAGGTGGGCGGTGGGCCTGTGGGTAGAGGCCGAGGGGCGGAAGCCTAATGTCTCAGGCAGAGAAGTAAAGAAACACCCAGAAAGCCCGAGGCTCTGGGAATCCTGCTCCATGGGCGATCGCACTTACAAAGACTCCCAGCTGTCACCCTGTATCCACTGAGGTTCCTTTCTGGATTGCCCCCACCTTTTCCTTAGAGAAGGAAAGCCTGGCCCAGGTTAACACCCTTGAGAACAAACGTCCCACTCCAAAGCTGGGAGAAAGGAGTAGGGGAATTCACTCACTCTCCTCTAGGAAATTCAACCTTCAGGGTTGGTTGCTTGTAACTTTCCATTGAGAAAAATTGCTGGTTGGGAGCTACAGCCATTCCTGTTCATCAAGGGCGCCTGTGAGCCCTGAGGCTGGTACCCAGAGGGGCTGTCTCCTGGGAAGAGAGGAAGATGCATGGATATGCTTATTCTGAGAACTCATCCTCATTCCTTCTTATGTAAAAATCACCCCAGAGTGGAAATAGAACTAACATGTGGGGTGAGGTGATCCTCAGACCAGGGTCTGAAAGGTTCTTAGCTAGCTCAGGGATAAAGTGGCTTCAAGAACTCTGATCAGAGGGACCAGAGAAGGTGAGCTGGCACCAGGAGAGAAGGCCAAGGATGAGTCGGATGCTCAGCCAAGAACGCCTTCCACATTCCGGGCCAGAGGCACTTGGCTGCGAGGCCCAGGCCTGAGGACGACCAGAACTACGCTCCAAGTGCCCCTGAGTTGCCGTTACTTAATTAGCTCCATGGCCATAAAAGGCTGGCTCAGCTCGGAGGAGGTGCCTGGCCCCAAGAAGCAGCAAACTGAAATGTCATAAAAACACAGCCCCATGAAGGGGAATCATAAGGGCAGGGTGGTAAATTCAAATCACCTTGTGTACGTTGTTTCTAGCGATGCTGGGGTTCTGGCCCTGAATCCTGGGGTGCACAGGCTTAGCCCATCGTGGAGAGAAGGGAGCAGCTCCCAGGAGGAGAAAGATGCAAACCAAGGGCTTTGGTGCATGTATTGTTTAATCAAAACCAAAAGACAATGCACAAAAAATGCCAACCCCCTCATCAAATTTCTAGGGTTCTCATAACACTGACTGTGGTGTCATTCCATGTCCTTATCACCCTCCAGTTAAGACTCTATGTGTGAGAACTTCGTTATAGAATTTAGTGACCCGGAGCCTGTTCTCAGAGAATTTGGGTTATCAGGATGGTAAGAAAGGTGGTTTTGAATCAATCTCTTCTGGGTTTGAAGGGGGGCTTGGGCACTGACCAATGCTGCAACTTTGAGCAAATCACTGCACCCCTCTGACCTGCGTTGTTAAGTAAGGATACTGATAATATCTGAGAATTGTTAGAAGAATTTAGATTCTGTGTGTAAGATGTCTAGCCCAGTGCCTGCCACATTGTAGATACTCAATAAACATAACATATATTCATATATATTTATAAAACACAATGTAACCTCTCTAACTGGTCCTGCAGATGGAGATGAGACATTTATCATCATAGGGTTGCTGTGTGGGAATAATAGTGCTCACAACATGCTCAGTGTTAGCCCCTTTCTCTTTCTCTCCCTTCTGCTTCTGCCTGCCTAAGCTACTCGAAGGTTCAGAGACAAATTCAGTGATTCATCTAGCTTTGGGGCTATGGCTGTTTCTGACTTGCTGTTTCTATCAATACTCTTGTATGCATATAGTTTGTGGCAACGGTCTCACATTCCTGTTGGAGAAAAGCCAGGGACAAATAAACAAACATATAAACACTCATGAATCTACATTCTGTGCCACAGAAACCCTTTCCTGATCCTCTGTCTGCTTCTCTGAGATCTAAACCCTTCTGTTTGGAAGGTGTGAACAGCTGCCGGCTGGAGCTGCATGGCCCCCTGGCCCCCTGGCCCTCACTGATGCTGAGACAGAGGGTGCCTGGCCTGCCCACAGGCCCGTCTCCAGTCTGAGCTGGTCAGTGTGCGACATGCCAGCTCTCAGCTTCCCTTAGGCTCCTTCCCCACGCCCTCCCTCTGCTACTAGGTCTGTGCCAATTGCCCTCAGCACATCTCTCCTGTCCTCCATCCCTGGGGTCCAGCAGATGGGAAAGAATTCTTGCTGGTCACCATTTGTGGGGCATTTGCCAGGGGCTCCTTGACTCCTGAGGACACCCCCAAGAGGCTGGTCTTATCATTATGCCCACTTTATGGGTAGAAAGCTAACACTTGGAGAGGTGAAATAATGTGTTCCATTGAGGCCAGTTACTTACAGAGCTAGGAACAAAACCCAGGTCAAGGAAAAATGTGCCAACAGTGCCACTCTGGCTAGTATGATATCCAAGAGGACCTGTCTCACTGCTAGGGCTGAGTGTAGATTCAGGCTTGGTGACTTTATAAGAATAAAATACTGAGAGGAAAGTAAACAACTTTACAACCCTGACGCTTCTTGAGAGCTGACTTAAGACCTGGCATTGGGCTGGGGCCTGTGGTGAACGCTGCTCAGTGCTCTGCACTTTCATTGAGTACTTATTATGTGTCAGATACGTGCTAAGTACCCGCCACTTGGAGTTCCTGGACATGCAGGACTGGGCTGCGCCTCCATGCTCTTGCCCTGCTGTTCCCTCTGCCACAGTCTCATTTCTTCTCTCTTCTACCTCATGCCTAGATGTTCAGGCTCAGCTGACAAATCGTCCCCAGGAAGTCTGCATTCCCACCGTTCTTTTGTGGCACCCATCACCTATCGTAATGGTCTATTTGTAAATCTCTCTTCCTCCAGACAGGGCATTCTGTAGAGCATTCTGTAGATGCGGATTGAGCTTTGCTCCTTGTTTACTTCCCACATATAGAATCACACTAAGTGCCCAGCAGGAACACCTGGAGCCTTGTTTACCTAAATCAGGAGCTGGCAAACCATGACCCACAGGGACCCACAGACCCATGGGCCAAATCTAGCCTTTAGCTGGTTTTTGTATGGCCCATGGGCTAAGAATGATTTTTACATTTTTAAAGAGTTGTAAACAGACAAAATAAAAATAAAAATATGAGACAGAGACCATATATGTCCCTGCAAAGCCTAAAATATTTACTATCTGGCCCTTGACAGAAAAAGTTTGCCATCCCTTGCTCTAAACTGTTGAAACAAAGTCTTGAGGGGCAGGTGGGGCAGTGGAAGCACTGGGATGAGTGGGGTTCATTCTGACCTCAAGGAGATTATTTGGCTGCAGGAGAAGACAGGGGACATAAGGACCAGGGGAGAAGGTGCATATGCCAGCATGCTGGAGGGCCAGGGGGTTCTAGAGAGAGGAGTTCTGGGGAGGGAGCTGAGTTCACAGGGCGAGTGGGATTCCCAAACTCGCCATAAATAAGAAGTAGTCCCACATGAGGGCTAGGACACGAAAACCAAATGAAATAAAAGGCCCCGTGTAAAAAAGACAGTTACCTGAGAAATCACACCATCAGTTCTAGAGGGTTATGTGTGCAAATGTGTGTATGTGCTAGAGATTGCTCAGTATTTGTAATTTTTGAAAGCATGTACAAGTTGTTGGTGAGACAAGAACAAGAGAAAGAATTAGATCAGAGATACATAGCAAACAGCACTAATTGATCACCATCCTCTTTTATGACAGACTTAGGTAGGCATAGCTTCAAAACACCTCTCAACCCAAGCTCCTGGCCCCTCTGTTCATTTGGAGCTGAAGCAGAAGATATAACCTACTTGCCACCTTTAGACTAGATGGAGTCCCAGACTCTAGGGCTCGGAGGAGAAGGCCCAGACGGCTGGCCTTGCCAGGTGGGCTGCACTGGGGTGGGGTGGGGGCTGGAAAATGCACAGGGTCCCCCACTAGCTGCCCTGGCAGTCCAAAGGGGCCGGGCAGACCAGGTTGTGGCTGGGAAGTACTTAAGCCAAGCTGTCAGAGAAGACAGGGTGTCATTATTTAGCCACACCAAGTGCTTGGTGGTTGTTATTTCTTTATTAATAATTTCCTGTGGGCTCAGAGGTGCCCACAGCCAGGCATCATCTCATTGGCCGCTCCCACCTTTCCATGGCCCAGTTGCGGCTTCAAAGGCTGGGCTTTCCTCTGGGTGTGAAGAAACCAGGCAATTAGCACCTTCTCCTCCCTCCTCTGCCCAGTGAGTCAGAGAGATGCTTGGTCAGCAGCCCTTCCTGCCACCTGGCCCCCGAGGACTGCGGGCACCCTCAGTGCGAGCGTGCAGGCGGCCAGGAGTGAGGAGCCGCAGTGCGGCCGTGGCCTTCTCCTTGGAATGCAACAGAAGAGAGCACAGTGCCCCCTTTCCACAGAACTCCCTGCATACTGCACAGGCAGGTGCCTCATTCCACGGGCACTTATTGAGCCTGTGTTGTATGGAGAGCCGCGGAGACACCAGGGACACAGCACTGGAGGGAAGAAGTCTGTACCTTCCTCCAGGAGAGTCCATGGAGTGAGACAAGGACAAGATCGCCCAGTGAGGTCAGGGTTAGGTAAGGAGTGAGGGTTTGGGGCTTGCTAGAGGCGCTGAGGCCTAAGCAGAGATATAATGGATTGCCAGGAGCTGCTGGAGGTGGGAATGGAAGCAAAAGCAGAGAACACGCCCAACAGAGAGGACACAGGTGCTAGCAGAGGCCAGACATGGTGTATGTGCTCCTCTGAGGAGCTGAGGTTCAGAGAGGCTGGGTCATAGAGTGCAAGGCGGGCACGGCGAGGAGTCCCTGGAGTCCTTGCTCTGTACGGGCAGAAGCCAGATCACAGGGGACTCTGTGGCCATCTGAACAATTGGACTTCTTCTTCAGTGCATCAGTGGTCATATGCAATGGGCAGCATAATTAAATTAGGATTTTGGAGAAACTTGTAATCTGGAGGCTAAGTAGGGTCTGAGGTCTGACCCACTGGGCGTCAGCCAGGACAAGAGAGGAAGGAGTCCTATCCACTGTGAGCCATCCTGGGTAAGCTGGGTCTACAGTGAGCACCGGCATTAAAAGGATGTTGAAAGACCTGGAACTTCCTAGAAGCAAAGGGGACAGGATAAGTTAGGACCTTTCGACCAAGCTCAAACCAGCCAGGTGCTTCTGGCCCCAAGCCCCTGCTCACGAGGACTGAGCTTCAGCACAGGCGGGACGGCACCAGTAGAGGGAGAAGAGGAAGGCTGTGGCACGGGATGTCTGGCACTTAGTCGGAGATGTATACAGTTAGCACTTAATAGAGCACACTGTGCACCAGGCATTGTGCCTCACAGACATGTGTTCCATTCTAGTGCCCCAAGCCTCTGTGGGAGGGGTGCTGTTGTTATCCACATCTCACAGATACGTGTTCCATTCTAGCGCCCCAAGCCTCTGTGAGAGGGGTGCTGTTGTTATCCACATTTCACAGACATGTGTTCCATTCTAGCGCCCCAAGCCTCTGTGAGAGGGGTGCTGTTGTTATCCACATTTCACAGATATGTGTTCCATTCTAGCGCCCCAAGCCTCTGTGAGAGGGGTGCTGTTGTTATCCACATCTCACAGAAATGAACTGTGAGGCCCAGAGAGGGACAGTAACCAAGCCTCTGTGAGAGGGTGCTGTTGTTATCCACATCTCACAGATATGTGTTCCATTCTAGTGCCCCAAGCCTCTGTGAGAGGGTGCTGTTGTTATCCACATTTCACAGACATGAACTGTGAGGCCCAGAGAGGGACAGTAACTTGCCCAAGGTTGTACAGCAAGTAAGTGGTAGAGCCACTTCAAATACGTGAGCAAAGGAGGGAAGCAAGGACTGAGAAAGGTCAGTTGAGGCTTAGGAATGAGAAAGTGAGGTGAAAAGAGACCAAGGGGATGGTGGCGGTGCACGTAGGGCTCAGACAGGTCTGAGGCCCGTGGGGAACGGGCAGTGAAGCTCACTCTGCAGGCATCTTGTGCAATTAAATAACTTTCTCTGGAGAAAGGCCGAGCACAGCTTTGGATACCCACAAACAGCTCGATAACTCTTAGCTGCTGGCTGCATCCTCTCTTTGCAGTTGGTCCACCTTCTAGAGCTCGCCATGTTTCTAATTGCTGTGTGTGGTGGTCACTTGTCCAGCCCTCCATTTGTCCATCTATCCTCTGCTCATTTTCCATTTCACTGGTATCCCGAGAAGAAAAACAATAGATAGATTTCTAAGGTCTCCTAATTGTGTCCAACTGGCCTGCAGTGTGGAGGGGAGTCACTTGATTAGAATGAAGCGGGACATCCTTCTCAAATACACGGGATCTTCTTCAGCAGAAGCTTACTCAGTACCCGAGGGGAGAGAGCGAGAGCCAGCAGTCTCACCTCCTTCTCCAAGCAGATGACGTGATGGGAAAGAGCCTACATTCTGGGCAGTCCCACACTGGGCCCCAAGGCAAGGTGGCTCAGCCTCTTCTCCCCAAGCCAGCTAGGAAACAGTGTTAAGTCAGGGGCCTGGATGAGGAGGGACGAAAGGAGAGAGATCCCACCCTGGACTGTGATGATTCAAGAGCATCCCTGAGCTGCAAACACACTTCAAATCACTGGGTTGTAGAACCCAAAGTTACTTTTTAAGGCAGCTGATGGAAATAGCATTTCACATGAGAAGTGCAGATCTTATGTATATGTGATTAAAATAAATGTTCTCTTTTATACA
Organism: Saccopteryx leptura; assembly: GCF_036850995.1. Classification (NCBI taxonomy): domain Eukaryota; kingdom Metazoa; phylum Chordata; class Mammalia; order Chiroptera; family Emballonuridae; genus Saccopteryx; species Saccopteryx leptura. The sequence continues at coordinate 40,509,938 of NC_089503.1, forward strand.
TTTTGAAGCATTTCCCTTCTTGCTCTGCCTGCTCAGATTCCCGCCTTCCTCTGTCCTCACGCCTCCCCGCAAGTGTCCTCTCAGACCTCGTAGGACACGGACACGGAGAAGAGATGTTTGGTGGGAGAACGGGGCTGGGGGTTTCGGGAGACTGGCTAAGACAGGCTCCAAAGAAACTGAGGTATACGGCAGAGGATGGGCGTGCCGAGAAAAATGAGCAAACACCTTGAGACGCGTGACTGGATTTTAAGTCCCTTTCACATTGTTGGAGAAATACAAATAAAGGACTTGAGTCAGGCCCTGGCCGGTTGGCTCAGCAGTAGAGCGTCGCCCTGGCATGCGGGGGACCTGGGTTCAATTCCCGGCCAGGGCACATAGGAGAAGCGCCCATTTGCTTCTCCACCCCCCCTCCTTCCTCTCTGTCTCTCTCTTCCCCTCCCGCAGCCAAGGCTCCATTGGAGCAAAGATGGCCTGGGCACTGGGGATGGCTCCTTGGCCTCTGCCCCAGGCGCTAGAGTGGCTCTGGTCGCGGCAGAGTGACGCCCCGGAGGGGCAGAGCATCACCCCCTGGTGGGCAGAGCGTTGCCCCTGGTGGGCGTGCCGGGTGGATCCCGGTCGGGCGCATGCGGGAGTCTGTCTGACTGTCTCTTCCCGTTTCCAGCTTCAGAAAAAAAAAAAAAAAAAGGACTTGAGTCAGATTAAACTTCCTTTTGGTTTCTGATCTGTGTTCTTTTAACCATGACACTGCTGTGGGCCTGAAGTTCTGGGTCACTGCTTTACAAACTGTGTGCTTTCAGCTAATCTCATGGCAAAGAAATTTATAAAACACACCTTGCTACGTGTCCAGTGAGTTCTCCAATTCCTCAGAGACCAGGCATCTGCCTGCCTCATTCAATCACTTGTTCATCGATTCACTCAACAAGCTCATAACCAGCACTGGAGCGTGTTCTAGGTCCTGTGCCGGTCACAGGGGATCAGGGATGGTCCCTCCCAAACCCCGAGCCAGTCCTGGGCTCTGCAGCCCACCAACTGAGCTGCTTCCTCATCTTCACTCCCTTTCCCCGCTTTCTGGTGCCCCCAGAGCACACCCTCGTGTATTGGCTGTCCCCACTGGAGTCTTCCAGCCTGAGCAAGGTGCCAAATTTCCACCTGTGCCCCTAGTCAGATGCCAAATTGTAATTATTTTTTCATAAATGTGACTCCCCTGCCTGAAATGAATATCTCAAGGTCAAGGGCCATGTCATACTGAGCTTTAAGCTCCAGAACCCAGTACAGGCATAGAGCAGGCATCAGTCAATAATTGTGGGATTTCAGAATATCTATGTGGTCCCCTTCTATCAGCTAGCAAATCAGAACAGGCACATCCTATGAGCAGACACTGGCTCTGACGACCAGCCAGTGGACAGGGCGGGCACAGTCACTACACCCAAGAGTCAGCAGCATCTTGGAGGACTGACAATAGGAACAGGAAGAAAGGTTAAGTCTAGTCTGGGAGATGAGGGAGTTGGAATGGTGTGGAAGGTATGCTGGGGATGGCCTTTGGCGGAAGTGACATATAAATCAAGTGGGAATTAGCTGGAATCAGCACCTTTCAACACCGGTTGCTCATAGAAGGAACCTGGAGAATGATGCAAAAATACTGGTGACAGGGCCTCACCCCCAGGTGTTCCGGTTCAGTTGGTCTTGGGTGAGGTCTGAATGTCATCTTTTCTTCTTTTGTTTTAACTTGCTCAAATGAGTCTAATGAGAGAGGCCAGGTGGAGTCTCGTTACACTAGACAAAGGTGGAGGTGGAGAAAGAGGAGGGAGGGGAGCAAGAAGAGCAGTCCAGGCCATCACATGTGAAGGTCCTGAGCCGGAAAGACCACGGCAGAGTCTTGGAACTAAAAAGTACAGGGATGTGGAGGCAGAAACAGAGAGAGTTGCCATCTTGGGCCTAGCCATCAGGGCCCACCAAGTTCACATGAGGACCCCATAGCTCTACAAACTGCCTACAAGCCGACTTGGCTATTGGGTGAAAAGCAAATATTCAGGGCTCAGGCCACTTGTGTGCCATCACCCCAAGTCTCCCTCGACAGTAGTGATACTTGAGTGGTGGTCACTCTCTGCTGACTACAGGCCGCTGGAGGAGGTGATATGAAGGACATTTAGCGAGGTAGGGACTGTGATGGCACCAGGAGCAGACAGTTTTTTCTGCAAAGGCTGAATGTGACCTTCCTGTACCATCCCAGATACTGATGGGAAGGAATCTTGCTTCCCTTACATGTGCTGGGCCCCTGACCACATCAACGGAATCAGAATCCCTACAGGGGCAGCCAGCCAAAAAGCCATGTGACATGTTGTAATTTGGCAGATATAGAGGAAAGAGTACATGCCTTTAAAACTAGAGAGAACCAAGTTCTAACTCTGACCCTGAAATATTGTCATTTGGATGCATAGTTATTTAACCTCTTGCAAGCTCAGTTTTATTTTATTTGCAGTAGGGGATTTATAATACCTCTTTATAAGCCTGTGAAGAATTTGACAACAGCAATGGAAAAGATCCAATTGTCTGAGATGGAAGGTTGTCATGATGACGATGGGGTAATAATGGTGACAATGATGCTATTTCATTCTTTGAAATTATGTTGTGATTCATAATCTCAGAATGAGGTAACCTTCAGTTATGGTTGTAATTGATCATAAATATCATATTCACATTTTATACTTTGGTTGATTAAAAAAGTTCCTTATAAGGAGACTCTGCCCATGGTTCACTATTAGATTGATTCTATCATGCATTTCTGCTCTTCCAGGAGAAATACTTTTTATGGTGAGCAATTTGAGATATATTTGCCCTCAACACTGCATCTCATGAGTCAGAAATCAAGGGTTAATAATAGTAACTAACGGTGACTGAGGTCTATAATCTCTTACAGCTTTTACACAGATTGATTTTTACCGTGAGCAACAACTTTCCAGGTAAATAGTAATATCACCGTTGTACAGAAGAGCAGGATTCTAAAGAAGAACAAGCCACAAGGCTGTTCTTGGCTTGGGCTTCCCGCCCGGAGCTGTCATGGAGGCGGAGAGGCTCGTGAGCTGCAGGAAGCTTGGAGCAGGGCTGTCAGGCAGCCGCCCCCTCACCCATGCCCCATCTGCTTCTCAGCCTCGGAAACAGCATCCGCTCCAGAGACTTGAAAGCAGTGCCGGGTAGTGGTGAGCTGGGGAGGAAAAGGGGACCCCGGCTGGTCGTCTGCAGCCCAGATGGTTTCAGGAGCCACAGCGTAGGCGCTGCTGTCCCTGGAGTGGGCGCACGCATGTCTCTCGCCCTCTAGGGTTGATTTAGAGGTCATTTTTTGTTCTATTATCTTGGTGCCGGTCTCCACAATGGCTTTCTCTCTGCTCAGCCCCTTAGTTCAGCCTCTCCGGCTGGGGGGTCACCTCTCCCCACTCGCTGTCCCACCCTCAGAAATACAGCACAGGTAATTAGTTCCTTGGTTTCACCACACAGGTCTGAATTCCAGCCCTGCGACTCACTAGTTGTGTGACTTCAGCAAGTTACTTCATTTCTCTGAGTTCTGGGTTTTTCTTCTGAGAGGTGGAGATAATCTGTCCCTCATACAACTGCTCTGAGGGTGAACATGAGAATGGGTATAAATATGTCTTAGACATTGCAAACATATGTGTTCAATGAATGTTTATCCACTCCCTCTTTTTCCTTGAACAAATGGGGCTCAATATCTTGAAGCCTTTGGGATATAGCTACTGCTTCAAACAAGCAGGCTGGAGCTCAAGATGTGGGTGATATCAGAGATTCAGATTTGCCCGAGATTCAGAGTTCTGTAACCCGCCCCTTCGCGGAGCTTGCCAGAGGCTGTACGGATGGCAGACGCATTTGTCCTGTTCTGAGAGACTCATTTGTCTGGCCAACCCTGTAACCGTCATACTGGCTTGGGGGAGGAGATGCTTCTCTAAAAGGTTCTAAATTAAGCTTGGACTCATGACCTCTCCATTAATATCCTGCGGATCAGTCACAACCAGGCTGGGACGTGCGATGCGACTCCTGAAGGCTCAGGGACAGCATCAGGGAAACGCAGGCCGTGCCAAGAAACTGGCTAATCTGCTTTGTCTTCACTGTGGAGTCCCCGATAGCTGCCTTCATGCCCAGCTGTCAAGTCTGTATCCTGTGACAAAACATCAACTTTCTCCTCTCATTCAAAAGAGCTTTCAACCCAGAGTCCAGGTTGAAAAAATGAGGCCCACAGAAGGAGCCAAGAGCCAGTTGAAGGCCCACCGTTCAAGTCTGGTCTCCTCCAGTGACTGAGATTGGGGTTCACCTTCTCCCTTGAAGTGTGTGTAGGGGGGTCTGGTCCCATTCCTATACAGTCATGGCCTTACCCTGTGGGCGGAAGGGAGAAGGATTCATTTCATGCAACAGGCCAGACCAGTCGGCAGTGACTTTGTGGAGCTCTGTGCTGAGGAAACTGGCAGGGCACCTGGGCTCCGCAGGAAGGGGTGCTGTCATTAATTAGTGATGTCTGCCACGGGGACAGGAGTAGGGAGTGGTAGCCACATGGCACACACTTGTCATCTCTGCCTTATGGTGGAAAACATGGTATTATAAGTTGAGTCCATACGCCTGACATCAAAGATGCGTGGATGTTATTATATGCGAGGCCTTTGTTCTGTTGGAAACTTTGATGGAATCTGAGATACAAGAGGAGTTTGGGAGCAAAGGGTTGGGGACAGTTGAATTGTTCTGAATAACAGAGGAAAGAAATACTAGATTTTCCATGCTCATCTGGAAGGAAGGTGGTGAGAATAAGAAACAAGAATGGGAAGAAAAGACAATATGTTATCAGGATGGTGTGGAGCTTGGACACTATCTGGTGAAGCAGAGAATCAAAACTTGAAACCAATCGGGAGTGGGAGGCAGGGGACCACAGGTGCTGTTTGAATGACAAGCTCTGGAGTCAGACTACCTGAGTTCAATAACTTTAGCTCTGGTACCTCCCAGCTGTGTAACCCTGAACATGCTTCTTACCTTCTCTAAGCCTCAGTTTTATTTGTAAATTGGATGTATCAACAGTGTCTAATTCAAAAGATTGTGGGAAAACAATCAAGTAATGTATATAAAATACTAAGCACAATGCCTCCCATATAATAAGTACCCCATAAACATCAGCTTTTGTTATTTTTATTTATCACACACATGGAATCTGATATTCAACATGAAAATACATGCATTTCTGAAACACATATCCCCTCTTTGTCTCACCAACAAATCTTTAGAATAGTCTACAAACATACACTTTGTCTTGTGTGGAAGAGATTGGGTTTCTAAGGCAGAAAATGTGATGCAGAGTCAATCTGGGCAGAGTGGAAATTGAATAAAATGTGATTTTTCTCCCTGAAACCCCTCACCTGAAAGTCAGGAGACCTGAGTTCCAATCTGACCTTTGCCATTAATTCAGTGAGCGCCTAAGTCAGGGGTCCTCCCCAAACTTTTTACACAGGGGGCCAGTTCACTGTCCCTCAGACCGTTGGAGGGCCAGACTATAAAAAAAACTATGAACAAATCCCTATGCACACTGCACATATCTTATTTTAAAGTAAAAAAACAAAACGGGAACAAATACAATATTTAAAATAAAGAACAGGTAAATTTAAATCAACAAACTGACCAGTATTTCAATGGGAACTATGCTCCTCTCACTGACCACCAATGAAAGAGGTGCCTCTTCTGGAAGTGCAGTGGGGGCCGGATAAATGGCCTCAGGGGGCCGCATGCGGCCCGCGAGCCGTAGTTTGGGGACCCCTGGACTAAGTCTCCTTACCCATCATAGGAAACAAATGTCATGAGTCCTGCCTAACCACAAATTCTCATTTGAATCGGATGGATACAATAAAGTAACACAAAATTAACAATGAAATCCACTGAGTACTAAGTGTCAGATTCTGCCCAACATTTTCACACTTATTCTGTTATCTAATGGATGGGCATACTGTCCTTACTTCTCACATGAGGACACCGAGACACAGTACATTTAAGGAACTTGCCCCACATCATACAGCTCGTGAGGAGACAAAGCCAGGATTACATTCCAGGCCTGTGTGGCCTTCAAACTCCTACTCTCACCTTCACTCCTTCATTTCCAAAGACCTCTGACAAGTTGAAAACACCGTACAAACAGAAGGTTCCCATACACAAAAAGTAGAAGTAACCCAAGTATTCCTAAACAGATGACTGGATAACAAAATGTGCCATAGCTATATGTAAATCCTCAAGAAGGCATGAAATGCCGACACATGCTACAACACGGATGAACCTTGAAGACATTGTGTTGAGTGATATCAGCCAGACACGAAAGGACAAATACTACGTGGCTGCACTTTTATGAGATAGCCAGGGTAGTTGAATTGATAGAGACAGAAAATAGAATGGTGGTTGCCAGGGGCTGCAGTTGGGTGGTGGTGGTGGTGGTGGGGTTATAAAGTTTATTGTTTCATAGATACAGAGTGACAGTTTGGGAAGAAAAAAAAGTTCTGGAGAGGGATGGTGCTGATGGTTGCACAAAATAGTGAGGGTACGAATGCCACAGACCTGTAGACTTAAAAATGATTAAAATGGTAAATTTCATGTCATGTATATTTTACTACAATTTAAAAGAGAGAGTGACAAAGCACAAGCACTCCATTTCCCCCCAATTGTTAAAAAGTTCACCTAGAAAAAGGCTATTATTATTACCACTGCTGTAATTAATAACAATAATTCTGTGCTGCGGTCACACCACTCCCGTTCATGCTCATATCAGAATCGTCGAGTGGCAGAACATACGTAGTTTAGAAATTATATTCAATGTTGTAGCTTTATGTTTAGAAATAAAATAGATTTACCTATTGCTTTAATAATATACTGTGTCCAATTCCTCCAGGCTGGTGGGACAAGGGGTCAGAAGGGTTAAGACATCGTCAGTGAAAGAGTCTGAAATTGGAGGTGGTTGGGTCCCCTCTGGCTTCTGTCCCAGTCGGACGCCCCTCCCCGTGTGCTCACCTTCCCCTCCCCCCTAGTGCCCTGAAGACCTCCGATTACTCTCCACTTCGCTAGTATTACTGCCTCCCACTGCCCGCCTGATTTATCCCGGACCCCGCCTGTTGTTGCCACCTGGATGTCAAGTTCACGAGCCTGTGAATCATAATATCCGGGCCAGGAAATGGTGAGTGATAGTGGTGACTCATCCCACGCCACACCAGAAAGGGGACCAGAGAGCACAGGTGATGGGCTTCCCCACCCACTGGGGAGGTCCAGTCCTGCTGGGGCAGCCCCTGTGACACAGCGGCCTGGCGAGGTCAGCAGAAAGCAAGCCCGTTTCTTTCTGCCCAGCAGTGGTGCCCGTCTAGCCTCTGCTGTGCTGCCTAACCTCACATTTTCCGGGGCATTGAACCTGTGTTTTCTCTGAACAGCTTCGCTAGCCAGGCTCCTGCTGGGGAAGGGAACACAAACAGAGGAAGAGGGATGCTTACAGGACTTCTCTCCAGAACATTTTCTCTCCAAACAAAAGTTGTTTGCCTTGCTTGAAAGGCTCAATTTCTCAATGGCAGGTGGAGAAATAATCAATAGACTACTAATAATAACTATTAGTATTATATTTTTGTGCACTGCTCACTCTACTAAGCACTCAAACAGAATAACTTACTAATACCTCACAAGAACCCTGTGGAGTAAGAACTCCATTTTACTAATGGGGAAACTGAGGCCCTCGGGGATTGAGTCACTTGCTCAGGGCTACAGTGCTAGTAAGTGGTAGAGCCACGATTTGAACTTAGCAAGTGTGGCTTGGGCGTCTTGTCTTCAACGTCTCAATGAAAACTGAGCTCTAGACTAGGGAGCCATGGTTGGTTCCACCCTCTCTCTCTTGCCTTCGTCTCAGACCATTCTCTCAGCTCTGTCTTATTGCTTCCACCTCCTAAATATATCTCAAATGGGGTTCTGCATATTCCAGGCCACCATCATCCCTTGCTTGAATTCTTGCAATTTCTTCTTTCCTTTTTTTTTTTTTTCCTTTTTCTGAAGCTGGAAACAGGGAGAGACAGTCAGACAGACTCCCGCATGCGCCCGACCGGGATCCACCCGGCACGCCCACCAGGGGCGATGCTCTGCCCACCAGGGGGGCGATGCTCTGCCCGTCCTGGGCGTCGCCATGTTGCAACCAGAGCCACTCTAGCGCCTGAGGCAGAGGCCACAGAGCCATGCCCAGCGCCCGGGCCATCTTTTGCTCCAATGGAGCCTTGGCTGCGGGAGGGGATGAGAGAGACAGAGAGGAAAGCGCGGCGGAGGGGTGGAGAAGCAAATGGGCGCTTCTCCTGTGTGCCCTGGCCGGGAATCGAACCCGGGTCCTCCGCACGCTAGGCCGACGCTCTACCGCTGAGCCAACCGGCCAGGGCTGCAATTTCTTCTTAAGAGAGCTCCTTACTTCTGTTCTGACCACTGTTATCCAGTGCACTTTCCATGCGTGAGCCAAAGTCATCCTTGACGGTTAGAAATTGGAGCATGTCACCTCCTGTCTGCCACGTCCCACTTAAAACCCTTCTTCAATAGCTTCCCACGGCACCAAACCCATTCCCGTAGCCAGTATGCCCACCATTTACTCCGCTTGAACTGGCCTCCAACACTTGCCAAGCTTCTCCCAGCACACACGTTCTTGCATCTGCTGGGGTCTTGCAGGCTTCTCTGCATCACGGAAGTCTCTGGTTTACACGTCCATTCTTTACCATCTCCTTCCTTGACCCCTTACTCTACTATATTCTCAGTTACCTTCGTTACATCACAACTTGAAATTGTACACTTACATTGCTTTATTTTTTCCTTCGCTCGCCATCTTCCCCACTGGACTGTAAGCTTCACAAGATCAGGGACATGTCTATGAAAGTTACCAATGTATTTCTTAGGACCTCATGTTATGACAGCAGAGCACACTTGAGCTGCTAAGCGTGCATTTGTCGAATGCTTTTTCTAATTTTCATCTCTCCCAGGACTAGGGGAGAACTAAGTGTGCCAGGTTTCCTGACTCCATAACCTTCCTATGGCTCCCATGGAGCACACCTGATTCTAAATTTCAGCTCAGGTCTAAGCAAGGGAGTACTGGCATATCAGCTGTCTGGGGAAAGAAAATAATCCCTGATTTGCAGCACTTGCTGATTTTCACGGTGTGAACACTCCCCACTGTAGCTGATTTCAATCAAGGAACCAGTGTGATGCCAGTGAATGCAGAGTTGGGAAGAAATGCATGCAATTAGCTCTTGTCAGCAGGCAGTGCACTGCTGGGCTCCTCCAGGCCTAGAGCCCCTATGATCCTTAGTAAGGCAATTTAAGAGGCTTGACTTCTATACTCAAAGGGCTTGGCACAAAGTACCCTCTTTGCCAGCTCCACATTTGACCGGGTGGCATGGGTCTGATGTTATGGCTGGTGGTTCAAAGTTTAGACTTTGGTGCCTATAATGTAGCTCCCCCTATCTTCCAGCTATGTGACCTCAAATAATTCAGATAGCCTTCTAAGACTCACTTCCCTCATCTGTAAAGGAGAGATAATAATAGAGATAATATGGTTGTTAAGAAGATTAAATGAGTTTCTATGTGTAAAGTGCTCGCTGTAGAGTTAATAGTTAAAAGCCTAAACTCTAGAGTCAGACAACCTGGGTTCAAATACTGATTCTGCCACTTATTAGCTATGTAACCTTAGGCAAGTTACTTAATCTGTCTGTGCTTCAGTTTCTTAAATAATTGTAGAATGGAATAAAAACAGTACCTGCCTCATAGACTTGTGAAAATTAAGTGACTTCACAAATGTAGAAAGATTAGCGCAGGGAAAAACTATTATTGTTTGGGATTAAATGTCAGTAGTAAATATAAAATTCCTTAGTGCAGTGTCTGGTATACAGAAAGTTCTTAATAAATTGTAGTTTTCATTAGTAATAATACCTAATCTTGCACTGTGGTCCCAGCTCAAGTTCCCACCTGTGCCCCAGAGCTAATACTGCGTTTCTATCATCCCATGCTTCTGTCGCGGGTCTGATGATATGTACAGAAACCTGCTCCCCTCTGTCACCCCAGGCTTCTCTTCCTGATGAGGTCTTGCTGCTTGGACTTATTGCTTGTTTCATCTTCTCTGGACATCCAGATCTTCAAGCCCCCCTGACCCACTTACTGCCTGCACAGGGCTCTGGAACCCCGGGGCATCAGACAAGCCTTGCTTGGTGGGTAAAGAACATCAGCACAGTCTTTCATTCAAGTCCCTCCACATCTGGTCTACCTTCCCTGCTATCATAACCCATCTATTCCTGGCCCTCTCAGGATATAAGGCTGGAGTGCTCTTAGAGAGCCTTAGGAAGTGGGCAGCACAGGGATGGCGAGAAATGGCCAATAACTCAGATATATGCTCATTTCCTTAGCACACAGAACCTACTTGAAGATGAGCCCCTAGGATGTGGTATAAGCGGAAGAACATAGGTTGTCTTGAGTTCAAATCCTCAGCTGTATACCTACCCCTTCTGAATCATACTTTTTTTTTTTTTTGTATTTTTCCGAAGCTGGAAACGGGGAGAGAGTCAGACAGACTCCCGCATGCGCCAGACCGGGATCCACCCGGCACGCCCACCAGGGGGCGATGCTCTGCCCACCAGGGGGTGATGCTCTGCCCCTCCGGGGTGTCGCTCTGTTGCGACCAGAGCCACTCTAGCGCCTGGGGCAGAGGCCAAGGAGCCATCCCCAGCGCCCGGGCCATCTTTGCTCCAATGGAGCCTCGGCTGTGGGAGGGGAAGAGAGAGACAGAGAGGAAGGAGAGGGGGAGGGGTGGAGAAGCAAACGGGCTCTTCTCCTGTGTGCCCTGGCCAGGAATCGAACCCGGGACTTCTGCACACCAGGCCGACGCTCTACCACTGAGCCAACCGGCCAGGGCCCACACACTTTTTTTCATATATTAAATGTGAAAAATATGTTCTACCTGCTCAGTGGTACTGAGAAGAATAAACAAACTAAAACATACATATGTGCCTGCCATAAATCAGATGCTCAAAAAGGAGTGGCCGTTATTGTAGCCTTCCTAATCTACCCTAGACTCTTCTGCTTTTTCCAGCTCTACATATTGGAGGGCCAGGTGGAGACCTTGACCTTACTTTTCTCTACTCATACTCAACAAAGGTTGATTTTTATACTCGTGACTGGCTTTTTATACTCAGATTTGTATCCTCATCCATGACCTCTCCCCTCAACTCTGAATCTGTACAGCTAACTTCCCACTCAACAGCACCTGGAGGTCTCGAGGTCGGCTCCCCTCCCACGGCAGTGTTTTGCATAGTGTTTTCCATCTGAGCAGCTGGCCTCCCCACTCACCTAGCTGCTCAGTCTGAAAGCCCAAGAGAAAGCCTTGTTCAAGTCCCAGCTCTGCCAGCTAGGACTGTGGGCAAGTTACAGAAGCTTGCTAAGCCTTGTGTTCCTTGTCTGTACATTGGGCATAACAGTGGTTTGCAACCTCACGGGATTATAAGTATGTTCACATGCATCATGAGCTTAGCGTGGTGACTGGCACCTGGTAAGCACGCAGTAAGTGTTAGCTATTTATTATTGCTGTGCCTCATTACCTCTGGTGTCTTCCAGGAACACAGCAACCAGGGTGGCAGAGTTGGATGGAAAGAGCATGAGTTACGATCCCAGGCATGTCTGGGTAGGAGTCCTAGCCATGCCTGTCTATTTGATTTTTTTGGACAAACGGCTTCACCTCAGTTTTCTCATCTGCAAAATGCAGATACTAATAGCAACGTCTCGGTGCACGAGGAGCACTCATGAATGCATGAATATAGAATGCCAGGCACTCAGTAGTGGCCCTAATACGTGTTAGTCTCCCTCCCTCTTGTCCTCTTCTATCTCCTTCTGAAGCTTACCTCTGTATTCACAGTGTTTCTTTCCCCCTCTACTGTCACACCGAATAAATGAATACATTAAGTTAGTGTGAGCAGATACTTTCAGAATCCTGGCTGGTACGTCTCCCAGGTTTCACCGCCATCCATCATGAAGCATTAACAAGAGCCCTTAAAGCAGCACAGCACATCAGAGACAGAGCGGGGCTTCTCCGCGGCTCCGTGGTTCTGGTGCCAAGTGTCACACGTTATTAAGGCTGAGGGCAAGAGACACGAAGATGATGGGGAGCCCTACAAGGGGCACAGAAAAAGGATGGTGACTGAGAACCTGCCTGTGCAGAGCTGGGGTTCAATGCTAGGCAGACTGCTGCCTTCCTTAGAGCTCTGCAAATAAAAAACAATGCCTTGAAGTCTCTAAAAGGGGCGAAAACAACCTAAATATCCATCGACAGGGAGCTAAGTATAGAAATTATAGTCCATGTGAGGTATTCCATACTCTGTATCCATTAGAAGGAAAGAAGCGAATTTATATGTGCAGCAGTGGAAAGCTGCCAAGTGAGAAAGCAGAGTGGAGAATGCTGTGTATGGGAAGGCTCTATTTATGCTAAAAAGCTCTGTAGTCGTATATGGACACACACACGAGCAAACCCATGAGCTATGTGCCAAACTGTTGCCTCCGGGTGGGAGGAGGGGCATGCAGAACAAGCATGGGGGTTGAAAACACACTTCTGCCTTATACCACATATACTTCTACGCTATTGATTTACACATGGACTACTTGGGAATTTAAGAGAGAAGGCGGGGGGGGGGGAGAGGGGAAAACCAGTATTTCTGTCCACAAACCCAAGCCCACCCAATCAAGGATGCTCCCGGCCGGGGGGGGGGCCTTGCTTTCTCAGTGCATGTCCCGGTTGATTCAGGGACATGACCAGACACATTGCCTCACTGCCAATCCTTGACCTGCTTTGTCAGCACCTCTGCAGACACTGCCCTGGTTAATATCCTAGAGGCGTCTTTGTCAGCTCACTCCTTGCTTCAGGACATGCTCCAGTCCGCCATTACAAGTCAGTATGTAGACCACAGCGCACACTCCGTACCCTGGCACTCACCGGCCTCAAGGTTCTGGCCTAACCTGATGCTCATCCTTCCAGGTCAGAAAGAAAGCATATCCTGTTACACCTTCTGACTCATCTTGCCAGAAATGGATTTTAGAAACAGATGGCATCTGTCAGGGCTGCCATCTGCCCTGACTGCGCTGCGAAGGCCAACGTGGACGACCAGCTGGCTCACCCGCTTCGGATTTTCACTTCGATCATCTGCAGGCTCTCAAATGAAGCAGGGTTGGTGATAATCATTCAGATGATGAAACAAGTTCCCACGCATTGAGATTTTACCTCATGCGCAAGGTGCTCAGTGCTCCCCATATGTTGGGTTACTCATATCTCACAGTAAAATTTCAGCGCAAGCATTGTGTACTCCCTCTGCAGATGAGGAAACCGAGGCCCAGCAGCATAGGTGAAAGGGAGTTGTTGACCAAGAGGCAGCGCTGCCTCCCCAAGGCGCTGTCTTTAGCAGGAGCTCACAGATGTGTGGGCACCACTGCAGTCACAGCGGCCTGCTGGGGTGTGTGGTGAAGAACGTGCCCCCAGCATGTGCTGTGTGCCTGCCACATTAGGGGTCCCATGGTGCATCACAGGCCCTGGGGTGCCTGGTCCCTCTCTCCCACAGGGAGGTGTACCTGGGTCTCTCTTCTTCCCGTGGGGCCTGGCAGGTTGAAAACGCTTGAGTCAAGCTCTTACTTAATCTCTGTGCTCTTAAAGGACCCTTGAGAAAAGACATTCTCCCTGGAGATGAGCTGTGAAGAATGCCTTCCAGAGAAAGACTCTTTAAGTGTGTCAAGAGGGTCTTCACAGGACACCTAATGGCTTTGCACCACAACCCTGGCTGTTTTTCTCTCACAAGCTGCCTTGATCTGGGACTTAGACAGTGGGATTCGGGTTGTCTTGGGCCATCAGACCGTGTGACCCTGAGCAAATAGCCCTTCCTCTTTAGGCCATCTTTATTGAGAGATGATATATGTAAAATAAAATGCACCCTTTTAAAATTGTTCAGTCCTGTATATTTTATAAATATGACACTTCTGTAATCACTACTACCACAGTCAAGATACAGACATTTCCGTCCACTCGAAAGCTCCATTTTCTGCTTTCAGTCTCTAAAGATTAAATGTGTCTTTTCAGCATTTGATACAGATGAAATTGCTCTGTATGTGGTCATTTTGTTTGTCTTTTATCACTCAGTAGGGTGTTTTCTGAGATTCATTCGTGTATTAGTACTTCACTCCTTTTCATTACTGGGTAGTATTCCACTGTCTGGCAATACCACAATTTGCATTTGCATTTACCTGCTCTTGGACATTTGGATTGTTTCTAGATTGGGTGAATCACACACAGAAAAGCTGCTAGCATCATATGTGAATAAATCTTTTGTGTTACTCCATGTTTTCCTGTCTCTTGGTTAAATGCCTGGGCATGGAAGTTCCAGGTCACCTGGGTGTGTTCGTTTCCCAGGGCTACAGTAGAAAGGGTGGCTTACAACAATAGGCTTTAGTGTCACACAGTTATCTCACTAAAGTTATTTGAAAGTATGAAATCAAAGTGTTGGCAGAGCCATGCTCCCTTCAGCAGGTCCTTCAGGAATTCTGGAGGCTAGATGTGAAGGGTCGCAGAGACGTGGGCTAGAGAGTAAGTCAGACCTGAGTTCAAGTCCTGGCTCTTCCACATTCAAGTTGTGTGATTTTGTGCCAGTTATTTAACCTCTTTGGGCCTCATCGTTCGTGTCTGTAAATTGGAGGAAAATGATAATATCTACCTCACAGTGTTGTTAAGATTAAGAATTTTCTATTTAAAGTACTTAGTGTAGTATCTAGACCAGAGCTGCTATTTGAAAATTGTTGTATTACTCTCTCTCTGAATGTGTCTGTTACCAGCTGTCTATGGCCTGCACCCTCACCCTAAAATACACTCCATCATCACCCGTCTCTGGGAAGCTCTTCAGGCTCTGCACTCCAACTTCTGTGAGCGCACCCTCCTCCTGACCTCTGACCTCCAGCAGTTTGGGGCACGTGGCACACAGCACTGAGGGGCCTCAGTGCAGACACAGTCATAAATCCACGTCACTGCCTGCCACGTGTGGCTGCCCAGTGCTTGTCTGCACAGAAGACAAAACACAGAAGGAAGCCAGCCTGCCAGGCTTCTCCTGCCCCTTTTCAAACAGTCCTGATGTGGTGATTAGAATATCTGTGTTAAAAGAAACAGAGCTCCTAACCCCACCTCCATTTCTTCTTAGCCAACTTCACGCTGTAGCCCCTCAAGGTAGGCAGTGAAAGACGATTGGAACATCAACCACGTTTGCATAAAGTCACACTCAGAGATGCTGGGTGTGCATTTTCTGATATTTGCCAGGGAGGCTATTAGCATTTCTGCTGATGGGGTTGAAGCCCCCAGCCCTGGCCTCTCACTCAACCCCGCTTGCAAAGCCAGGGATAATCCACAAGGCGGGCACGGCTCCAGAGGAAAGCTGTGTCAGGCACTGTCATCGATCCAGTGCAGCCCCGGCAGCCAACTCGACCTTAAAGGACACCGCGGTCATGTCAGAGGCTGCCCCTGCTCTCTGCCTCAGCCATGGGCTGCTTTGGAATCAAGATTGGTTTTGAATTCCTAACTTGTCTTGTACCAGCTGGGTGACTTGGAATGAGCTCTGTAACCTATCTGGGTTTTCATTTTCTCCACAGTTACTTCTTCACCCAAATGGTTGTGGGGTTGATGGAATGAGATATGCCTTTGAGTCATATAGTGAGTGCCTGGTACATAGCAAGGGCTCAATAAATGCTAGCTACTTTTTCATCTCATCCTTCCCCAGCCTGTTGGTGTCCCTTATGTAACTCTGCCTGTAGTTAGCTACCAGACTAGGGTTGGTGAACACCTGCCACACTCAGCACCCCAAACTCTCACCAGGGTTGTGGCAGACATCACTTATCTACTCCTAATTCTACATGGTAGACAGAATTAGGGCACGCCTAATGTTGTCCACATCCTATACTTTGAGATCTGCGAGTATGTTGTGTGCCATGGCAATAGGACTTTGCAGATGTGGTTCACGTAAGGGTCTTGAAGTAGGAAGATGATGCTGAGTGACCTGGGAGAGAGGGTACCTGGTGTGATCACAAAGGTCTAAGAGGGAAGCAGGGGGAGTCGACGTCAGAGAGACACAGAGTGAGAAAGACTGGCCTGGCCACTGCTGGCTTTGAAGATGGAGGAAGGGGCCGCACACCACGGAGTACAGCGGCCTCCAGAACCTAAAGAGGGCAAGGAAATGGGTTCTCCCGAGCACTGCCGGAAGGGACGCAGCCTCCCAAGGAAATGGGTTCTCCCGAGCGCCTCCAGAATCTAAAGAGGGCAAGGAAATGGGTTCTCCCGAGCGCGCCTCCAGAATCTAAAGAGGGCAAGGAAATGGGTTCTCCCGAGCGCCGCCGGAATCTAAAGAGGGCAAGGAAATGGGTTCTCCCGAGCGCCGCCGGAAGGGACGCAGCCTCCCAAGGAAATGGGTTCTCCCGAGCGCCTCCAGAATCTAAAGAGGGCAAGGAAATGGGTTCTCCCGAGCGCCGCCGGAAGGGACGCAGCCTCCCAAGGAAATGGGTTCTCCCGAGCGCCTCCAGAATCTAAAGAGGGCAAGGAAATGGGTTCTCCCGAGCGCCTCCGGAAGGGACGCAGCCGCCCTCGCACCTTGATTTTAGCCCAGTGAGACCTGGGTTGGACTTCTGACCTCCACAATTGGAAGAGAACAAATTTGTGGTGTTTCGAGCCACTGCATTTCTGTAATTCACTCCAGCAGCAACAGGAAACTAACATGCCCATCCTCTTTCCCCACAATAATGCACTTGGCCTAAGAAGTCTTTTCAGTGTGGTGCTCCAGGCAGCCCCCGGGAGGAATAGCAGGTGTACCCTTCAGCTGAGGCCCCATCTGGGCCACACATAACATCATACACTAGTTCATCTAGCAGTGCTCTGATGGGAGCCTGCCCTGGCCTGATGGCCCACCTGTCCTGATTTGTGATATTTTAGGTCCGACCTCTGCTACCGCTACCTACTTTCTCCTTAGCTCGAAACCCAACACCTGGAGGTCCACACCCCAGCCAGGTCTAGACCTCTTTCTGCATGCTCCAACCCCTTCACGGCCCTAGAAAACAGATTTCTCTTTTCTGAGTCTTTATTCTCAGGGTTCCAGCAGGGGCCTGGCTTTTGTGGCTGCCCTGTGACCCACAGCTGGAAGATGCCCCCAGCAGAAGAACCCACATGAACGGCTGGATCAAAAGGAATGAAGACCACAGCCTGCCTCCCAGCTCCCTTCCCTCAGCCCCACTACAAAGGCCTTCACCACAACGGGTTCCATTAGATGCATGAATTCATCTCCACGGGCCTGTGGCCACTGGAAGAACAAAGGCTTCTTGCAGCAACACCCAGCACCAAGGAATGCTTCCTATGGAGGAAAACAGGATCCCAAATAGACATGTTTTCCTTCCACTCCTGAATGTAGAGGGGTTACGAACAAGGACAAGGTTCCCAGGGGATAGTCACCAAAGGGGAGAAAATAATGACTTCCAGTTCAAAATGCCCTGAGACCAAACATCTTTACCCCAGCAGCCATAGCTAAGGTTCACCCCCTGAAAATGTAAGCACATACACACTTTGCTATGTGTAACCACTATCTCCCTCTAAGACAACGCAATCCACAGAGAATCAAACGTGTACACGTGTGTATGTGCATACCACCCAACACACCAATCCATGGGTATACATGCACACGTGCACCCCCAGGTATCAACATGCTCATCCCCACAACAGACATGTAAGTAATACTTACTTACCCATGTCAGTGTTTAACTATTTACACATGGAGCTTGGTTAAATACCAACTTCATGGTAAGCCTGTGCCTAAATATAACATGCATACTTAGAACCACTGGCACATCTATACTGTGGCATACATATAACTGCATATAGAATCAACATCTCAAAACCACGGCGATTCCCCTTCCTGCACACACCCGAGGCCCGCACCAGATGGACAGCCATGCGGAATGCAACCTGGCACAGTCTCCAAACGTCTTCATGAAAACAAGCAAAAGCCAAGTAAATAAAAGCAAAGGGCTTTGATGTTTTTGTTTCTGCTATGAGACTGCCACCTGACTCGAGGGGCTGACTGCAAGCTGCCCCCTCTTGCAGCAGGCAGCCACTCTGAACACGGGGCTGGCGCACGCCGACAGCATGGTAATCATTTCCTGGGGGCCTTGGGTGCCCACATTAGCACGTGCACACGCACACACACACCCCTCACGGTTTGCAGCTGCCTTTTCTTTTTCAATCTCTTCTATAATGCACTTTGCAATCCCGCCCCCCTCCTGCTTGGCTGGGCTAAACTATTTTGGGTTTTGGCACAAATTCTGAGAGCAAAGATATTATTTGGAGATGCTTCAACAGAGATCAGAGCTGCTTAATCAAAGCTGTTGATTCGGGGCACAGAGCTTCGGCGCATCCCCAGCCCAGGTGGAGAGGAAGAAGTCAAAGTGGATCGTTGAGGAGACAGGGAGAACGCCGCAGTGGAACTCCGGGCCCAATAGAACGGGGCCAGCAGACTCAGGGAGGAACTCCTAAGGCCCTCTTAGTCCCAGGCTTGTGTCACTTTCCATCTCCCAACTGAAGTCTGTTCAAAACAGCCCCAGAAGGAGGAGAAGTGCTCTGCTAAAAAGTCATCCAGGGAGCAAGATTTCCCAATACCGAATTGAGCAATTCTTACACTTAGGAAAGGATTTTGTCTTCTGATGCAGGTCTGATGAAACACTCTAGAACTTACACAGGCCATGGCTTCCTCCCTGGAGTGGCCCTGGGTGCGGCTGGCAGAGACTTGATGGGTAGTGCAGGTGGAGAAATCATTGTGGGGACAGCCCATCGTGGGACGTGGAGACAGGGGCCTCAGCAGAATTCCTGTGGCTTACATTCCTTGCCAAAGGTATTCAACAGAAAGATCTCCTTTTCCCAACACCCCCACCCCTCATAAACAGAAAATGGTCATTCCTTAATTCATTAATTCAACCACTGTTTGTTAGTATCTACTATTTGCCAAGCACTGCTCTAGCTGAAAACACAGCATGACCAGAATGAAGTCTGTGCCCCCGGAGAGCTTACATTTTATTTTATTTTATTTTATTTTGTATTTTTCCGAAGCTGGAAATGGGGAGAGACAGTCAGACAGACTCCCGCATGCGCCTGACCGGGATCCACCCAGCACGCCCACCAGGGGGCGACGCTCTGCCCACCAGGGGGTGATGCTCTGCCCCTCTGGGGCGTCGCTCTGTTGCGACCAGAGCCACTCTAGCACCTGGGGCAGAGGCCAAGGAGCCATCCCCAGTGCCCGGGTCATCTTTGCTCCAATGGAGCCTCGGCTGCGGGAGGGGAAGAGAGAGACAGAGAGGAAGGAGAGGGGGAGGGGTGGAGAAGCAGATGGGCGCTTCTCCTGTGTGCCCTGGCCAGGAATCGAACCCGGGACTTCTGCACGCCAGGCCAACGCTCTACCACTGAGCCAACCAGCCAGGCAAGCTTACATTTTAGATGGCAAGGGGAGGGATGGGTGGGGGAGACAGGTCAGGTTATAAGTCATTAAAACATATACTTCAGATTGTTTTAAGTGCTAGGAAGGAACTAAACAAACTATTGTGAAAGAGAGAGGGAGCAGAGGCCATGGGGATGGAAGGCTGTGCTGATCTAGGTAGGGTGAACACAGAAGCCTCTTTTGAGGAGGTGACACTTGGGGTAAAGCCTTAAGGCTGAGAAGGAGCCAGCCATAAGAAGAGCAAGGGTTGCCAAGTTGCGACAGAGGGAACAGCAGGTGCTGGCAACAGAAGGTGGCGAGAGCTTACTGTGTGTGAGGCAGGCCAGTGTGGCTGCAGCATCGTTAACAAAAGTGGGGATGGGAGGAGGTGAGACCGGCCAGCAGGTTCAGGCCAGCTCTGGGAGGGTCTGGTAGGTTACTGTGAGGAGTCTGCCTTTTTTCCAAGAGTCTTAACTCACTGGCCACGGTGAAGAATTGGTTAAAAGAGGGTAAGAGAAGAAACAGAGAGACCAGCTAAGAGTACTGTCAATTGAGTCGAAAATGATGGTCCCTTGGATGAGGGGAGTGGCGGTGGAGGTGGAAAGAAGTGAATGGCTTAGAGATTCGTTTGTAAGTAGAAGTCATGGACTTGCCGATGGATTGAATGTGGAAGGTGAGGAGACTGACATGCAGCCATCAGTCAATATAAATTCAAATTACCTAGTGTCAGAAGTTCCGGGCTTGAGAGAGTCGTTCAAAGTCACTTCTCATCCAGAGCTGAAATTTAACCTTGTCCTCACCAAGAGGTCATCAGTCTCTGCTTCCATGGGACAGTGAGCTGACCAGCTACAGGACCAGCCTGCCCACAGCCCGATAGATAGCCAAGATCCTCGGAGAGCTCTCCTTTGCGTGGTGCTGAACTCTGCCTCTCCGGAACGTCCATCCCTTGGTCCTGTGATGTTCCACCCTTGAGGTTATGAGGAAATGGTGAGCCTCCTTCCATACAGGGGATGTCGGATAACTGTGGACAGTGCCAATGGTGTCCTGGGCCATCTTTTCTCTAGACCAAATATGCCCAGGGTTTCTACAAATGCTCAGAGCCACCCCTGGCTTCACCTCAGTGTCACAATGTCCCTTCACAAGTGTGGTGCTTGGGTGTGGGTCTTGGACTTCAACATACCCAGTTCAGAGACTCTCCAGAGGACCACAAGCCAAGACATCATCTTTGCTGAGCCCTACATTTGTATCCGTTAGCTCATGACCCAGCCACTTGGCCCAGAAAATTGGGCTGACCTAACCCTGTTCCTCACAGAACTATGTTGTCCTAAAATGTTCTCTTAGGCCTAGGGGAAGGGTAACACACTCTAGAGCTGTGTTTCTCAAAGTAGGTCGTGAAATGATGGTCCTATAAGATACTGCATGGAAAAAGGGAACTTCAGGTGCGTAAGTCTGGGCAATGCTGTGTATTATTATATGATATATAGGATTCTATGTAGCATATGTATTTATACAGATATACATGACAGATATGTATATAATATATATGTAGATGTGTGTTTATATTATATACACTATGATTGTCTCTTGGAGTTTCACAATGGACATGTGGAAGCCCTGACAAGTCCCACAGTAAAGATACCCATTCAACTTGGTTGACTAATACATTACCTAAACTAACTAACCAAGCAATCTTTCTTCCTGGAACATTTACTATTAACAGTTCTGTGTTGGGAAATGCCATTCCAGATGACTGAGTTATAAGATGGGCAACTTAAGCCCCAAGTCCCATTTTGCCCTGAACCATTTAAAAGTTTTAAAGCCCAAGTGGTTGGTGTTTTTGAATTCAATTAGCTTCTTCTTTTTTTTTCTTAAGTGAGAAGCCAGGAGGCAGAGAGACAGACTCCGCATGGCCCCAACTGAGATATACCCAGCAAACCCACTAGAGGGCGATGCTCTGCCCATCTAGGGCCATTGCTCTATTACAACTGGAGCCATTTTAGTGCCTGAGGCCATAGTGCCATCTTTAGTGCCCGGACCAACTTGCTCCAATGGAGCCTCGGCTGCGGGAGGGGAAGAGAGAGACAGAGAGGAAGGAGAGGGGGAGGGGTAGAGAAGCAGATGGTCTCTTCTTCTGTGTGCCCTGACCAGGAAATGAACCTGGGACATCTACACACCAGGCCAATGCTCTACCGCTGAGCCAAATGGCCAGGGTCATCTCGATTAGCTTCTTAATGGGTAATTCTTCCTTCCTTTTCTTTCTTTCTTTTCTTTCTTTCTTTCTTTCTTTCTTTCTTTCTTTCTTTCTTTCTTTCTTTCTCTCTCTCTCTCTCTTTCCTCCCTCCCTCCCTCTTTCCTTTCCTTTCCTTTCCTTTCCTTTCCTTTCCTTGCCTTTCCTTGCCTTGCCTTGCCTTTCTTTTCCTTTCCTTTCCTTTCCTTTCCTTTCCTTTCCTTTCCTTTCCTTTCCTTTCCTTTCCTTTCCTTCCCTTCCCTTCTCTTCCCTTTCCTTTTCCCTCCTTCCTTCCTTCCTTCCTTCCTTCCTTCCTTCCTTCCTTCCTTCCTTCCTTCCCTTTCTTTCTTCTTTTCTTTCTTATGAGATAGGGGTGGGGAAGGGAGAGAGAGTGAGAGAGACAGGAAGGGAAAGAGATGAGAAGAATCAACTCATAGTTGCAGTACCTTAGTTGTTCCTTGATTGCTTTCTCACACGGGCCCTGACAGGGGTGGGGTGGGGGCTCCTGCCAAGCCAACCCCTTGCTCAAGTCAATGACCCTCAGATGTCCATGAAGCCAGCGACCTTGGGGTTTCGAGCCTGGGACCTTACAATACCAGGTTGATGCTCTATCCACTATGCCACCACAGGTCAGTCTTTTTCTTTATGAGCACTTATAGACTGGCTTCATTGACCTACACACACACAGATTCTGTCCAGTGAGCCAGAGGCCATTCGTTGTCTTTTCTCCTTCCCCACAGCCCTGCTGAATTCAAATAAGTCACCCCTCAGCTGTCAATCAGGTCTTAGATATTTACATCCCATTGCCGGTACATAGGAGGGAGTCCCGAGGGCTCCACAATGTCCCCACTTTCTGCTTCAGCCCCCGAATCACACTCAAGGCTGGTCAGCGTGGGGTCGCCTGGCCCCACCGAGAGGGGTGCAGGAGGGGCAGTGGGAGAACGTCCGCCAGAGGTTGTTTTCCCCCAGCTGCCCTCCCGCCGCCCCCCCCCCCCCACCTCGCGGAGGGACGCGAGCGACAGAAGGTCCTGTCTCGTGATGGATTTGCTTGCCACCTCTGCTTAGCGGGCCTTCAGCAGTCAGTTTCTCAGGGAATCGACCTAAAAATACAGCAGTAGAAAGCATCCTCCCCACGCACAACCTTATTAAATACTGGAAAACCTCTCAAAATAAATACTTCCTTTGTTGATAAAATATCTAGAAATATTTTGCCATTCTACACAGGCTTCCAGTCCTAAGGGGCCGTTGTGGGAAGGTTACAAACAGTAATAATGGTGGTGGTGACAGACAGGCTCCAGGGCCTGCACAGGGGGCTGTGCAGTCGGTGCTGTCCATGAGGGGCCACTCCCAGAGGGTCGGACAATTTCATAGGAATTCTGGGTGACCAAACTCTCCTCAAAGCAGTGAGTTTACTTTATCTTCTATGCCACACAACGCTTAAGTGGAATTCTGTCAGGAGTCCTCAAGTAAGAGTGACATTGCTTTTACAAGGTTTTAAGCAGAGGGAGCAATCCTTATCGGGAACTGGTGGGACCCTTCAGAAATCCACCAGCCCAGCGCTGGCCAACCTCGCAAGCATGTCTTTCTAAGGACAGCAGTCTCAACCTGCTAAGTTAATGCTTTTCTGCACAAGGGCCAATCACCTCTCTACTTTCAGATGAGTAAGAGAAGGCTCAGGGATGTTCTCGACCTCCTGTGTATATTTGGGCACATTGTTCATTTTGCTGGGTCTTAGAGTCCTCATGGATAAAAAGTAAGGATGACAATGGAAACTACCTTACACTGTGAGGACAAATGTGTAATGTGTATAAGCCTGAATAGAAAGCATCTGGAACAGTGCCTTGTACATAGTGAGGACTCAGTAAGTGTTACATATTTTATTAGTATTAATGTTGCAAACCAAGTCCTTGCCGGTTGGCTCAGTGGTAGAGTGTTGGCCCCACTTGTGGATGTTCTGGTTTTGATTCCCAGTCAGGGCACACAAGAGAAGTGCCCATCTGCTTCTACATCCCACCCCCTCTCACTTCTCTGAATTCAAATAATCTCTCTCTCTCTCTCTCCCCCTCTTGCAGCCATGGCTCAATTGGAATGAGTTGGCCCCTGGCACTGAGGATGCCTCCATAACCTCTGCCTCAGGTGCTAAGAAGAGCTCGATTGCTGAACAATGGAGCAACGGAGCAATGTCCCAGAAGGGCAGAGCATTGCCCCCTAGTGGGCTTGCTGGGTGGATCCCCGTTGGGGAGCATGCAGGAGTCTGTCTCTGCCTTCCTTCCTCTTACTGAATAATAATAATAATAAAGTTCCAAACCATGTGGCTAGTAATTGACAAACTGAAGTTTCAAACTCTGGTCTGTCTTATTCCACCATTTCTGTCTTCCTCTACCACATGATTGCTTCCAGAAATTTCTGTTTTCTCAAGTCCAAAGCTTGCTTCTTTGGTTCACATGGAACAATTGGCTATGAAGGTCCCTGTGTTTTACTTATTACTGTTCAGATAGTGAGAAGGAGATGATCTCCTCCTTTTTGACCCACCAGAACCAAACTTCCCAGGGAAGAGAATGATTGGTCCAACCTTTGTCAGGTGCTCGCCTCAGGATCAATCACATGGGCCCAAGTTGTGAGGTTACACAAAATTTAGTAGCTTCTGCTGGAACCATATGGATTTGTGGAAGAGGATTCTGAAAAGGGGGGTTTAAAGCAGACCACCCTATAAGTGTCCATGACAAGTGGTGTAACAATATATACCTTGCAGGGTTCCTCTGAGGATTTAATAAGATCACATATATAGAATGTTTAGCACATAGTAAGTGTTCAATAGATGATAGCTGAGCTTATAGAGTCAGGGATCTGAAATAAAAGCCAATATATTAGTATATCCTGAGGACTTACAGAACTCCTAGTAGCTATAAATAACCCCAAACTACCTTGTGGGGTTGGCAATGGCAGGATGGGTTGGGAGGGAGGTGTCAGGGTTCCCAAACAAGGACATACATGGAGGAGGTACAAAGAGAGGTGTGCAGAGGCTGGTCAGTAGGCAGGGGCACAGAGACTAGAGTTTAGGCCAGGGAGAAGTTCCTGGCCTGTCAGGTGACTAGGACACCAAACCCCAAATCATAGATGGAGCAGAAAAAAAGAAAAGGGCCAAAAGTCTTTTCCAGGCTGCTTCACAGAAGCCTTAATTTAGATTAATGAGCTGCACTGTGGTCCAGATGAATGTTTTCAGCTTCCAGCATTGACATTCCCTTCTTTAAGAAGAAACCCATTATCACATCTTATGAGGTGTGGATCTATACTAAGTGAATCGGGACTGATCAGATCTTACATATTAACCTAGAAGGTGTAAGGCAGCCTGAAGCTCCAGCATCCTTTAGAGGAAGTGAATGAAAACTTAAAGATCACAGAACTCAGTATTTAAGAGTCCAAGAAAAGAACTGCTTGCAGGCCCTTGAATCTCTTCTCTTAGTGTGAAGCAAGTTGAAGCTTTCTGGGCTCAAGACCTGTGGCCAGCAGCCCGGTCCTGAGTGATCTTCCCCTGAGTTACAGGTGGGACTTTCTGGAAGACAGTGAGCATAGAGTCACACACCCAGAGCCCCTTTCCAAGGGTAAGGAAATTTCTGTCTTTCCACTGATGCTCAGTGGCATGTCCTGGCTTCTCTAGGGAGACAAAGGCATGGAGAAACAGACGTGGAGAACAGAGTGGGACACAGAAAGAAAGACATAGATGTTTAGAGAACACAGTCATCTCTGATTTCTCCTAAAGATAGCAAATGTATTGACCAAATCTACTGGCCAGGTCCCTAATATGTAGATGAGATTCAGGCTTGTGGAAACAGTGCCCAAATTAGCTGATCTGGTATTGACTGTCATTTCATGAGCATGAGTTTAAATTAGCCATTGTACTAGACACGGACCCAAAGGCTATTTGAGGCCCTGCTGCAATGCAGACCCCAAACAGTGACCCAGACTGCCTCTTAGGACAACTTTCAACCCCCACCTCCCTTTCAATACTCCTTCCCTTTCAATCTCCAAATCTCACCTGTCTAAGGCAGAATGGTCTGGATTATAAGAATAATTTTCTGACTAGTTCCACGGCCTCCAGTCTCCCTTCCTCCAATCTGTCTCCTACACTGCAGCTGGAGTTATTGGTATGAAAAGCAATTCTGATTGTCACATCCCTGCTTAAAATTTTCTGATGATTCTGCACGACTTTCAGGATGAAATCCAAACTTCTGAGCTTGGCTTACATCAGCATAAAGCTCTGGGCTCGCCTACCAGGACAGCCACATCTCTCGCCACTCTGTTGCGTGACTTCTATTCCAGCTTTCCCCACCTCTTAGAAATGCTTCACACTGCTGGATGGAAGTACTGCTATGTACTCACCAAAAGCCACTTCTTCTTCCTCCTTGGGTCCTGGCTAGAAGTGACAGATTCTGAGTCTCTAAAGGATGGCAGTCATAAATGGAAGGCGCCTGGGTCCCTGAGTCATGGAAGACCGCCATCTAGGACCAGACAGCTGGGAACACCAGTGCTGGACCATTGCATGAGCAAGAAACATACTTTCATTGCAGAAAACCACTGATACCTTGGGGACATTTGTTGGAGGAGTTAGTGAACTCTATGGAACACACGGGCATGTTCTCTTCGCCAGTAGGCCCACTCCCTAACTTTCTCTTGCTCTCTCACCTACAGCCGTAGCACACATCTACAACATCTTTCCCTTTGCTTTCTGCCTAGAAAATACCTAATCATCACTCAATACTCTGGCATCACCTCTTCTGAGAAGCCCACCTTGGCTTTCCAGACTGAATTAGGAGGGAGCCTTGCCTCTAACGTGTCCCAGAGTTCTGTACTCCTCTTCTCTCCAGGTGCCTCTCTTCAGTTGGTCAGCTCTTCCAGTTACCAGCCTCTGGGCAGCGACTGTGTCTCGTTCATCTCTGCACTCCTGAGGACCAGAATAGGACCTTTCCCAATGTCAAAGTTGAATAGGTGTTTGGTTTTTTTTGTATTTTTCTGAAGCTGGAAACGGGAGAGACAGTCAGACAGACTCCCGCATGCGCCTGACCGGGATCCACCCAGCATGCCCACCAGGGGCGATGCTCTGCCCCTCCGGGGTGTCGCTCTGTTGCGACCAGAGCCACTTGAGCGCCTGGGGCAGAGGCCAAGGAGCCATCCCCAGCGCCCGGGCCATCTTTGCTCCAATGGAGCCTCGGCTGCGGGAGGGAAAGAGAGAGACAGAGAGGAAGGAGAGGGGGAGGGGGAGGGTGGAGAAGCAGATGGGCGCTTCTCCTGTGTGCCCTGGCCGGGAATCGAACTCGAGACTTCCGCATGCCAGGCCGACGCTCTACCACTGAGCCAACCGGCCAGGGCCTCGGTGTTTTTTTTTAAATGAATGAATAAATGGATGAATAAATTGACTAAGTAAATTCATAGATTTGTGAATCTATGAATTTGGGCTGCTCCTTGATAATATCCTATATGTTTACATAATGCCACCTCCCTCACATGTGTGTGCAGGACAGTGTTGGGGAAACTAGGGTAGCAGCCGAGACACCTATGTAGCAAGTTTGCCAGATAGTGGTTGGCATAGAAGAAAGAGCTCTGGGTTCTCCATATGTTATGGATACAGGTGAGAGAACGAGAGCAAGTTAGGGTACCTTGGCACAGTGAGAAAAGAGAAAGAAATATACCTTTATTAAACATCTAAACCAAGTAATTTAAATTTATTATTTTAGGGATGTCTATCTTCACAATAACCCTGTAGGTTATCCCTCTTATCCCCACTTGGCAACTAAAGAAGCAAGCTCAGAGAAGTTAAGTGACTTGCCCAAAGCCACACAGCTGGTAATTGGCAGAGCCGGAAGCCAAACCAGGCCTTTCTGTCTTCTGAGTAGGGGATTCTCCCAATGCACCTCAGAGGACAAAGGCTGAGGCCAGACATGCCTGGGTTCCCTGCGACACCCTAGACCAGCGGTTCTCAACCTGTGGGTCGCGACCCCGGTGGGGCCATAGGCGACCCCTGTGTTTTGGTCGTTCGACCCCCGCCGGGTCGCGACCCACAGGTTGAGAACCACTGCCCTAGACCTTGTGCCACATGAGGACCTCACATCTGCTGGCCCCAGCAGAACACTCAGAATGTTTCCCCTGGCTGCGTTTCCCTGGGCCGGGGCTCTTCCTGGCAGGCCTGATTCGCACCGCTGCCCCAGACACTGCGGAAACAAACACTGGGCTGTTGGGTCAGATTCCCCTGATTTCTCCGATGAAGGAGCGGACTGGAGCCAGCATATTTCTCAACCCCCAGGCAACCGCTGACCAGGTCTCCTGGGCTCTGTCTCCACTGGCAGCCTGAGTGGTGCGGCCTCTTGGCAAGCCGAGCAGCCCCTGGCCCTGCTGCTAGGTAAGGGCCCAGGGTCCTGAGTGCCAGGGACCACCCCCTCTGTCTGGGAGACAGGTCCAGGAGCACGGCCAGCAGCCCCAGGCCCTGGTCTAGCCTTCACTTGCTTCAACAACCTGGCAGCTGAGCAGAGGCTCTGAGTTGCTGGCAGGGAGGTCAGGAAGGGAAAAGTCCTTCTGGGATGTGACTAGGAGGGGAGGTCAGTGCAGGAGAGACTGGGAGGAGTTTAAAACCCAAAATGAGCTATGCCAGGAGCCAGTATCTTAAGAGGGGCCTCTGCCAGTCACTGTGATGAACAGACATAGCTCATACCACCAAGGAGCCCGGTATCGAAAAGGGGAGGTGGACACACGACAGACGATCTTAGTACAATTTCAAAACATCTTCAGGGTGTACCACTTACTAGCTGTGTGGCTTTGGGTAAATGAAAAACTCTCTGGGTTTTAGTTTCTTCATCTGTGAAATGGGACTAATTTTATCCACTTAAACAGTTTGGATGAGAAGTATATGGGTAAAAGTGCTTAGCAAAGTCCTTGCTCATAAAAAATGGTGCTTTTTAAATGCTGTGTGGATCTTTGTCCTCCCAATTAGAGGGACTGTGTACAAGGCAGGACCTGAGCTTGTATTTTTTTTTTTTATTATAGCACCAAGGTTCTAACCTGGCACTGAACATTTAGGGTTCCAAGTAAGAGAGAGGTTCAATGCCTATCCCCATGGGATAGAAACAGCTGCCATCTATGTTAGCTTCAGGATGCCAGTCCCTCCCTACTGGGCTTGCTCCAAGGAATGACCTCTTTGAACTGACCATGACAAAAACCACAAAACAGGCAACAGCAGCCAGGAAGAGGCTGGCCAGGTTAATAATCTCCTAATAATGAGTCTAGATAATCTAAACTTGATAAGAGTTCCTCAGGTTATCAAGGACAGACTGCAATTGTGAGACTGACTTCTATCTAGACAGTGCTCTCAGTTTGCAAAGCTCTACCACACGCATGATTTCATCTGAGGTGCCCAATAAATATACGTTAAAGGATGGAGCCTTCTATCAACCTCGTGATGCAAGGTATTAGGGTCCTGATTTTACTGATAAAAACGTTAAAACTCAGAGAAATGCATGAAATTGCTAGGAGAAGATGTATTCTGTTTGGTGCTCCACGTCCTGTCCTCTGCACCACACCATGTCTTTTCTATAAATAGATGGAAATGGGGCTCTCTCACTGACACTCTCCCTCCCCCACCGCAAGCCAGACACGAAATCCAACCAGTATAGCTGCTCTCTGTGGGCTAGTCTTGGCGATGGCTCTTCGGAGCAACATGTAAAGGCTATTCCCTGCACCCAGGACCCTGCCCGCCAGCAGGCATGTTCCTGGTGGGTGGGAACTGTGGAAGGGGGAGAAGGGGGCAACTGGCACGGCTGGAATGCAAACAGAGTGTGAAGCTGGTGAGAGGTTGGCCCTGATCTCGCCCGCTGATGGAAGGTGTGTATAATAAGGAAATGAAAATTACACAATTCAACTGTCTCCTGGGAAGACGATGGCTAATTAGATGTCTCACAGCGCCCTGGCTCCTAATCACAGAGCAACCCTCACCCGCGGAGTGCAAACCTCAGCCACGAGCCAGGCCTGATGCATAGCGAGGCAGCCGTCCTCTGGGACTCTGGCGGTGGCCAAGGCCACCAGGTGGCACGCTCTGGGCTGGGGGGTTGCAGTCATTATTCCTCAAGTACAAGTCTCTCCTTAAAACCCTGAGAGTGAAGTCAGTGTTCTGTGTGTCCTCATTTACTGGGTGAGGAAGCAGAGTAAGGGGAGCAACCTGGCCTTGGTGGAAAGGTGACAGGTGGCTGGTGACTCTAGATACACAAGAAAGACAGCCCTAAATCTATAGGAAAGAATTGTGTTTGCTTTTTCCTCACATAAGCATTTTATGATGTCAAATAGATGACTCAGCTTGGAAAGGCCCCCAGACAAGATCGAGGCTAGTGTTTTGCACCTTATTTCTTTTCTTTATTGTTTTTAGCAATAGGACCTTTGTTTAAATGCAATCTTGTGTGGACCATGGTAGATAGAATAGCGTGCATTGGAGCTGCCCTGGCAGATGTGGGTGCCCCGCCTATCAGCCTTCTTCCTTTCTTGCTTTCATCATCACATCTTCCTGGAACCCTAGGGTTCCTTAGAACCCGGTTTGGAAACCACTGTCTGTATTCAGCTCCTTCATCTTGCACAGGAAAAAAAGAGAGATCTGGAGAAGCTCACTGATCTATCCACCCATATCAAAAAGCCAGCAGGTGATAGAGGCAGAATCAGACACTAGGCTTCCTGTTTGTTCAGATCAAGGATTTTTGGCTGGGCCGGGCAGCCTTCGCTGCTCTACGCTACTATGTAGGTAGCTATAGATATGGAGGATATTAATGCTATATAGATACCAAGATGAAGATAAAAAATATGTAGTTTATTGAGCATTCTTTGTGCCAGGCGATGTAAGTGTATCAGGGACCTAACATGGGGGAACATAGCTCCACTCCATGGGGGCTCACAATAAAGTTGGGGAGACAGACAGGGGCCCCCAAGGCTGCCTCACAAATCAGATGGAGAGAATTTTAGTGGAAGTGCCCATAAGAGCCCATGAGGAGCAAAGGATGGGAAAGAGTTGTCTCAGCCTGACGGGGTGAAGACTTTGGGGAGGGGAGGCCTTGGACCACCAGAGTCAGGAGGGTTGAAGGCACCATCACGGGAAGGCGTTGCAAACACAGGCTAAGAGGCAGCAGGTGGGCACGGGGCATGGCTTGCTGAGCACACGGGGGCTGTCAGAAACTGAGGTCAGGTCAGTCCCTCACCTGTCTCCTTTCCTCATGGGACTTGTCCTTCCCACCCCTCCACAGCCTCCCACACTTCGGGATCTATGTGGGAGTTCAGCCTCTTCCTTCTCAGCAACTGTCCTGAAGATAGGAGGGGAGAGCGCAGGGAACAGGAAATTAATTCTCCAAAGCTGTGTGTGTGTGTGTGTGTGTGTGTGTGTGTGTGAGAGAGAGAGAGAGAGAGAGAGAGAAAGTGCATGTGTGTTATGTAAGAAAAAATACCATCGACATCAAGCACTGTCTGAAGCTAGTTCTGTCTTTTAACAAAGAGGTGCAATTCACCTCAGGGGAGTTTTCTGACATAACATTATTATTATTATCATCGAAAAATGCCTTGGTGAGCCTCTTTGGTCTCTGGTCTGGAAGAGGAAGGAGAAACAAAGGGAGGGCTAAATTGCTCTGCCTGGTATTACATCTGGGCTCTGTTCCCTGAGAGCTTCAGAGGCTTGATGGGTGAAGGCCAGAGATAGAGTCGGAAAAGGGCTCAGAAACGGTGGGAAAGGCGGGTGTGACAGGACACGAGGCTGCACCCCCGGACAGAGCCGGAGGCGCCCTTTATGGAGATGGGGAATTCGCCCTGTTTCTCAGAACATAGAGTTAATTTCTGCCTACTCATATTTTCAGCAAAAGCCTGCTGGGCACGAGAACCTTGTGTCAGTGGCATTTTGGAATGAAGGTGAGCATGAGAGAGAGGATGATAGTCGCGGTGCTTAGAGCAAGGTCTGGTGACGGATGCATTTGAACACAACAGTGAACACTTCGGAGTGCTGGAAAGGGGGTGTTTCTCAGAGTGGTGGGGAAAGGGCAAGAGCAGTTTTATTTGGATGGTATAGTAATGGATGCCTCCAGAGGCTAGAAGCTTGGGGGGCTTTGTGTATGTCTGTTTAGTTACCGTGTGTGTCTACGTGTGCATGTTTATGGTATGCACATTTCTATACTGTAGTGTATTCATGAGTGTCAACACCTGTGTGATTGTGCAGGTAAATGTGTGTGCATTTGTGAGTATGGGTATGTGTATAGGAAAGATCAAATATCTTGTGTGTGA
This sequence comes from Saccopteryx leptura, assembly GCF_036850995.1. NCBI lineage: Eukaryota > Metazoa > Chordata > Mammalia > Chiroptera > Emballonuridae > Saccopteryx > Saccopteryx leptura. Next base: position 40,541,996 of record NC_089503.1, read on the forward strand.
GTGCATGTGTATGGGGCCCAGACTTTGGGACCTGTGGTTACGTGTGTACAAATGAATCTGGATGAGTGGGTGGCCATGTGGGTGTAGATGTGTGAACGCATGCGTTCCTGAGAACACGTGTGTGTGTCATGTGTGTGTGTAGGGCTGTGGGGATATCTGTGAATGTGTGCAACCCTATGCTGCATGTGTGTGGACAGACGTGCCCAGGGCCAGAGGCAGACCTGGCCACCTTTGTAACATGTCTGCCACCCACGGGGCCCAGCATGGAAGGGCAAGGTTCTGGGCGGCGGGGAAGGGGGAGTGGATGTTCCCAGGCATGCTTGTCTCAGAGCTTTGCTCCTTGCCCAGAACATTCCCACTTTCCCATTCCTGGGAAAGAACATAATGTCCACTGGCTCCTCTCCCGCCTGATGAGTCCAACTACCCTGCTGCCTTGGGCTGCGAGGCACTTCCTGACCAGCACAAGGAGCATCAGGGAGCCAAACCCTGGGGGCAGAGTGGGAGGGAGACACACCGGCTCCAAGAGTGTCAGCAGCCAGAGAGCCTCCCTAGGAGTGATTACAGCAGCCATCCTTTATTGGGTGTTTGTGGTACGCCAGTCCCGTACAGGGCATTTCACATGATTAAACTTACTTAAGCCTCCTGATGGCCTTGGTTGCTGGGGATCACCATTGTCTTGTTTTGGCAGATGAGCAAACTGAGATTCAGGTTAAGAAACTTGTTCCAGATGGCACGAGCAGAGAGTGGCAACCTCCTGGCAAGGGCAGGACCACTATACCCCAGGAGGCCCATCACCCTCAGTGCACAGAGGGAGAAGGAGGCCCAGGAGGGGACCCACTCTTGCCCGGCTTCCTTCTGCTCTGGGCTGTCCTGTAGGAGCCCTGGAGACAGGTGGGAGGTAACTGTGGCAATGGAACCTCACAACCATTGTGGCCCAGCTCTCCGCTTGGCAAAAGGCTTGCATGAGGATCCAGGGGACAATGATCTCTGCACAAATTGTTCCCCTTGCCGGGACTGATAGCTTAGAATTGGAGCTTCTGTGGCCTGTGGCCAGGGAACTTCACCCATGGGAAACCTGCCACTCCTACAGGTGGCATAGCCCCCAAACTGACTGAGCCCCAGCCCAGCACAGCAGCCACATGGGTCTCTTGGCCCCCATCTGATCCTACACACCTCAGCCATCCTCACCTTCTTCAGACACCCCTTTGGCACCTGATGGTCTACAATGAGCCAGGCTACAGGCTGAGTCTTTTTGTGCCAAATATGGCATGTATTATGCTCTCTATTTATTATCATATTTCACCTCCATAACTATATTATAAGGTTGGCATTATTTTCATTTTACAATCAAGAAAACTGTGGATCAGAGAGGTTGAGCCACTTTCCCAAAAACACACAGTTTATAAAATTTGGAATCAGAATTTGAACTTTGGTTCTGACCTCAAAGCTTATCTATTTAATAATTAAATTATTACATTTCAGCCCCACAATACTCCTGTGATGCAGGGGATATTTACCTTAGGATCAGAGACATGGCACAGAATTGTCAAGGAATAATTATGTATGGTGTCAGATCGGTACCAGGATTATTAGAGTGATTACTTTGTAAGCTATAGAAATGTCTAATCGCTGTGTTGTACACCTGAAACTAAAATAAAATTGTATGTCACCCTTACTTTAAAAAAAAAATAAATAAATAAAGTAATTTTCTCAAGAATACATACTGAGCGAGGAGGAGAGGCAGGATATGAACTCAGGCCTATGGGGACATCAACGTGCCCTTCTGGATGCAAACCCGAGAACACATAAAAATGTCTGTGTGTGCATGTGTGTTGGATCTTCCCATCCTTTTCCTGCCACCCCAACCTTTCGGCTGTAACCAGGGTGGGTCTCTCTCCTCTGGGTCCCAGGGAAGCCATTCTTCTTCCCACTTCATTCAACTCCCCCTTTCTCAGATTTCTGACAGCCCTACGAGGGCACCCAGGTACCGCCCTCAGAGCCTTATTCTCCACAACCTGACTCCGAGGTTTTCAGCTGATTTTTCCTCTGTGTGGCCCCATCTTCATGTTGAATCTGGGGCTCCCCATAATCACAGCTCATCACATGGCTAGGCCTTTGGTAGAGACTCAGGCTGCACCCATTGCTTCTCCTGATGAGGGTGAGTCTTGAGTTGCCAGAAGCCTACCCATCCATCTATCCATCCATCCATCTTCCCATCCATTCATCCAAAAAATATTTATTAAACACCTACTATGCTCCAGGTACCATTCTAGGTGTAAAAAATAAAATCAGACAAAAGTACCTGCCCTCATCAGCTAGGAGGGAGAGAAAAACAATCACTAATAAACACAAAGTAAATTACAGAGTATATTAGAAGATGATTACTAAAAGGAAAAAATAGCATCGTTCCAGAGCCCATTGAGAAGTTTATCTTCAAGTAAGACTTGAAGAAGGGAATGCGTTAGCCATGTGGATACCCGTGAGAAGTAATTGCTCTAGGTGGAACAGCAAGTGCAAAGGCCCTGAGGCAGATGTGTGCCAGTGTGGCTGGAGTGGAGTGACCTAAGGGAGAGTAAAAAGGGAGATGTCAGATTATATAGACTTGAGGGCCACTGTAAGGATGTGGACTCTGAAGAAGAGGAAAGCCTTAGAGGGTCTTTCTCCTGCCTTCCCCCTTTCCCTAGCCCAGAGCTTTGTTTTGCTGTCTTCTTATCATTCAGATCTGGACCAAAACTGCCTCCTTAGGAAGGCATTTCCTAGGTCCACCTTATCCAAGCATACACCATACCTCACATGCACTCATTACCATGACTGCTGTATTTCATCTTCCTCACAGCACTTGCTGTTCTGGGAATCAGCTAATATAGATTTTCTGGGTTCCTGTGTTTATTTTATGTCTTCACCATCCAGGGTGGAAGTTTCTTGAGAGCAGGGACATCTGTATCTTTCTCATTCAAGATGGAATCCCCCTTGCCTAGAACAGTGCCTGACAGTGCAGAGCATTATACTGCAGCGTGTTATGGCCCTCACTGCCAGCCTGTGAATACCATGATGTACGGGGTGGGGGGGTTACTGGCTCATAAACCTTGGTCCTCCTGGGGAGGCAGGTGTACGCTTTCTGCAGAAATCTGTCCTGTCCCTCCTCCAGCTGCCACAACCCTCCTAAAATGCCCTCCTAATACCTATTAAAATCAAGTATGAGGGTTTAAACTCGAGTTATGAAAAGCTGAAAGAAATCATTTGTAAAGCCTCTTTGCCCTCAACTAGGTCATCAAAAAATCAATAGCTCTTCTCCTAGAAATTCATGACATTGTTCTGCTGGTCCAGTCATAAAGCTATTGCCCAGAGAATTCCAGGGAAGAGAAGGAAACAAAAAGCGACCAAAAACCTACCAGGTGTTTGACATAGATTTTATCATTCAAGCTCCCTAACAAGCCTGCAATGTGACATTATTACACCTACTTTACAGATGAGACCAAGGCTTAGAAGTCTAGTAACTGTCTCTGTTTCAATATTCCTTTTTCTTCCTTTTCTTTTCTTTCCTTTTTTTTTTTTTTTTAAGTGAGAGAAGGAGAAATAGACGAACTCCCACATATGCCCCTATCAGGATCTACCCAGTAACCCCGTCTGAGGCTGATGCTCTGCCTATCTGGGGCCAATGCTCACAACCAAGCTATTTTTAGCTCCTGAGGTGGAGGCTCTATGGAGCCATTCTTAGCCTCAGCTGGGGCCAATGTGCTCAAATCAATCAAGCCATGGTTATGGGAGAGGAAGAGAGAGAGAGAGAGAGAGAGAGAGAGAGAGAGAGAGAGAGAGAATGGGGAAGGGAGAAGCAGATGGTCACTTCTCTTGTGTACCCTGACCAGGAATCGAACCTAGGACATCCACACGCTGGGTCAACACTACCACTGAGCCAACTGGCCAAGGCTCAATATTTCATGATCAGTTATAGCAGAGCCAGGCAAAGTGTCATGCTCTTTCCACATCCCTATGCTAACCCAGCTTAAATTCAGCACAAAAAATTCTGTTCTTCAGAGGACTAAGCAGAATCAAGAGTTGGAAAACAAGAAAAATAAGGAACCTGTTTCAGTGGAGCTGCGGTCGGCCAAGAGCCAGCTCATTCCATTTGCCAGAGAAGCCATCCTGAGCGTATGGCCCAGGGCCCCAGCCAGGAGTATCCTGCCCCTTGGAGCCAGGCGTGCGGAGACTGCGCAGTTCTCTCCACCAGCCAGGGCACTTGAAGCAGCCCTGGCATCTAGCTCACCCTCCTGGATGCTCCACAGGGAGTCTCCAGCTGCCTGCCTTCCAGACTAAACATTCCCTTCTCCCAGCTCTCCCTGCTCCACTGGGCCGAAGTGTCCTAGGAGAGTCTCGACCACAGAAGTGAAGGATAGTTTACACGTGTCTAGGGACACCCGTGGAAGAGAGGCAGGAGTGTGCCCAGGCTTACAAAACACACATGCACAGGGAAGAGTGAGCCTTCTCACTATTTTGCTTGGGGGAGGCCAACCAGCCCAGAGAGCCACAAATCTCTCTCTCTCTCTCTCTCTCTCTCTCTCACACACACACACACACACACACACACACACACACACACACACACACACTCACACACACCCAAAGACAAAAATTGCTATCGTTGAATTCTGATAAAGAGAGGTGGGCCCACACTTCAACACACAAGCCCTGGGCTCCTGACCCAGACACACAGTCCGAAATGTGGACACATACATAGTGTGCAGGGCTGTATTTTGAAAAATTTGAAAAAACCAAATCTGCCAGTGTTTCCACTGTGTGTCGCTTGTAAAAATTTTGCAGCCTAGAGAGATGCCCCTGAGCCGTGGAGCCATGTGTGGGCTGTCGGGTAACGTGGGCGTGATGCAAACAAACAGCTTGGAACACTGGCGGGGAGTGCGCCTTGCTGACAGGACTGGGGTAGGGGCTGCGGAGAGGGCAGGGTGTCCCAACAGCTGATAGGGAGGCAGCTGGAGCCTCCTGCTGATCGGCTTATGGCTTCGGTTTCCTGAAAGGAAAAAAGAAAGCCTCCCCTAATGGTTGCTTTGCTACGATTCAGTGAAATGACATTTGAAGCACAGTGCCTAGCACATCATAGGCACGTAGTCTGCGAAAGCTGTCGGGATGAGGCTCACGCTGCCACAGGGAGTGAAGACTGGAGTCCGCCGTTTGCCACCTTCAGTGCTGCCCCTTGTAGAGCTGAGTCACGGCACTGTTTGTCTCAGAACTACTTCATTAACTGTCATATCTATGAAGTGCATTTGTAATAACAGTAACTGCAAAAATAACAACAGACACTTATTAAACAGTCACATAGTGGCAGACATGGTCCTAAGCACTTTACATATATTATCTTATTTTATTTTCACAACCGCCAGTTTTACAAATGAGGAAGTAGAGGCACAGGAATGCTAAGCAAGTTTCCCCACAAAGAGTCTAAATGTGAATGTAAATCCATTTAAGTGATGGAAAACTATAGTTATTATGTATCTGTATCTTTCTATATAATATACAAATACATATATCTATACCTGTATAATATTTTTATATGTATCTATCATCTATCTATCTATCTATCTATCTATCATCATTTTTTGTTGAGGGGAGTTAGCCAAAACAGTCAAGTGGGCACTAGTGACCCTAGCTTCTCAGGCAATGACTAGAAATCACCCATTCTGAGCCGCCCCTCGGCGTGGGGCAGGCAGCCCACTGGTGAGCTCGTTGTAGTTTCTCTTCTGGCTATTATTTTGAACACAAAGGACTGGAATAGGAGGTGGAGTTAAAGTCACAAAGAATAAGCCCCTGTTAAATGTTAAAAATCAAATTTTTTTGGTGGCCAGAGGAATCTTTGAGGAAAAGGTTCAGAAAACAGAGGAAAGCCATAGCAGGTTCCTCCACTTGGCATGACCTCTGCCCCCTGGCGGGGTGTTTAAGAGCAGGTAATGAGTTAAGGGTGACCCCTGATGTGAACTCTGGACTTTGGGGGATAATGATGTGTCCATCAGTGCAGGCTCATCAGCTGTAACAAACGTGTCACTCCGGCTTCGGATATTGATAGTGACGAGGTTGTGAGTGTGCGGACATGGGGTATATGGGAACTTTATATGTTCCCCTCATTTTGCTGTGAATATAAAACTGCTCTAAAAATTTATTAAAGTTTATTAATCAGAGAGAGAGAGAGAGAGAGTGAGAGAGAGAGAGAGAGAGAGAGAGTCAAAAGAAAAGGATAGCCGCTTCCAGGTTCGAGGGTTTCATCTGTATTCTGAGCAGCCCGAGGTTTAGGGGAGGTGCCTTCAGGGCCACTAGGGGCTGGGGCTCAGGTGGAGAGGAACAGAGCAGCGGGACCAGCAGGGCCCACTCCCCTGCTCCGTCCCCCCACCCACCCAGCCAGAGCTGCCCTGATTTTATTTGCTTTTATCAGTTGGAGTTCTGCATAAACTTCATTTGGAGAAGGTTGTGCTGCTGGTCACATTTTAATGACCTCTATCTATTCCAGAGGCTCAAACACGAGGAGACCACCACCCTCCCTCTTATCAGAACAGCCCTGCAGTTTGCAAGCCCTTTCCTAAAAGGGCCCCTGAAGGGAGGCAGTTCTCTTTCAGGCTCAGCTGAGACCAGGCTGGGCATGTATAAAGCACTCAATAATTACTTCGTGCGTGAACTATGACTCATTTGAGTTTTATAGCAAATCTAAGAGGTGGGCAAGGCAAGTCTGGTTTTACCCATTTTATATGTGTTAAGTTGCTTTGCTTACAATGAGCTGGGCTCTGTGTTAATCACTTCACATAAATTAACTTATTTAACCTTCACTACAAACCTTTGAGGTAAGTAATAATATTATAAATGAAACTGGAGCACAGGGAAGTTAACTAATTTGCTGAAGGTCAGACAGATAATAAACAGCAGAGATTTCAACTCTGGCAGCTTGGCTCTTACCCATCATGGAAAGTTGTTTCATGCTCAGCACAACCTGGGGTGGGAGAGTTGAAGGAACCCCATCAAGTCCCAGAGAGGTTTAGTGGTGGGGGCCAAGCTCAGATCCCAAGAGCAGCTCAGCTCTCCTCCCACCTCCTCCAGACATGGTCACTACACCTGCACTGGGCATGGGATGGCTGGCTCCCCACCACCCAGCAAAAGCAGGACACTCCCAGCCTGAGAGTCCAAGGACAGCACTTCCCAGGAGAGCCGCCACAGCCAAAGCCTGTCTGGTGCAGAGGTGGGGACGGCAAAAGGAGACAGGAAGGCATATTCAGAACAACAACACAAAAGCAAGATAAAAACACAATCTCTTTTCTTAAAACTTCCCATCTGGTCTTTATGCTCAGCTCAGACACTGGGTGGACCCAGTCAGTTGTGGGATTTTGCCAGCTGGGTCCCTCTGATCTGAGAAGGGTCTGGCCTGATCCCAGAGGGAGATGAGGAAGTGGCCAGGAATATAGACAGGTAGACCCAGGCTTTTACCACTGCATCCATCCACCCATCACCCAACCATCATCTCTCCATCCCTTCACCATCCATCCATCCATCCACCCACCCATCCATCCATCCATCCATCCATCCATCCATCCATCCATCCATCCATCCACTCACCCACCTATCTGCTGGAATGACAAAAAATAAGTACCCACAGCCTAACCAGGCGGTGGCGCAGTGGATAGAACATTGGACTGGGACACAGAGGACCCGGGTTCAAGACCTCGAGGTAGCCTGACCAGGCGGTGGCGCAGTGGATAGAGCGTCGGACTGGGATGTGGAAGATCCAGGTTCGAGACCCCGAGGTTGCCAGCTTAAGCGCGGGCTCATCTGGTTTGAGCAAAAGCTCACCGGGTTGAGCCCCAGGTCGCTGGCTTGAGCAAGGGGTTACTCGGTCTGCTGAAGGCCCGCAGTCAAGGCACAAATGAGAAAGCAATCAATGAACAACTAAGGTGTTGCAACAAGCGACAAAAAACTAGTGATTGATGCTTCTCATCTCTCCGTTACTGTCTGTCTGTCCCTGTCTATCCCTCTCTCTGACTCTCTCTCTCTCTCTCTCTCTGTCTCTAAAAAAAAAAAAAAAAAAGACCTCGAGGTCGCCAGCTTGAGCGTGGATTTTCATCGGGTTTGAGCAAAGCTCACCAGCTTGAGCCCAAGGTCGCTGGCTCGAGCAAAGGGTCACTCAGTCTGCAGTAGCCCCCCTCTCTCTGACTCAAAAAAATAAATAAAAATAATAAGTGCCCACATTATGCTGTTCTTAAGCTGATTGACCTCCAGGCTTCCTCCCTGGGGTTAAAGGCTATGTGAGAATTGGATATGGGTAGGCCATGACAAGCTATGAGGCACTTCACCCATGAGAAGTTGTCTGAGGCTTCAGAAAGATGTCATTGTATAGAAAGTTCAGAGCCAAAGTTGTAGAACACACCAATGTGGCACAGATGAGCTCAAGGCAGGTTTCCCCTCCCTTTACTTTCCTCTTTACTCTGTCTTCTTCTTCTACATTTAGATTATTATCTTAATTAGCTCTTATATTTTAAGTCTCCTCAAATCCTCTTTGGAAAAACAGTTGAATCAGAAAGGAAAGAATAAATGAATGAGTTGAACTAATGCAGATGGAATTAAGAGATATTCATTTCAGGAAGTAAGAGTTCAATGTTCTCCTAAACTCTCTTCAACATTCTGTGTCACTCTCACTCACATCCGGGGAATGAGACTGTTGTCAAACTGAACGATTGTCCCTTGCAGGCAAAGTGATGGTGGCCCTTCAAGAAGCACCTCTCAGACCTGTCCATGGGCATCTGAGGTGGGGCCCCAGCTTCAGGGTTCTCACTTTGAAATGGGGGTCATATTAGTTCCTGGCCTTCAACAATGATGGGGGGATGTAGGGTAAGAGCTCAGTAAGGGTTAGCTGATCGTTGCTGGTGGGATGAAGTTACCCCTGACTTAAACCAAGCTTAAGTCTGGTGCCAGGGCCATGGGGACAGCCTGAGCAGCAACTCCTTTCTCCTTTCCAAGCTCTGAGCATAGAGTGGGAGCAGAATCTTTGAGAACATAGGGGTTCACACAGCCATGAAGCAATTGTTCAACTTCTCCTAGTGAAGGCTGGGTGAGGCCTGCAGGGGTCAGGTCCTCTGCTAAGCCCTCCGGGATGCCCAAAAGTGAAGACATGAGCCCTACTCTCACAGGGCTCAGTGTCTACAGAGAGACCAGTCTGCAAGCCACCAACTACAGCGCCAGGAGGGAGGACCTTTCCTTTAGGCCTCTGCCCATGCTGTTCCCTCCACTGTAACACCTTCTCCACTGTAACATCCTCCACCTTTCCTTCCCTATCCCCCCTTCATATTTCTCTCTCCCTCATCTCCCCTGCAAGTCTCCCCCAGCTTGTATTTTCACACACTTCTTCTCGATGTAGTCTGCATTCTCTTTCTCTCCCTCCCCTCCTTTCCCTTTTCTCAGCTTTCCACTTCAACTCTAGTTCAGATTTTTATATTTGGAATTTGTTACTGTCCTTTTGGCAAGTAAGTGACTTAAACTATGCTTGCATCTTATTAATTGATTGATTGATTGATTGATTGATTGATGGTGTTATCTACTTTTAAAAAGGCAGAACAACAGGTCTCTAGAGATGTCCACAATCTCATTCCCCGAGCCTGTGAATATGTTACTTTACAGGACAAAGGTAATTTTGCAGATGTGATTAAGTTAAGGGTCTTAAAACAGAGAGATTATCCTGGATTATCCAGGTGGGCCTAATGTAATCACAAGGGCTCTTAAAGATGGAAGAGAGAGGCAGAAGATAAAGAGAAGGAAACGTGACAATGGAAACAGAGGTCACAATGACGGGATTGCTTGCTGGCTGGGAGCCATTAGACATGAAATGTGGGAAGCCTCTAGCAACTGAAAAAGACAAGCCTGTGGCCTCTGGAAACCTTGCTGACCCCTGAGTTTGGACTTTGATCTCCAGAAAATAAATTTCTTTCATTTTAAGTCACCAAGCAAGTGGTCATTTGTTACAGTAGCAATAGGAAACTAATGAAGCTGGCTTTAGAAGAGAGAGGAAACACTTTCTCACAGGAGAGTAGATATTTCTGAGAGTGTAAAACCACATTTTGTGGGAGGAAGAGAGAGAGAGAGAGAGAGAGAGAGAGAGAGTGTGTGTGTGTGTGTGTGTGTGTGTGTGTGTGTGTGTGTGTGTGTGATGGGACTGGCCCATATGGCATACGAATATCTTTTCTCCCCCAGATCATCGTTGACACAGGACAGGATTCCTCAAAATAAATGGATGCGCTCGTTTCAATGGAACCTTTGTGCGGGGACAAGCTCACATGGCGAAGTGGACTTGGCCCGCACGCCCCATCCCCTGTAAAACACCAAGGGCGTCATTGTGTTCATGCACTCATAAGCTCTGCAAGGCAGTTGCCTTTAATTTTCCTGTGCTTTCTTTTCACAGTGACATCTGCTGGTCTTCAGCTGGCACCCTGGGTTCTGTGCAAGGGAGGGCATGGGGGCAAATGGGATGAGGGGAGCGGAGGCCCAAGACAGAGTCCCTGTTATGAACATGCCCGTTTATGAACATGCCTCACTCTACAGTTGAAGCATGAGTTCTACTGGAAGGGCCCCATAACTTTTATCTGATCAATGGAGCTCTGCAAAGTCCTGAAAGAGCCCATCTGCTCTACTGGGAGGTGGCAGAACATCCTGCTGCAGAAAGCTGGATTGGAATCCTGGCTCCTACTGATTGTGGTCCCAAGATTCGTCACTGTTCTTCCCTTCATCTGTAAAATGGGAGGATGGGTGACTCTGGGGACACAGTGAGGTGGCATGCCATTCACGTGCATGGCAATGTCCCCGGAGAGAAGCAAGCCCTCAACACATGGCAGCCCTTGCCTTCAGCCTCCTGATCTGGATGGAGTAAAAGTAAAGGATAATAAAGAAATAAGATTAAGTTCTGTGGTCCCTTATCTTGTTAGAGGAATCTCTCCTGAGGTTTCCAAGAGGCATGAAACCTTTGTCTCCTTGGTTCCCCTCATGCACAAGGCTTCTCCTACACGCTGTGCGGACGAAGCCTGTAGTCTGTTCCCGTCTCGCATCCTGCTCGATGGACCCGTTCTCCTTCTCTTCCTGCAACAGCGTCCTCAGCCCAGCCACACTCGTTCAGCAGAGGCTCGGAGGCTGGTGAGGAAAAGAGCTGAGCTGTGAGTGGGAATTCAGCCTGCAGGGAGGAGCACCCGTTTACTCCTTTATTCAAGGAGTACAAGCCCACGATGGGTGGGAAGCCTGCAGTATCTGGTGAAATAGTGGCCAAATACATTCAAATATAGAAGTCATCTTCTGGCTGCAGCCTCAGATGACAGCTGCCCTTGCTCTGCTTAGAAAGGCAGTGTCTCTTCCGCTGCCTTGCCCAAAGCTCATGATGGCAAAGTAAGCAGTGCTGGTCCTGTGTCTAGCTGTGTGGGGGCAGGAAAGCTAAAAAAGGAAGCATCCTGTCTGCTCTGGGCCAAGATGGCCCCCAGTTCTTAGGGCAGACAGAAGGGAACCAGGAGAGAAGTCAGGGTTGGGGTCACACCACCCCCCAGGGCCTAGCTGAGCCATGAAGGGCCAACTATGAAGCTGGGTCACCTATCCAGTGTGGGGCGCCATTCTCCACTGTGCCCTCACCAGACCCAGAGGGGACTGATAGGGGACCTCTGCCCAGGGAAGAGGCAGAATGGAGCACAGCAGTGGGCAAGCTCCTCGTGACCTTCCCTGGCCTGGGCCTGGGCCTGGACCACGTGTGAAAGGCTCATACCAGCCAGAGCAGGGCACCTCAAATGTCAGTGCACATGCTCTGAACCACTTGGGGACCTTGTTAAAATGCAGATTCTGAGTCAACAGATCTGGAGTGGGGACTGAGATTCTGCATTTCTACCAAGATCTCAGGTAAGGCCATATTCCTGGCCCACCTTTGGGATTGTAGTTTGCCTGAGAAATCATAAAATAAGGTGTAATAGAGACACCAGAGGAGGGGCTTGCAGGAGACCTTTCTCTGGACTGCCATGATGCTCTGGGTGCCACGTCTCTAGGCAGAGATCATTCAGAGTGTCTTTGCATCCTCGTGGCCTTTGGGTTTCCCCTTGTGCTCTTCTGGACAATGAACAGGGGCCAGGGCAGAGCTTGGAAGTTTGGATCTGACCAACACTAAGTGCCTGCTTGGAGCAGCCCTAGGAACCAGGAGGCGGAGTTGGGACTGAGCAGAGTGGAGCTGGCAGCAGCAGGGAGTGGCCGTGGGGGCAGGGCAGTGAGGGGGAAAGAACGGTGGAGAGCGGAGGAGGGGTCAGAGGGGAGCTCCGGAAACGGCAGTGGGGCTCTGACCACGTCAGCTGACCTCTCTGAGCCCTCTTCCTCCTCTTTAAGAATTATAACATGTAGACTTTAGGATTAGGGGGAGGATTATATAAAGCCACAAATGAGAAAGCATCCAGCGTATTACCTACTAGCCCATCATAGTAGCCAATATCCAATTCATTTTGAAATAAACAGCAAATAAGTAGGCTCAGCCCATGCAGGATCCTGACAGCCAAACAAAGGAGCTCGGCTTGTTTGCCAAGAAGCCAGTCACAAATTACTCCCAACTCTGCAATAAAGAAGGCCCACTCCCCTCAACTCTCAGCCCCCCTACAGACCTCCATGTAACTGCCTCTACAGAATTCTGAGTGCTTAAATGGAACTCAAACAGCTAAAATTATAGAATTCAAAACCAGCCCTGAATGCAGACCTCATACGAATTCCCATTCATCCCGTGCCTCTGAATGCATGTGATTGCACAGGCCCCCAGAGTTTCTAGAATAATCAGCCAGCTCTCTCGCGCGGACTCCACAGTGATCAGCAGGTTGCATAAGTGCACACTAGCAGGGCTGCCCGGGGAGACAACACAGCCTGGACCAGAGCCTAGAATCCTAAGACTCCCCAAGTCTGAAATCCAGTGAGGCTAAGAATAAAAACCAGCCATCTTGCAGGGCCCTTGCTAGGAGCCCTTGGAGAGAAGGCAGCCTTTCCAGGAAGGCCCCATGAGGCTGGCGCCAGCCCGCGCCCTCCCCGCTCGTCCTCCCGTCCTCACACGCTCTCTTGGACAGGCCTTCGTGGCTCTGCAGAACCTAGGCCACTTCTCAATATTTTTTTTCTGTTTTAAAAATAATATTTAGAAATGGTTTGGGGCCCAGAAACTTAAACATTTCCAACAAGTCATTCCCCCCCCCCCGGTGTATTAAACTGCTCACAAAAACTAGGTGATGTTTCAAAATGAATAGGAAGCGATAAAAAAAAGAAGCATTTGATTTTTTTATATTAAACAAGAACATCAGAAAAGCAAACAAGTCAAAGAGAGTTGTTAGATTATGCAAACGAGATGCAAAATCAACTTTTATTTCATTGGTGAAAATGCACTATACAAAAGGCTGGAGTGGGCCCTGGCCAGTTGGCTCAGTGGTAGAGCGTCGGCCTGGCGTGCGGGGGACCCGGGTTCGATTCCTGGCCAGGGCACATAGGAGAAGCGCCCATTTGCTTCTCCACCCCCCACCTCCCCCCTTCCTCTCTGTCTCTCTTTTCTCCTCCCGCAGCCAAGGCTCCATTGGAGCAAAGATGGCCCGGGCGCTGGGGATGGCTCCTTGGCCTCTGCCCCAGGTGCTAGAGTGGCTCTGGTCGCCGCAGAGTGACGCCCCAGAGGGGCAGAGCATCGCCCCCTGGTGGGCAGAGCGTCGCCCCTGGTGGGCGTGCCGGGTGGATCCCGGTCGGGCGCATGCGGGAGTCTGTCTGACTGTCTCTCCCCATTTCCAGCTTCAGAAAAATACAAAAAAAAAAAAAAAAAAAAAAGGCTGGAGTGTTATCTGCACATTCCCTGATCTTGAAAATGCATTTTGAAATATCCCCTAATTTTTGTGAGCAGTATATTTTAAGTAGATAGAAACAAAACCAGCATTTCACAAACAGAACAGAACATGGCAAATACACTTAAAATCAGCACAGAGGAGGCGTGCTCCTGTGTCCCAGGAGGCGGTCCTCCCAAAGAGCCGAGGGCTCGAGAGCAGGGGCTGAGGCGAGACTGGGGAGGCACATCAGCACCTCCTCTGGGCGTTTTGTTCCTCAACAAATACCCCTTTCCCTGCCCGCTGCCCTGGACAGCTCAGAAAGCCAGTGGCCGTCCTGTGTAGTGACAGGTGGACACATCTGCGCTCACTCCTGGCTCTGCAACTTATGAACTGGGAGAACTTGGGTACGTTCATTCCCTATTCAGTACCTTAGTTTCTTCCCCTGTAAATGGGGTGATTCTGCCGCCTACCTCACTGGGCTGCTGTTTCAAAGAAGTTAATACCTGCGAGGTGATTGGAATGCTGCTTGGCACAAAGTGTGAGGTTCAATAAATCTGTACATCCCGAACCGCCAATATTCAGCCTGGCCCCCACTCTGATCCCTCCACCCACTGCTGGCCTTCCGGGGCTCCTCATCTCTGTAGACAACAACCCCATTCTTCTAGCAGCTAGAATCTAGCTGCTCAGGCTCCAAACTCCGGAGTCCGTTTTTATCTCCTCTTTCTCTTTCATACTCTGCGGGCCATCCATTTGCAAACACTATCCTGTGTTATGTTTCAAATATATTCCAGAACCTGGCCACTTCTCACCCCCGCCACAGCTACCAGACTCCAAGCCAGCCTCGTTTTCCTTGCTGGCTAGCATGGTAGTCTTCGACTCTCCCCTCCTGGCCCCCAATCTCTCCTACTCCTCCAGAGATACGTTTCTCTGCTTACAACGTTCCAAATATTCCTCAGAGTAAAGTCAGGTTATTACCGAGACCTACAAGGCCCTGCGTGAGCAGCCTGTCTCATCTACTTCTGTCCCCCTCACTCATTGTCCCCTCAGCCACACTCTCCTCTTGGCTGTTCCTTGAACATACCAGATGTTTCTGCCTCAGGGTCTTTGCACTTGCCATTCCCTTTGCCTAGAACATTGTTCCCTTAGAAATCTTACGACTCCTCCTTTCACTTCTTCAGGCCCTGCTCAAATGTCACCTCATTGGAGAGGCCTTCCTTGAACCTCAGGTATATCACTCACTATACCCCTTTCCTGCTTTATTTTCCTTTTTAGCTCTTACAGTTAATGTTATAAATCTTCATTTCTTTGCTTTTTCCCCCCTTCTTGTTCCTTTTAGCTATAAGCCCTAATACAGCATCTGCTTAGTGCCTTTTCTCTGCTGCTATGTTTCTAGGCTCTAGAAACAAGCCTGGTGTGGAAAAGGTGCTTTATAACTACTTAGTGAGTAACTGTCACCCTCCCTCCATTCCTGCCCCCCTCTAATACAGCTCCATGCTGCAGCCAGGATGTTCTGTCTACAACACAAATTCTCTGATGCTCATCACTGCTCAAGAACCACCAGTGCCCCGTTGCTGCCTGGAGGGCAAAGCGACTATTCCATACAGAAGGCCCTGTTGGTCTGTTCCCACCTAATCTCAGCTCCCTCTGTTGCCAATCAGCAAACCCTGGGCTCCTGGAACAATAAAGTGTCATTGTTCCCCAAGCGACAATCCTTTGCTCCTGCTATTTCTTCAGCTAGTCATGCCCTCCCTTCCCTTCTCTGTCTGTCAGATTATCACTGTAGTGCAGGGGTTGGGAACTTTTTTTAGCTGAGAGAGCCATGAACGCCACATATTTTAAAATGTAATTCCACAAGAGTCATACAATATGTTTAACATTAAATACAAGTAAATATGTGCATTTTATGTAAGACAAACACTTTTAAAGTACAATAAGTCTCTGAATTCTTTTTCTTTTTTTGTATTTTTCTGAAGCTGGAAACGGGGAGAGACAGTCAGACAGACTCCCGCATGCGCCCGACCGGGATCCACCCAGCATGCCCACCAGGGGCGACGCTCTGCCCACCAGGGGGCGATGCTCTGCCCCTCCGGGGTGTCGCTCTGCCGCGACCAGAGCCACTCTAGCGCCTGGGGCAGAGGCCAAGGAGCCATCCCCAGCGCCCGGGCCATCTTTGCTCTAATGGAGTCTTGGCTGCGGGAGGGGAAGAGAGAGACAGAGAGGAAGGAGGGGGGGTGGAGAAGCAAATGGGCACTTCTCCTATGTGCCCTGGCCGGGAATCGAACCCGGGTCCCCCGCATGCCAGGCCGACGCTCTACCGCTGAGCCAACCGGCCAGGGCTAAGTCTCTGAATTCTTTTTAATAATGTTGTTATGCTGTTGCTAACCAATGATGAATAAAGTACTTATTACCATTAATGCTACTTCTGGTGCTGCATGGTTTTGCCAATGGCTTTGTAGTCTGGTTGATGTGTGGTGAGATTAAGCTTCATGCAGGCGTTGAGACTTCCATCCGTTAAACATGATCGTAGATTGGTCTTAACGTTCTTTAGTTGTGAGAAAGACTGCTCACATGCATACGTAGAGCCAAACATTGTTAGTACAGCAATACTCACATACTGCAGTGTGTGGTATGTGATGGGAAGCATGTTCCAAGTTTTGACAATCAGCTGGTCCACGGGGAAGTTTTTTCATTTTTCCCCACTTGTGTTTGCTCGCCAACTCTGCCTGCTGTCATGCTGCAAGTCTTTCCAAATCTTCATTCAGTGACTTGAACTTATTTGCCCACATGTCTGAGGCCTTCAGGTCAGGAGCCTGTAGCTCAAAATCTCTGACGGAGACACCGGGGATATAACTCAGGTCGGAGCTGTCCACTGCACACTCGTGTGGATGGGTGATGAACTTAAAAAGTCGAGTGCGCTTATAAAATTCTCCAAAGCGCACTTTGAATGACTGCAGGAGATTAGATGTGAAGCTCACTAGCTGCTGGAGATCAGGATGTTGAGCGGGGTAACTTGCTGTGCATACATCTTTAAACTCTCCCAGTTTTTCAAAGTGTAGTAAATGACCTATTTCAGTGTCCATGATGAAGAGTTCCAGCTTGTTTTCAAATGCAAACACTGCTTGTTGAAGGGATAAGACTGTATTTCCAACTTCTTGCATTTTCACATTGAGCTGGTTCAGATGTTTAGTCATGTCCATGAGATAATAGAACTTCAAGAGCCACTTAGGGTTAGCTAACTCAGGATGCTCAATGTTTTTCATTTCAAGAAAAGTCCAGATTTCACTCAGACAAGCCGCGAAACGGCTGAGCACCCTCCCTCTTGACAATCAATGCACATTGCTGTGCAGAAGCAGACTGGGATAATTATTCCCAACTTCATCCAGCAGTGTTTTAAACCAGCGATCATTTAAAGCTTGGGCAACAATAAAGTTGACCACCCAAATGACCAGCGACATCACCTCACCAAACTGCTCGCCTCACATCTGAGCACAAAGTACCTCCTGATGTAGGATGCCGTGAAAACTTAGGATGGGTCTCATTTCATGTTCACGGAGAAGCACTACGAATCCTCTGTTTTTCCCCACCATGCACGGAGCACCATCAGTACACGCTGAAATAAGTTTTTCCATCGGTAGATTTTATTCTTTAGCGAACTCAGTGAAAGACTTAAATAAATCCTACCCTCTTGTTGTCTCTTTCATAGGCAAAACAGCAAGACTTTCCTCATGTAATGTGTCACTGACAGCATACCTTGCAATCACACTGAACTGGGATAAATGGCTTACGTCTGTCGACTCATCCAAAGCGAGATAAAAAATGGTGGTGCATATATGTCCTTCACTTGTGTTGCCTCAATTTGATTTGCCATCATCACGGTATGATCATGAACAGTTCTTGCCAATAGAGGCATGTCTTTTATTCGTTTGATTATCTTGTCTTTATCTGAAAAGTCGTCAAAAAGTTCATTGGCAATATCAAGCATGAATGTTTTGGCATACTCCCCATCTGTGAATGGCTTTCCATTTCTCACAATTGCTAAAGTACCAGCAAAGCTAGCCAAATTCCACTCACCTTGTTGGGTCCAAACACAGAGTTGTTGCTGACTAGCTTGCACTCTGCACAGTAGCTCTTGACATGCTTTCTTCCTGCTGTCCCCCACTGGATTTTTTTTTTTTTTTTTTTTTACAGAGACAGAGAGAGAGTCAGAGAGAGGGATAGATAGGGACAGACAGACAGGAATGGAGAGAGATGAGAAGCATCAATCATTAGTCTTTTTCTTTTTTCTTTTTGTATTTTTCTGAAGCTGGAAACGGGGAGAGACAGTCAGACAGACTCCCGCATGCGCCCAACCGGGATCCACCCGGCATGCCCCCCAGGGGGCGATGCTCTGCCCACCAGGGGGTGATGCTCTGCCCCTCCAGGGGGTCGCTCTGCCGAGACCAGAGCCACTCTAGCACCTGGGGCAGAGGCCAAGGAGCCATCCCCAGTGCCCGGGCCATCTTTTGCTCCAATGGAGCCTTGGCTGTGGGAGGGGAAGAGAGAGACAGAGAGGAAGGAGGGGGGGGGTGGAGAAGCAAATGGGTGCTTCTCCTATGTGCCCTGGCCGGGAATCGAACCCGGGTCCTCTGCACGCCAGGCCGACGCTCTCATCGATGCAATTTTATCATTGTATATTAAACACACTGCAGAACCTGCTCTCTCCACAAAGGTGAATTCCTCTGTCTATTCCTGCTGAAAATTACAATACTCCTCATCTTTTTTTCTTTTAGCTATCTTCTTCATCAAAAGGGTTTCTGCAAATAGCTAGCTGACTACTTGATTAAAAGGAGGGAAGTTTACTTCCTGACCTCACAACGACCCATGTACGTTAGGCATTATCAAATAAAAATTTGGTGTTGTCCCGGACAACTGTGACTGGCTCTAGCCATCCGCAACCATGAACATGAGCGGTAGGAAATGAATGGATTGTAATACATGAGAATGTTTTCTATTTTTAACGTTATTTTTTTTTATTATTAAAGATTTGTCTGTGAGCCAGATGCAGCCATCAAAAGAGCCATATCTGGCTCACGAGCCATAGGTTCCCAACCCCTGCTGTAATGGGTTGAGTAGTGTCCCCACCCCAACAAATGATATGTTCATCTAGAACCCATGAATGTGACCTCTATTTGGAAAACGGATCTCTGCAGACATAATTAAGTTAAAGATCTCGAGATAAGATTGTTGTGGATTAGGGCAAGCCCTAAATCCAAAGACAAGTGTCTTGATATGAAAAGAAAAGGCGGGAAGAACGCCTGCGGCCCCCAGGAACTGGATGAGGCAGGGAGCCGATGCCTCCCTGAGTCTTTGGAGGGAGCACGACCCTGCCAGCATTTTAGACTTCTGGTCTCCACAGCTGTGAGCCAATACATGTCTGTTGTCTTAAGCCACCAAGTTTGTTACGATTTGTCACGGCAACCACAGAAAACAAATACACTTCCTTTGAGAACTGTTGAAGAAAGACAGTCCTTGCCTTTCAGTCCTGCTGGGGGCTGAGGCCCTCTTTTTACCAGATGCCCCTCTTCCTAGTCAAAGGGGACTGGGCCAGGGATAGACACCTGACAGAGGCTGGCCCACTCGTATCCCCAAGCACTGGGACTACACAGTGAGGCCAGAGGCTGGCCCGCTCGTATCCCCAGGCACTGGGACTACGCAGCGAGGCCAGAGGCTGGCCCGCTCGTATCCCCAGGCACTGGGACTACGCAGCGAGGCCAGAGGGCACTGAAGGTGGGTAGTCATCTAGGCTCAGAGCTGGACCTCGTGGGGTCATGTGTGGAAAGAAAGCTGAGTAGAGAGGAGCAGAGCAGACACTGACAACAGGAGACCCAGGGGCCCGATGGCTCTCCTGCTCCGCTGGGGACGGTCCTGCTCTTTGCTTCCAGAAGATTCCCTTGTATTCCCTCACAATCCAGCCCTGTTTCCAGTGTCCTTCACTCGCCTGTCTCTTGAGAAGTTCCTTTTCTGTACAACCACATCAACCCTGAGCCGACAGCTCAGCTCCGCGGAAGGGCTTCGCTGACCCCGCCACGTGGAGAGAAGCCCTGGGCTCCCTCGCTCTGGGCCACCACCAGATTCATTACCATCATGAGCAATGTTTGCATGCCACTGTCCCTAGACTGAGCTCCTCCAGCCATGGACCCGTCTTGTTCTGTGTGTCCTCATTTCCCAATTCACTACCCAATGGTACAGTGTCTTCGCCCACAATGGACAAACAGGTGAAAGAAGGAATGAATGACTCAGCTCTGCCCGTGAGGAACTTCCAGTCGGGGTAGGAAGCCCGGACTCTCATGCACGCTACAGGAGCAACATCTGAGAAGTGTGTGATGAGGCACACACACTGGGGGGTGGGGTGGGGGAAGGGAGACAAGCAGAGGGCAGTTCTGAGCTCAGGGGCCTGTCAGGGAGGGTTGGTGAGGAGGCCAGAGGAAGGAGAAACAGTACAGGTGGTGTTGTAGGTGAGGATCTTTGGAGCAGGCAGAGGCACTGTGGAGATGGGAGGACTCCTGAGTGGGGTGGATGGGAGGCCAGGAGGAGGAAAAGCAGCATTTGGGGCATGTGGTAGAGACAGGGCCTGACTTGAGCAGGAGTTCCGAAGTGGGGGCTCTGCTGAGAGGTGTCAGGGGGCCGTCCTGGGGCCTTTGGTAACTCATCCACTTAGCTGACATCCAACCAGGCACTGTGCCCAGTGCCAGCTATATAGCGATGACAGATAGCAGAATCCAAAGACCAGACTGGAGCTCTTAAAAGAACAAGAATGTATCTGCTGTTACAAGCACCAGGAAATAGCACATAACTAAAGCATTTGTGCAGCACTTTACAGTTTATAAAGTGCGTTCTCATGGAGTGATGATTACAAAGTCACGTGGTGTAGTAGAAAAATGGGGACTGTTGCTGCTCAAAGCCTGCGTTAAGGTTTCGCATTTGCCATTTGGTGGCTGCACAACCTTCAGTTCATGATAACTGCCCCGAGCTTTAGTTTCCATATCAATGGAACGATGACCATGGCGAGTGGGCACTGAATGCCTTATGCATGCCACCTAGTGCTATGCTGTTATATGTGTTAACTATTTTGATCTTTAAAAGAACCCGATCAAATAGGTACGATTGTTACCCCCGTTTTGCAGGTGTGGAAACTGAGGCTTAAAGGATCGTAAGTTGCCTGAGGCACATGAGTGCTCAGCAGAAGAGACGGGATCTGAACCTAGGTCCTCTGGCTCCAGAGTCCGGGTTCTCCGCCACAATGCTATACTGCAGAGAATGAAAGCAGCCTCACCTCGAAGGTTTGGGGAGACTCGTAACATTAACATACATGTAACTAGCTAGAGGTTAGAGGTAAGTATTATAGGCATTGTTGCTGTTCTGTTCTGTCCTACACTCCTGCACACGGTGTTCGAGCCTTTAGTTCCTTTAGTAGATGCTGTCGATGAACTGTAATTACTATTGACCTAGCCTCGGGTCACCCACAGGCAGTGACTGCGCCCTTCTGCCTGGGGGCATTCTGTCTCTGAGAGAAATGCTTGATCAGCTTAGGAAGAGAGGAAAAGAAGAGGTATTAGCTATTGAGGCCTGGGATTTTTTTCTGGACAGACACTACAAGGGGAAAAGCTGGAGAGAGGAGGGGCACACAGGCACCCACACACAGAAGAGGAGGGTCCTCGTGAGGGGGAGAATGGACAGGTCTTCCTCGTGCTGGTTCTCAAGCAGGATAGCACCTCACATTTCACCTGACACTTCAAAAAGATTGGCCGGTGGAGGGATTTGGCAGGAGCCCCCTCAGCTCTGGAGTAGATTAGAAGGGATTCCTTGAAACCCTGGGACAGGCACGCAGAATAAACACAAATAAGCTCCCCTTGTCTAAATAAGCCAAGCACAGTTTTATGAAGCAGTTTTCTTTTTCTCCCCACCCTCCCACACTCCTCTCCTGGAAGGCCATGCTTGTTTGCTTACTTACTCAATCCCAAACCCTTCGCACCTTCAAAGGGTCCCTTTGTGTCCTGGAGGAAGTGGAGCATTTCTGCCTTGCAGACACGATTTTCCAAGTGAATTTCCAAACACAGAAGAGCCCAGATTATTAACAATAAGACAGCATCGTGGTTGGGTTGGATGGTTTAAATGAACAGGAGGTAAGAAGAAAACCATGAGAAAGGATGAAATTTCAGCAGGTTCCTCCGGCCAAACACTTTGCAATTTCATTGGAAAGAATTCTTAGGGGCAAAAAGACCGAAGACCATGGTAGGAAAAAGCAAATTACTGGCTCAGCAGTGTGGCTTCCTCCCCTGGCAAGTCGGTCATGCAGGAAGAGGGACAGGACGCAGCAAGAGGGGGTAATCGCTGGCCAGCATGATGAGGAAGAGAGCTCTGTCACCTCAAAATGAGAGTGGCCTGAGTCACAGCCCATGGGCCAAGTTCAGAAGGTTTTCTGTCCGTTTCATTAATCACCAAAGCTGCAGAAACAGCAAGAACAGACGGCATCTGGCTGGAGCCGCTCCAGAGGGTCCACATTGGGAGAAGCTTTCAGACACTATCATAGAATGAAAAACCAACAGAAATTTTTTTAAAAAAAAAAAAAAGAAAGAAAAAACTGTCTATGAAAGAGTCTGCTATTCAGAGCTGACCTAGTTCCCCAAGAGGCAGGATCACTTAGGGGTCAAAAACTCGGCGTGGAGACGAAGTACCTGGGAAGGAATCTTCAGCTCTGCAGCTGGTGGGCTGGCTGGCCTTGGAGAAATTATTTTAACTCTCTGTATGCCTCAGTTTTCTCATCTGCAAATCAGGGCTGAGGATAATAATTATACTTACTTCCAAGAGATGTCTGTAAGGATTAAACAAGTCAATACATCTGAAGCACTTAGGAAAGTGTTGGCCACAAAGGTACCCAGTACATGCCCGCTGTAATTGTTACTCAGCTCCAACAGACAAGAGCTCTTCGGCGCAACCTTATTCTCACAGGTGCAGCCGTGCAAAAGTTAAAAAGGCAAAGCAGCATAAACGCAGGTCAGACCAATGACAAACGCCCCGAAGCTAGGAGACCCTTTGCCCGGAACAGAGCCATGGACAGCCTTACCCATGCACGGCTCCCCCAGAGCATGTACAACCCGTGCCGTCCGTGCCACAAGTGCCGTGGGACCTCTGAGGTCTCCCCCTGGCACTCCTGACTCCTCTTCAGTGTGGTCAAAAGGTTTCGTTAGACTGCACACCAGAAGTGTGGCTGAGACTGGGCAGAGGAAACGGCACACCCCCTCCTCGCGCTCCAACGTTCTGCTATCCGGCCGCGCCTGCAGCCGCCGGGGTCAGTGACGGGGGCCTGGAACCCTGGGTCAGTGAAGGGGCACGTCACTGGCATGGTTCACAACCGGAGGCCAGCAGCCCAGTGGTCAGTCTGTGTGGTGGGCGGCATGTCTCAGACCCACTCGACCTTGAGAGCAGAACCCCATCTTCATCCCTCACTCAAGATCAGGGGTCCAGGTTTTATTTTTATTTTTTATTTAAATTTTATTTATTCATTTTTAGAGAGGAGAGAGAGGGAGAGAGAGAAACAGAGAGAGAGAAGGGGGGAGGAGCTGGAAGCATCAACTCCCATATGTGCCTTGACCAGGCAAGCCCAGGGTTTCGAACCAGCAACCTCAGCATTTCCAGGTCGACGCTTTATCCACTGCGCCACCACAGGTCAGGCAAGGGGTCCAGGTTTTCTCTGCAGAGGTGTCTTCAGGGGTGAAACACGGCCGTTGTCACCCCTCCACTCACCTCACACAGACACACGTGTGCACAGCTAAACTCACGGTTCTGTTGAAACATTCCTCCAGCACCCCAGAA
Source organism: Saccopteryx leptura (assembly GCF_036850995.1). Taxonomy (NCBI): domain Eukaryota; kingdom Metazoa; phylum Chordata; class Mammalia; order Chiroptera; family Emballonuridae; genus Saccopteryx; species Saccopteryx leptura. The sequence continues at coordinate 40,565,680 of NC_089503.1, forward strand.
CTTCAACTTTTTTCAGCAAAACATGCCCACTCATTCAGGCTCCTGCCGCTTGAGAATGAAGCAGGAATTAAAACAAAGACAAAGGGGCACTATCAGTAATTATTTCTGAAGTAATAAGCAACTAATTGGGACTTGCTGCTATTAAAACCTATACAGCAGGCGGTAATTAAACTGCAGCTAACAAGGAATTCGGCACCAGACTCTGCAGCCGCCGCTGGGATCCCTTGTCTGTTGTTGGAGGAAATAAATGGCTTCTTCATAGTCCTCTAAGAGATATCTGTCATTCTGGAGCTCTGGGCAGTGGGACCAGACAAGACGCGAGTGTGAGAAGCCTGGGAGCACACGGAGGTTTCCAGATTGGCGGCCATGCCCCGCAGCACGGTGACATCATGCCTGTGGGAAATGGCTGCGGGGTCCTGTCAAATCTGTGGGGAAAGCGCTGACCTGGCTCTTTTACACCGAGATTTACTGAGCGCCTCCCCTGCGCCAGGAGCTCTGGGAGATGAATTTATACACATTATTTCATTTATTCCTCCTAATAGCTTTAGGAAAAAGGTACCATTAGGAGCCGCTTTACAAATGAGGGCAACTTAGAGAGTTGCGGTCACCTGTGGGAAATCAACCGGCCACTGTACAGAGTGAAGCCAGTGTTGGAACCCAGAGGAAGGGGCAACTCTGGGTGACTTTCTTGCAGGCGACGTGGCAGTGTGAGCCAGGTATGGAATCCGTGGGAACAGCTGGGGGCGGCTGCCCCATGAGCTTGTCAAATTACCAAGATTCCGTGCCTCAGTTTCTGCACCTGTAGAGTGGGGACAATCACGCCTGTCTGGTGGCTTTGCTGTAAAGACTACTCCACATGTGGCACAACGGTATTGAGCACAGTGTTTAGTGCAGTAAGTATAAGCGTTCAATAAATGCCAGTTACAGTTATAGTTATAGATGCCGCTTAGAGGCTTTTGGAAGCAGCACGGAATGTTGACGAAACTCATCGTCTGAGCATGGCGGAGTTTTTGCAATACTGGACGTTGTGGAAGTCTCAGCAGAGTGTCTGTCTGCCTGTGTCCCTTGGGAAGGGGGCAAACAAACCCAGCGGGCCTGCTCTGCTCTGAGGCCACTGCCCTGATGTCCAGGGCAGCTGGGGGCTGGCCCAGCTCCCAGACAGCCTGTCTCGGGCCTGGAGCACAGAGCCGTTGCCTCACCAGCTTGTAATGAGCTGCGTCTCCAACCTGATTAGAGGAACAATCCTCACTCAGAAAGACTCAGGGGAAGGAAGTGACAGCGTCGTGGGGACAGGGCATAACCTCGCCTCCCAAGGAGGGGCTGGCTCCTGGGGAGCTGGTGACTTGGAGGTCACAGTCTAAGATGGTGCCTCTCCCCAGGGAGGAGGTGCAGCAGACCCCGTGGGGCAAGTCTGGGTCAGAGCAGGAGACGTGCTGGGGCCTGCCCAAACCTCTGTCTGCAAGGCGGGGAGGCAGCTGCTCGAAAGCGCTGGTTTGCCAGGAAGGACAAGCAAGAAAACCAACATTCTCTGGGCACCTTCTGGGCACCAGGCCTGATGCCAGACATATGACATCATCACCATCGTCAGCATTGTCCTATTAAATAGAACGTTAGGGCACCATCTTTTCCAAAACTGTGGATGGCAGCCCATTACTGGGTCATAAAAACAATTTAGTGGGTGACAAATAACATTTTAAAAATAACACAATTAAAAAAATAAACAAACCCAGAAATATCAGAGTGCACTGCACAGAACAAGGATTAGTGTCGTTTTGTAGAAGTTGCATTTCTTCAATGTGTCTGTGTGAGTATTTGTGAGCCAGGTTGTAATGGGGATAGAAATCATGTTTATTTCATAGAATTGCTGTAGAGATTGAATGAATTAATACTTTAAGTGCTTAAAGCAGTGTAGCAGAGGCTGCCAGCCCCCACCATGACCCTTGGGGAGAGTTTGGTTTCCCTGTATCGCCAACGGCTTCCTGGGTCTCCCTCTCCATCCCTTCCCCCCACCTCCCTCTGTCTCCTTCTCCTGCTCCCTCTCTCCCCCCACCTCCTCACAATGGGAATATGCTTAGCCCAAGTGCAGGGCAGCTGAAGGGTGGTAGAATTATGCCCAGGCACTCCTATCAGCCTATCAGGACTGGGAGATGGTGGATAAACACCACAGCCTCCTGACTGCCCAGTGCAATGATTCTGAGGCATGTCCCCTCACGGTCTCTCAAAGGTTTCCCAGAGGGACTGGGCTGGGCCCTAGTTGTCCACAGAAACAAGTTCCTTCCCCGTCTCCCTTCTCCTCTCTCTCACGACTTCCTGGGATCCCCTCCCAAATAGACTTCTTGCTCCTGTCTCCTTGTCTTGGTGTCTAATCTTATTTCGGATGAACTCAAGACAAGTGGATCTGGCACAAAATAAGCATCCAATAGAGTCTGTATGAATCATGTTCATCTTGAGATAGGATCTGTGCAAACGCTTTGTATGTATCATCTCGTTTAATCTTCACCCCAACCCTGTAAGGTAGAAGCTGTGATTGTCCCCATGTCCTAGGTAAGGTAACTGAGGCTTAGAAAAGTTAAGCACCTTGCTCCAAGTCATAGATAGAAAGGGGAGAACTCCGTTCTGAAGCCATGTGTGTTACGAAAGCTTTGCTCTCAACCTCGGCACTCCTTTTAGTCCACAGAAGCGCCTGCCAGTTAGCTTGCACTGTCGCTCCCATTTTGCAGATGTGGAGATGGGAAGTTCAGGGGAGGAAAGCATTTGATGCCGATACTGTTCACTGCCAGGCTGGGACCAGCACCCCACATTCCGAATCCTGGCCCTGTGCTCCCCATGATAGCCAGCAGCCTCTTGGCACCCTGGAAAGGGCAGGCATGGGAGAAGTCCTCTCCCTTAAAATAAATCCCCTGTGGAAGAAACTGGCCAGCTGTTCATCAAACCGGTGGCACAGGAAAGGGACAGGATGCCCGTGAACAGCAGGTTTACTAGGACTTTCAGACAGCTAGAGGTCTGTTCTAATGCTTGTACCTCAACTTCTCAGCCTGATAATGGGGCTTCTGACCTGACATTAAGTCCCTCTACTCACTGCAGACTTCAACTTCCATCTTTCCATCCTTAACTACAGCAGCCCCACCATTTCCACCAAGGTGTCCTGGGCTGGATGTGCCTTTGTCCTGAGTTCCACAGGCATGTAGCCTATCATTCAGAGCACCTGTATCCTTGTCTTCGTGCTTGCTCTTATTCTGGATAGACTCCACTTAAGCAGATTCTGGCACAAAATAAGTACCTAATAATGATTATTCACTGCACACCGGCTGTGTGCCAGGCATGATACAACCACTCAGTGCCTCAATGTCCTTATCAAGTCAATGGGAATGATCTTAGCATTCTCTTCATAGGTTGTCATGAAGATTAAACCAGCTAACTGTGCAAACAACATATCTAACAAAGGACTTATTTCAAGAGTATATAAAGAACTGTCAGAACTCTACAATAAAAAACAATACAAGTACAGACCCTTTGGAAAACAGTATGAAAGTTTCTCAAAAAATTAAAAATAGAAGTACCATATGATCTAGCAATTCCACATCTAGGCATTTACCTAAAGAAAATGAAAGCACTAATTTGAAAGATATATACCTCCCTGTTCATTGTGGCATTATTTACAACAACCAAGCATGGAAGCAACCTAAGTGTCTATCGTTGAATGAATGGATAAAGAAGATGTGGTACATAGATACAATGGAATATTACTCAGACATAAAGCAGAAGGAAATCCTTCTATTTGCAACAACATGGATGGACCTTGCAGGCATTTTGCTGAAATAAGTCAGACAGAGAAAGATAAATACTATATAATCTCACTTAAATGTGGAATCTAAAACAAAGCAAAACAAAAACCCAAAACAAAACAAAAAGCCAAGTTCACAGATAAGAGAAAATATTAGGGGTTGCCAGAGGTGGGGGTTTGGGGGTGGGTGAATGGGGGAAGGAAATCAAAGGTACAAACTTCCAGTTATAAAATAAATACGCCATGCCTGACCAGGCAGTGGCACAGTGGATAGAGGGTCAGACTGGGATGCAGAGGACCCTGGTTTGAGACCCTGAGGTTGTCAGCTTGAGTGTGGGCTCATCTGATTTGAGCAAGGCTCACCAGCTTGAACCCAAGGTCACTGGCTCGAGCAAGGGGTCACACATATGAGGAAGCAATCAATGAACAACTAAGGTGCCACAACGAAGAATTGATGCTTCTCATCTCTGTCCCTTCCTGTCTGTCTGTCCCTACCTGTCCCTCGCTCTGTCTCTGTCACACACACACACACACACACACACACACACATACACACACAAAAAAATCCACAGAGATATAATGTTCAACATGGTGACTACAGTTAATAATATTGTACTGCATATTTAAAAGTTGCTAAGAGAGTAAATCTAAAAAGTTCTTACCACAAGAAAAAACATTCTATAACTCTGTATTGTGATGATCATTCTGTAAATCTTATTGTGATAATCATTTCACAATATGTACGAATATTGAATCATGTTGTACACCTGAAACTAATGTTTTATGTCAATTATGCCTCAGTTAAAAAACCAACCAAAAAAAAGTTTAGTTAGAAAATAGGCAAATGACATGAAGAGACACTTGACAAAGAAGACATACAAATGGTGAACAAGCATGTGGAAAGATATTCGACATCACCAGCTACTAGGGATATAAAAAATAAGACCACGAGGAGAAGTCACGAAGCACCTATTACAGTAGACAAAATGAAAAGTAGTAGTAACACCAAATGCTGGTGAAGACGTGGAGAGACTAAATTACTTCTACCTTGCTAGTAGGAATGTAAAATGGTACAGCTACCTGGGAAACAGTTGACTCTTTCTTAAAAATTGAAGCATGCACTTACCATATAAACCAACAATTGCACTCCTGGGCATTTATCCCAGAGAAATAAAAACATGTTTACATAAAAACCTAGACAGGTATGTTTCTAGCAGCTTTATTTGCAATAGCCCCAAACTGCCAATAACCCAGATGTGCTTCAATGGTTAAACCATGGTACATCCGTCCCATGGAATATTAGTCAGCAACAACAAAGAGGTGAACTCCTGACACACACAGCTTGGATGGATGATGCTGAGTGAAAAAGTTCCAGTATCGTAAGGTCACATACTGCGTCATCCCAGCTAGATAACACTGTTGAAATAACAAAATTATGCAGATGGAAAACATACTAATGGTTGCCAAGAGTTGAGGACAGTAGGAGAGAGGAGGGTGGGTGCTACTATAAAGGGACAGCATAAGGGAGAGTGTTGTGGAGATAAAGCCATTCTGTATCTTGACTGTGCTGGTGGTTAAACAAATCTAAACAAGTGATAAAACAGCACAGAACTATACTCATACATCATTATGCCAATGTCAGGTTCCAGGTTTTGATACTGCACTATTAACTCTCTCTCTCTCTCTCTCTATATATATATATATGGAGAAAACTGGGTGAAGGCTACAAAAGGTCTCTCTGTACTATTTTGTAACTTCCTGAAAATCTCTACTTTTTAAAAAATTTTATTTAGAAAATTATTTAACAGGGTGACATTGATCAATAAGAGTACATAGGTTTCAGGTAAATATTTCTATAGCATTTGAACTGTTGATTATGTTGTATACCCATCACCCAAAGTCAAATCATTTTCCATCGTCTTATATTTGTCCCTTTTTACTCCCTTCTTCCCTTCTCCTCCCTAACATCCCCTTCCCCCAGGTAACCACTTCACCTTTATCTACATCCATGAGTCTCAGTTTTATATTCCACCTATGTGTGAAATCATACAGTTCTTAGCTTTTTTCTGATTTACTTATTTCACTCAGTATAATGTTCTCAAGGTCCACCCATGTTGTCATAAATGTCACTATGTCATCATTTCTTATGGTTGAGTAATATTACATTGTATATATGTACCACATCTTCTTTATCCAATCCTCTATCGAGGGGCAGTTTGGTTGTTTCCATGTCTTGGCCACTGTGAATAGTGCTGCAATGAACATGGGGCTGCATGTGTCTTTACATACCAATGTTTTCGAGTTTTGAGGGTATATACCCAGTAGAGGGATTGCTGGGTCATATGGTAGTTCTATTCTTAATTTTTTTGAGGAACCACCACCATGCTTTCATACATAATGGTTGTACTGCTTTACATTCCCACTAGCAGTGAATGAGGGTTTCTTTTTCCCCCACATTCTCTCCAAAATTTGTTATTACCTGTCTTGTTGATAAAGGTCAATCTAACAGGTGTGAGGAAATCTATTTTACATAAGCTACTTGTACAGAGCTTCAATCAGTGCCTAAGTGAGCACTTAATCAATGTTAGCTTTCCTTATTATAATTTCATTGTCATTATTACTTCATACAAGTCATCTTATTTAATGATCACAATAGGCTTATGAGAAAAGGGTTTTTTTAACTTCCATTTTACAGACTGGAATATTAAGATTCAAACACATTAGATAACTAAGTTCACATATCCTGAAAGACCTAGTAACTGGAGCCAAAATCCATGAACTTCTCACACTCATGCAGGTACAGAGATTGGTAAGATAAAAATCTTTGCCCTCATTGAGCTTAGAACATAGTGAGAGAAATAGATTTAACTCAAACCCAAGCAGAATGTCATACATGTATAAGTTCTATGGGGTCACAGTCAAGAGAGAAGTACAAATATTCCACCTACAGAGATCTAGGAAGGCTTCCTGTAGGATGTGGTATTTAAGTGTTTTTTATTTTCTTTGTATTTTTCCAAAGTTAGAAGTGGAGAGGTAGTCAGACAGATTCCTGCATGTGCCCTACTGGGATCCACCCTGCATGCCCACCAGGGTGCCATGCTCTGCCCCTCTGTGGTGTTGCTCTGTTGCAGCTGGAGCCATTCCAGTGCCTGAGACAGAGGCCATGGAGCCATCCTCAGCGCCTGGGCCAACTTTGCTCCAATGGAGCCTTGGCTGCAGGAGGGGAAGAGAGAGATAGAGAGGAAGGAGAGGGGGAGGTGTGGAGAAGCAGGTGGGCACTTCTCCTGTGTGCCCTGACTGGGAATCGAACCCAGGACTTCTACACACTGGGCCAATGCTCTACCATTGAGCCAACCGGCCAGGGCCGCATTTAGGTTTGATTTGAAGAATTCATAGGAGCTCAGCAGGTGTAAAAGGGGATAGTGGTGCAAGAAAAGGCATTCCAGACAGAGAGAACCTGATTGTTGAGGAATGGGAGTACTTGGAGAACTCTCACTGTGTTTGGAGCAACTGGCATGTGACTAAAGGCAGGTGCAAATGACGGAAAAGTAGAGGGCGGTCAGTGAAGATGGGCTCTGAGCCCAGGCTGGGGGCTGAATTTGTTCTTCCAGCTTTTGCTCACTGTGGCCTCCCAAGTCGGCCGTGGCCATCGTCTGAAGTGCATGTGCACTAAGACAGTGGACACACAGGGACCAGCCTTCTGTTTATGCCGAAAAGGCCGGCAGAGCTCCACAGTGGGCTCTGAGGTCCCGGGAAGCAAGGAGCTCTTTCATTTTGGACACTGAGTTAATGTTGTCCAGGGTCCTCCCAAGGCCCAGTGCTAGTAGATCCTGATGGCAAACCCCTGCCTCTTGTGGGGGCGAGGACCCACAACAGTTATACTGGGTTTTGGAATTTTATCTGGTAATAATAAGTCCTGAACCTTATTACACTTGTTCTTACTTATCTTCCCTCCCTGATAATAACTCCTTTGTAGCCAGAATCCAGTCTGTCTGAGTCATTGCTGAATCAGCCCCATAGAGGTGTCCATACTCAATTCCACTTGATCAATCCAGTATCAATTTATTGGGCACCAGAGCTAGGGTTGGAGGTGAAAGAACAAGACACAGTCCCTAAGGCAGCGGTTCTCAACCTGTGGGTCGCGACCCCGGCGGGGGTCGAACGACCAAAACACAGGGGTCGCCTAAAGCCATCGGAAAATACATATTTATTATACAATACATTTTTAAAATATGTATTTTCCGATGGCTTTAGGCGACCCCTGTGTTTTGGTCATTCGACCCCCCGGGTCGCGACCCACAGGTTGAGAACCACTGCCCTAAGGGGAGAAGGGAGACAAGCACTCACAGGGCAATGGCAGTGCTGACTAGCTAGAGGCAAAAGGATGAGAAACTGGACTGTGACCGGTGGAGACAGTCACATCTGCATAACTTCTCTAAACAGATGTGGAGGTGAAGCCTCCTTCTTGACGAGACTGGGCACTGTTGATCATGGTGTCCAGAAATTGTTAATGGGGCTAAGTGGAGACTCAGGCTATGCTTCCATCACAATAAATTTATTGCAATGGTGACAATGAGACCTGTAACATTTTGCTAATGTCATGGGTGAAAATGGAATGTAACACAACCACAATATTAGCAATGGATTAAGGAACAAATACAGTTTAGATCTAGAGCCCTGAAGTGAATTAGATGAAGAAAGTAGATTCCAAAGATGCTAATGGGATACTTGATGAAGTATGTCATCAGTATGTCTGTATTCAAGTGGAGAGAAAAACAGCCCAACTAAGAAAACTGTGACAAGGCTAGCAGACAGAACAATTGTAAATTAAACATGGGATCTTTTACAAAAGCCTACCTTGAAAACAAGTCTTGACTCAAGTTTTGGAGGCACTAAGGTGACTTTGGTTGGTAGTGGAATTAATCACACCATCAAAAATTCCTTAAATAAAAACCCATTGACATAACACATGAAGTATTGGTTGCTGCAGGTCTTTGCAGTCAGCGCTGTTGCCTGAATAACTTCCTGACTTCTCATGTTGACTTCGGTTTTGCCTTTGCTAGGCTGTCCCTGGGGCCTGGCTCAGCTGGTGCATTTGGAAAATGGGCTTTGACCTGTAAAGGACAGCTTTTCCAGACATACACTCATGCTTCAGAAGGAAGAATTAGATGAAAAGGGGCTGCTGAGAGGGACCTCAGAGATTCTGGGTTTTCTGGAGCCTAAGGTTCTGAGAAAGTGCCTGGGCAGGTGGGAGACAGCCCTTGGAAAGGCGGATGCCAGGGGCCCCGGTTCAGGGTCTCCATCCACCTGCTTCAGTCAGAAGAGCCCAATGTGAACTTTCTTACACACCGAAGTTCCAAATCTGTTGGAAGAAAGGTTCCATGGCTTTAGATTTACAACCCACTAAACGAGTCCGACACAGTTGTCGTCGTCGTCATCATCATCATCATCCTTTTTTATAATAGTGCTTTGCATGTGCCAGGCACTGTCAAAAGTGTTTTAACATGCATTATCTCATTTAATCCTCACAGCAACTCTGAAAGGTAGGTACCATTACCTCCCTTTCACATAGGAGAAGTCTTAGGTCCAGAGGGTAAGTAATTTGATAAAGCACACAGATCATGAGTGATGAAGCCTGGCTTTAAACCTAGGCAGCTGGCTCCTGAGCCCACATGATTTTTCACTTGAAGGAATTGAGGAAGGTGAGACCCAGAGAGAGGTGGAGACTCGCCACCAGCCTCACAGTAAGCTCAGGGGCAGAGCGAGTGGTGGGATTCAGCTGGTTCGCACTGTTCAGCAGAAACGATACCTAATTTTTTGTTGAGTTTGGTGAACCAGTTGTTAAAATGCCATTTGTAATCAGGTTCTCTCTAAGGTGGAAATTGCAAATTTACATTCCTTAGTCTTTGTTAACCTTCATCTGCGCAACAGCATATTCTAATCACCTATAGTGATGTTAATTCTGTCCATAGGTGAAAAGTAAGAGTGCCAATCAAGAAACAATATGGAGTCCCATTCATTAATTTTTGCCTTCACTTCTCTTGCCATTGGAGTCAAATTCATAAAATGCTCTTTAAAACCCAGGTCCCTGAGTTGAGTACCTATGTCTTCTTCTATGTACTTAATTGTTTCAGGTCTTATGTTTAGATCTTTGATCCATTTTGAGTTAATTTTTGTACAGGGGGAGAGACTGTAGTCCACTACATCAGACTAAGAAGTTTTTGCTCAGCAAGAGAAACTGATAACAAAATAAACAGAAAGCCAACTAAATGGGAAATGATTTTTTCAAACGACAGCTCAGATAAGGGCCTAATATCCAAAATATACAAAGAACTCATAAAACTCAACAACAAACAAACAAACAATCCAATAAAAAAATAGGAAGAGGATATGAATAGACACTTCTCCCAGGAAGAAATACAAATGGCCAACAGATATATGAAAAGATGCTCATCTTCTTTAGCTATTAGAGAAATGCAAATCAAAACGGCAATGAGATACCACCTCACACCTGTTCGATTAGCTGTTATTAGCAAGTCAGGTAACAGCAAATGGTGGAGAGGCTGTGGAGAAAAAGGAACCCTCATACACTGTTGGTGGGAATGTAAAGTAGTACAACCATTATGGAAGAAAGTATGGTGGTTCCTCAAAAAACTGAAAATAGAACTACCTTATGACCCAGCAATCCCTCTACTGGGTATATATCCCAAAAACTCAGAAACATTGATACGTAAAGACACATGCAGCCCCATGTTTATTGCAGCATTGTTCACAGTGGCCAGGACATGGAAACAACCAAAAAGCCCATCAATAGATGACTGGATAAAGAAGATGTGGCACATATACACTATGGAATACTACTCAGCCATAAGAAATGATGACATCGGAACATTTACAGCAAAATGGTGGGATCTTGATAACATGATACGAAGCGAAATAAGTAAATCAGAAAAAAACAGGAACTGTATTATTCCATACGTAGGTGGGACATAATAGTGAAACTAAGAGACATTTATAAGAGTGTGGTGGTTACGGGGGGGAGGGGGGAATGGGAGAGGGATAGGGGGTGGGGAGGGGCACAAAGAAAACAAGATAGAAGGTGACAGAGGACAATCTGACTTTGGGTGGTGGGTATGCAACATAATTGAACGACAAGATAACCTGGACTTGTTATCTTTGAATATATGTATCCTGATTTATTGATGTCACCCCATTAAAAAAATAAAATTATATAAAAAAAAAATTCAAAATGAATTCATTAAATAAAAACCTCACAGTGAAAAAAAAAAAAAAAAAAAAAAGAAACAATATGGAAATATCTTAAATAACAGTTTTATTGTTTTTTGTCAGGTATTATTTAATATTTAATATTATTTCATTAATATTTTAAAACTCATAATCTAGTTTTGTGTACCTCTTTTATTGTTCTTATTTAAGTATTAATTAATAAACTACCTTTTGGTATATCTTTTTTTATACTTAAAATAATCATTAGGGCCGAGAATCGGTTGTTAAATTATTTGAATCCCACCACTGACTGGGCCGAGCCATTACCCCCACTGGGGCTTCTTTCTCCTGACAAGCTCCCTCCCTCTCTCCCTCTTCAGCCTAGTGTGCCTTCTAGAACCGACTCAGAAGTGCCTTTTAACGGACCATCCCTTGTTGCCAAGCATCTGTGCGCCCATGCTGGGAGCCGTGGAGGAGAAGGAGCTGATGGCTCTTCTGCTTCGGGGACAGCTGTTCTGAATGGAGCTGGCGCTCTCTCTTGGCCTGCAGCCCCATCTCCCCACTCTGGTCAGAGGACGAGGACTTTTGGCACTGCATTCCAGGCCCTTCATGGTTTGCACTCTGTCTGTCTGTTCATCCTCACCTCAGTCTGCCCCTTTACATCCACTCCTGCTGTTGCAGATATGCACGCACCCTTTTCCTTTGTCCATGACGTTCCCTCAGCCAGAGTACCATTCCAGCCTTGTCGGCCTGAAATACTCCTCTTCTGATGTCCTCTGTCTAGGGTCCTGACCTCCCTCCCAAGGCAGAATCAACCACACCCTCTCCGGCACCATCATCATCATAGCACACACTGCCTGCTACTCTAACCATTCACTTCATTTCCTTGATTCAAAGACATGCTGGAGATCCCAGTTTGCTTTACTGAAATCACGACAGTTCTGACAATCCATGCTTCTTGGTATTTCTTGCCCCCTGAAACACTGGTATTGAATTGATAGAGTATTTTGTAATCAATGTCATCTTAGGACCTAGGAAATACAGGACTTCTCTATCTCCCTGCAGACTGAGCTCACCAGGCTTCGGGGCTATGACTATGTGTCTCTGGACGGTCAGTGGCCAGCACAGGGAGGCACGGAGGATGACCAGGTGGTGTTGAGTCATGGTGCTCATGGGCTGGATTGCGCCCTTTGTGTCCAGGTCTCCACAGGGAGCCTGCAGGACTCTAAGCTTCAGGGCATCCTAGAGGCCCAGGAGAGCCTCCAGCCATCTGCCCACTGCCCATTAAGCTCATGCACCGCATCATAGCACATGCCCTGGAGATAAACACGGCCAAGAATAGCAGACTTCATTTCCCCATTGTGTTAGTTTACTAGGGCTGCCATAACACAGTACCACAGACTGGGTGGCTTAAATAACAGGCATTTTTTTCCTCACAGTTCTGGAGGTCAGAAATCCAAAATGAAGGTGTTAGCTGGGTTAGTTTCTTCTGAGATCTCTCTGTTCGACTTGTAGATGGTCATCTTCCCCTGTGTCTTCCCATGTTCTTCCTTCTCTCTGTGTGAATTTATATTCTAATCTTTTCTCTCTCTCTCTTTCTTTTTTTCTCTCTCTCTCTCTCTTGCTTTTTTTTGTGAAAGGAGGGAGATAGCGAGGCAGACTCCCACATGTGCCCCAATCACATGTGGCCACTTGTTTGGAGCCAGTGCTCAAGTACTGAGCTATTTTTAGTGCCTGTGGCTGATGCTTAGATCATCCAAGCTATTCTCAGTGCCTGGGGCCATGCTCAAACCGAGCCTATGGCTGTGGGAAGGGAAGAGGGAGAGAAGGGAGAAGCAACTGGTTGCCTCTCCTGTGTGCCCTGATTGGGAATCAAACCCAGGATTTCCACATGCTGGGTCAATGCTCTATCCACTGAGCCACTGGCTAGGGCCGTAATCTCTTCTTCTTCTAAGGACTCCCAAGTCATAATAGATTTGTGCCCACTCCAGTGAGCTCATCATTTTAACTTAGTCACCTCTTTCAGAGTCCAGAGTGCTAACCATTACACCATGGAACCACCACTAAAGAACCTATCTCCATATACAGTCACCTTCTGATGCACTGGGAACTAGGGCTTCAGCATATGAACTTCAGGGGGAAGTAGTTTGGCTCATAACACCCTGTGAATGTTGACCCAGCTCTCAAGTGAGAAGCACGTCAGCCTCAGATTCTAAACCACACCACACCCCATGTTCTGCCTCCACTTTTCTCTCAGAAGAGCCACAATAGCTGACCAATCCCTAGCTTTTAGCTTTCTCGTATTTCCAAGAAAAGTTTCCAGCATATCCTCTTCTGACTGGTCTACCTCTTTCTGTCATTTATTTAGTTTCTAGCTCCAATCACCTCCTTATCCAGACCTTCCAAACTAAGTCTCCAATGGCAGTTGCCCACTCTTTTCCTCTTAGAGCCTTACCCTTCCTTATACACAAAATATAGGAATCTTCAACTTGGTAAGATCTCCCAAAAACATAGGACTTGGCTTACCATTGCCGTTCCCCTTTCTGGCACACATCACTAATCCCTCACAACACGCTTTCCTACAAAACCCAATGCTAGGTTGCCACAGTCAACCGGGTTGGCTTATGCATTTGTGGAACTATATGCCCTCTAAGAGAACTTCTAAATAGAAAACCTGTGGGTTCCTGGGTACAACATCCATATCTTAGATCATTTTGGATGGTCCCGAATTTATATACTTTTTGCTCTCCTCAATAAAAGCACTTTGGAAATTGGATAAGTAACTAAAAGTACCTGGATTCTTTGGGAGAAACATTTGACCAACTCTTGGACTCTGGGCCCAATGGGTACACACATTCCATGTGCCTGAAACTGACCAGGAATCTAGTCTTTCTATTAGGTGGGCTAAGCCAGGAAACAAGGAAATCAAAGTGGTAGAACATTCAGTCAGTCAGTCATTCCTTTTATTCAAACATTTACTGAACACTTACTACATGTTCGGCACTGATCTAAGGGCTGGGGATTCACAGACAGAAGTAGTGATAGCCCTCATGGGGCTAGATGTAATGCCACCCTATCTATTTAATCCTGTATGGCCTCCATTGTAGTACATTTCCCTTACTGTGGCAAATATCACTAATTGTCTACCAAAATTCATGCTCTCCTTTCCACAGCATATGGTCCTCCATGTGAAAGAGTTTCCCAGCAAACAACTACAGTTCCTCCCTCCCTCCCTGCTTTGCAGCTAGGTGTGACCACGCGACCTCGCGGAGGGAACAGAAGAAGGGATGAGAGTCATTTCCGGGCCAAGGCCTTTATGAAGTGAGTGAGCCTTTGCCACGCTCTTTTTTACCTTCCGTGGGCTAGAGGCAGGTTCGTTCAAGGATCTGGAGAGGATGGTGAAGTCATGAGATGGAAGGGTTCCTAAATCACTGGATGGGGGAAAGCCACTCACAGACCAGAAATGTCAGCCTTGGATTATTTTATGAATAAGAAATAAGTTTCTATTATGTTTGGGCCTGTATACATTTTGGGGTCTTTTTGGTAGAGAAGCTTGCATCATCCTAACACAATCTTTACCAGTCGATGTCATTGTTATACCGGTTCAGGTGTGTCTTTCTTTGTAGCTCTGCTGCTGCTTACCTTCCCATGAGCTCTGGGATCGGCCCTCCCTCCACGCCAGATGACTTTAATGCAAACTATGAGAGTTTTCTATAAAAGGACTTTAAAATCCTGGTAAAATAAACTTTAAAAATTTAAGAGAAAACTGTAAAGCTTCTCTGAGAAACTCCCAAGCACCATCTTCCTGGTGGTGCTGGAAGTCCTGGGCAATTTTTTAAGCAGCCAGAAATCTTTTTTTGGGGGGGGAGTTTCAGTACCCCAACTGTGGCTCATGGAGGGAGCTGGCAGAGCAAGGACCACCTGGCAAAGAGAAATTAACAAGTGATGGAATCCCTGCCCCCCAACTGGGTCAACAGTGTGAGTCAGAGTGCTGCAGAAGTAAAGAAATCCCATTCATAAATTTTCCCTCACCCCAGCTTAAGAGCTTTCAAAGTCATAAAGTCTACATAAAGCCAGAAGACCTGCAATTGTCCAATTAGAGGTTTTATCCAGGAAAACACATATTTTCAAAGTGACTGTTTGGTCCTCATTCCAGGAGTGTAGCTGGGCTGGTTTGGCATGCCATGCCTCTGGGTTTTATAGAACTTTCCACTTCACTGAGACACGACAGAGGCCTTCTCAGAGCCTCCAACCCCCATGGCATGGTCCTCGAGGGGCCTAGAGATACCCAACCACTTTAACCATTGCTAATATGAGAATTTAGGAAAAGCTGGAACCAACTTAAAGCAGCTCATCTGGGAAGGACGTAACAGCTTATGTGCTCACTATTCACTATCTTGGGTGCCAGGTCCTGTTCCAAATACATAGAACACGTTATTGCCTTTAGTTTTTAATAGTCCCCTACAAGGCAAGGTCTATTTCCACCCATCTTCCAGATGAGGAAAGTGAGGCATGGAGATGTCAAGCAACATGCTCTAGGTTGTATGGTTCAGTGAGTAGCAAGGTTCAGATTTGAACTAGGTCTAGTGATTCTATAATACTTCAACTCTACATTCCACTGCCCCTCATGACCCCAGGGCCTCTCTCTCTCTCTCTCTCTCTCTCTCTCTGTCTGGCCATACGAGCTGCATTGGGAAGGACATTCAGCAGGATGCTGCAGTGGTACATGGTATTACTAGCCAGGGCTCAGGTGGAAAGTATGGTCAATGAGAGAAGCCAGCCCTGGAGAGAACCTCCAGTATTAGCCAGACACTGTGCTAGTAGTTCACTCAGATGATCATGCTAAATCCTCATGACAGTCTTGCAAGATAAATACTATTATACCTATTTTATAACTGATGCAACTGAGGCTCAGGGAAGTAAAGAACTTCCCCAGACCACATGGCTTAGAAAGTGGTGGAGAGTCTGCCTGAGCAGGGTCCTTGCTTGGAAACACGCTAAACACTGAAAACACTGAGCTCACCCACCTATGAATCATATGGCTTTCATTCCTGGGAGGGATTCTTTATCATCAAATTCCAACTCTGCTTGCGCACGTTTTTTTGTTTGTTTTGTTTGTTTTTTAGAGAGGGGCAGGAAGAGAGAGACAGAGAGACAAGAACATTGAGCTGCTCCTGTATGTGCCCTGACCAGGGATCAAACCAGATACTTCTGCACTTTGGGATGAAACTCCAACCAACTGAGCTATCCAGCCAGGCTTAGTTACGCATGCTTAATCGATAACTTCCCTGCCAGTCCTGGATGTTGACGCCTCTACACTCATATTGACTTTTAGGTCACTTATTAGCTGAGAAATATTGAGATTATCCCTAAAAATTCCAGAAAGGACATAGTTTCTGCTCTCCCAGGGTTCACCAGATAGACAAGGAGTTGGCAAACTCTTCCTGTAAAGATCCAGAAAGTAAATATGTTAGGCTTTGAGATCTATTTAAATTTCTGCACGGCAATTGCTCAGCCTGCCATTGTACTGTGAGAGCAGTTCCCGGTATTTCATTTAATCTTTCAAATTACCCTAGGAGGAAGGGTCTATTCCCCCCGTAGGCAATAGACATATGAATGCACATAGACAGATTTGGCCCATGGGTTTTAAGTATGCAGACCCTTGATCTAGATCAGGGGTAGTCAACCTTTTTATACCTACCGCCCACTTTTGTATCTCTGTTAGTAGTAAAATTTTCTAACTACCCACCAGTTCCATAGTAATGGTGATTTATAAAGTAGGAAAGTAACTTTACTTTATAAAATTTATAAAGCAGAGTTGCAGCAAATTAAAGCATATCATAATAATTACTTACCAAGTACTTTATGTCGGATTTTCGCTAAGTTTGGCAGAATAAATCTTTATAAAACAACTTACTATAGTTAAATCTATCTTTTTATTTATACTTTGGTTGCTCTGCTACCGCCCACCATGAAAGCTGGAACGCCTACTAGTGGGTGGTAGGGACCAGGTTGACGACCACTGATCTAGATGGTCAAAATATTCCTCAGGTTAGTGTTAAGTTCCCATTGTATACGTGCTATAAGGAAGATGTATCATCAGTGCTCGAAGAGTTCATTCTTCAGGAACTGGTCTTAAGGGGGATGGTGGCTTGGCCAAGGTCGCACGCCAGGGCTCCTGCTTTTCTCCAGGGACACCTCTGGCATGCATGGTCCCCCTGGCCATCAGGCCATCTCTGGAAGCTGAGGCCGGTCCTGCAGCCCTGCATAGAGCTGAGCAGTGACACGGGTCACACTCAGCAAGCAGCCCGGCCTTTCCGCAAAGGTCCAGCTGAACCTCGGACTGGGGCCAAGAGGCTTCCTCTAGCAAATCATTGGCTTGTTTCTCTCCAGCCGGGCCTGCTTTGCACAGCACCTTCTAAAAAGCTGGCACCACAGCTGCAGCAGCACGCGCGGCATTAATTTATGAAAATCCCAACTTGTAAAAGCGGAGCTCGCAGGCACAGCCGGAGGAGGCCGACGCACGCTGCACTGGGACGCTGTGCTGCAGCCACAAAAGGAAACGTTGGCAAGGTCTTCAGAGAAGGGGCGGGTGGGGGAGGCAGGGACGCTGCTGGATTTAATAGCAGGCATACGAGTCATTTGTCTTATTGTAAAATAAATGTGTGTTTGGACGCAGAAAATGCGCTGGGTCCTTTCTTTCCTCCCCTTGCAGGCATGAACGTCGTGAAGCCAAACAAAATGCTGCTGATTTCGAGGCTATTTCGGGAGCCTGTTGCTGATTGCTTCGCACACGCTGACTTCTCACAGAATGATTTTTAACAAATGGCAACGGGGAATGAATGAGTGTCTTGCTGCTGCTGCTGCCGCCGCCGCCATAGTTGCCACCAGGACGGAAAGCAGTCCCCAGAGGCCAGGCATGGCCCACCTCACTCGGTTCTTCCCTCTCTTCCAGATGCCCGCCTGCCCCCACACCTCCTGCCCACGCGACGCAGGCTGGCGCCTGGGCTAGGCTGCCCACCCTGTGCCAGGAAGCTATTTACCAAAGGAAATAACTCTGATAAAGGGATAAAAATAGCCAGCAATGATGGAAAACATTTTGTTGAGAGATCTGTTGACAAGAGAGGAAATAGAGCTGTGAAAAAGATAGGTGGTGAAGGACACAGAGGGAAGGGGGCCGGCCGGGACAGTCCAAGAACCCAGAAATAGCTAGTACAGAGCCCAGAGGCCGCAGCAACCACGTGCATGGCGCAGACCCCATGGCCCACCTTCCCTCTCCGCCCGCGGCCCAGTTCTGTGCGAACGTTACCCAGCCCCCAGGTGTTGACAGAGGCTGAGCCAACTAGTTCCTTCCCACAGGATGGACATCTGGGATGGGTCTCTGAAGTGCAGCCCTGTGAAAGAAGAAAGTAGAGTGCAGGGTAGAGGCTACCCAAGAACTTGGCTTTGGATTATGGCCCCTCATAAACACAGTGACTGTGGATAAGCCACTGAACCCCTCTGAGCCTCAGTTTGCTCATGTGATGATTAAAGGTTGTGTTAGATCCTCGACATAAGGTTGTGGTAGTAATACCCGCATACTATTTACCAAAGTGGCATTATTCAGGTCACATGGGCATTTTGTGGGTTGGGCACTGCCTGGGAACCCAAGATACTTTGAGACTTTAAGATAGTAAATTCTACAGGGGATCAAGAGCCCTTCTTAGAAATATAGAACCAGGCCCTGGCCGGTTGGCTCAGCGGTAGAGCGTCAGCCCACCATAAGTCCTGGGTTCAATTCCTAGTCAGGGCATACAGGAGAAGTGACCATCTGCTTCTCCACCCCTCCTCCTTTCCCTTCTCTCTATCTCTTTCCTTCTGCAGTAATGGCTCAAATGGTTTGAGCAATTTGGCCCTGGGCACTGAGGATCGCTCCATGGCCTCATGTCAAGCACTGAAATAGCAAGGTTGATGAGAAACAGAGCAGTGGCCCCAGATGGGCAGAGCATTGCCCTGTAGGGGCTTGCCAGGTGGATCCCAGTCGGGGCACATGTGGGTGCCTGTCTCTGCCTCCTTGCCTCCCATCTCTCTCTCTCTCTCTCTCTCTCTCTCTCTCTCTCTCTCTCTCTCTCTCCATATATGGTCTACTGGAAAGTTCTGTCCGTTTTTGGAATAAAACAAAACACAAATTTTTCTTACTGTAAATAAACTTTATTAAATAATATAATTGCCATTATTATTAATGATTTCTTGCCAGTGTGAGGGCAATTTGTACATCCCATTTTTGAAAAATGTTTTATCTTTTGATGCGAAAAATTGAACCAGTGCTTGTTTGATATTTTCTTCATTTTTGAATTTTTTGCCCTTCAAAAATTTTTGTAAGGACAAAAACAAGTGATAGTCAGAGGGTGCTAAGTCCGGGGAAATAGTGGATGCGACAGACATGCTTCTGTAGCATTTTTTTCCTTATTGAAATTCGTAAAAATTACAGTGGCGTAAATGAACTTTATCAGTAGCCGTGGGTACACTATCGCTTCACACATAAGACTAATGTGAATCAACTTTGTTTTTGTTAATTTGCTATGTCAGTATGTATACATTAAGTGATAAAAATAGAGAGGCACACATGCGCCAAATAAACATGTGCTCCAATGTGCTTACGTGTCGAAACTTGTTGTGATAGAAACGGACAGAAATAGCCAAATTGAAGGATCCCAAAACACCTTTCCTGGGCCACAGAGACATCCCATCCCACTCCATGTGCCTACTAGGTTCTACATACTGGAGAAGGAATTATAGAAAGGCTCCATTTGCCCTTTTGAAACAAACAGACTGTTGGAGAAGATGGGCAGATAAACAGATATATGTCATTCGACACAAATAAGATCATAACAGAGTTAGGTTTAAGAGGAAACCATGAATACTGCCGTGGGAATAGCAAGGAAGGCCTCATGGAGGAGGTAACATGGGCCAAGACTTGAAAGATGTGTAGGAGCTGGCAAAGCAGAGAGGAAAGAAAGACATATTCACAAGAAGAAATAAACAGCAATTTCTTTGTGAAAAAAATGACCCACAGTTGGAAATGGCTGATGTGCAAGACACAAGGGCTGATAACATTCAACCCATCTAATAAATGGCAGGGCAAGGGACCAGTCAACAGATGCTGGCCACAGTGCTGGAGAGCAGGGTCCTGGAGCCCCTCCCTGTGCCAGGACCCACCCCTTTGGGGGTCTGGGGAACTGTGGCTGGATGGTGGGAGGTTGCTAGACAGGGGGTACATAGGGGGACTAGGGGAAGCAGTATTCACCAAATGTTTTAGAGGTGTGGTTATATCAAAAGTTGCCAGCTAAATGTCTAGCCTAAACAGAGGGTGGAGTGGAAGGGAAAGAACCCAAGGAGGGGTCACTGGGAGACAATGAGCCATCCCAGAGGGCAGAGGTGCAGGTCTGCTGTTATGCCTTTTGACAAAACACCTGTTCTTAATCTGTTTATATGTGGATCTCCCATTCAAGACTCCATCCGGAGCAAGCATTTTTATGTTAAAAAGATGATTCCTGCAACACAGGGCCTGGTTCTTTGATGACTGCGTTGGGCCTCTGAATTCCCGCTCCCCACTCAGCCTTCGTATTTGCTACCACACTGTGGGAGAATAGGACTTAAAACGTTCTGCAATCTGTCCTTTCTTTATTTCCATGGCAACCACTCCAGTTCTGGCCCCATCATCCCTTCTCTTGCCTAACACGATCATCTCTTCATGAGGAACCATCCTCCTTCCCGTCATGCCTCTTTCAATACGTTCCCCAAGTGATGGGCACCGGGACCTTCCAAAAATACGCATCTGATCACGCCACTGTGCACCAACAGTTCCCCCTGATTTTTAGGAGAAAATACAACTTCCTTAAGATGACATCCCTGGTCCTCCATGACCAGCTATCTCTTTAAAGTTTATCCCACGTTAACCTGCCCTGCCCTGTGGAGGCAGGATGGGCCCATCAAGGCGGGACCTGTCCAAGTCAGTTACATTAAGCAGACTCTGTCCAACCAAGCGGGCCTGGGCAGTAATACGGGCTAAATTATGTCCTTTCAAAATTTATATTTTGAAGCCCTAACTCTCAGGATGTCATTGTTTTTAGAAATAGGTAAGTTGCCTGACCTGTGGTGGTGCAGTGGATAAAGCGTCAACCTGGAAACGCTGAGGTTGCCGGTTCAAAATCCTGGGCTTGCCTGGTCAAGGCACATATGGGAGTTGATGCTTCCTGCTCCTCCCCCCTTCTCTCTCTCTCTCTCTCACTCTCTCTCCCCACTCTATAATGAATAAATAAAAAAAAAATCTCAAAACAGAAATAGGTAAGTCAAAATGAGGCCCTCAAGGGTGAGTCCTAAGCTAATCTGACTGATGTCCTTATAAGGAGATGAAATTGGGACACACAGAAAGACACCTGAGGCCCCAGGTGAAGAGGGAGTAAGAAGGTGGCCAGCTGCAAGCCCAGGAGAGAGGCCCAGAGGAAACCAACCCTGCTGGCCCCTTCATCTTGGACTTCCAGCCTCCACAACTGTAAAAAAAACAAATGTCTGCTGTTTAAGCCATTCAGTCTCTGGTATTTTATCATGGTAGCGCTAGCAAACTAATGTAGGTGATAATAAAAGCCAAAATAAGAGCAGGCAGCTTGTCGCTTTGTCAGACTACTTTAGCCTGATGCTGTTAAGAATTTGGATTGTATTTATATAATCCCTGTGCTCTGCCTCCATGCTAAGCCAGTCGCTTTCTGCAACAGGTAGATTTCCCCTTGTGCAATACACACAGAGATGCATGCCTCGAATCCTCCTGCAAGAAAGGGCCTGGGGCCCAGCGGCCAGGAGTGTGGGACACCTTCAGGCATGCTATTCTCGGGGCAGTGCCGGCCAGTGATGGCGCAAGGCAGCAGAACAGGGGCCCAGCCACCTTGGCCTAGCGTGGGACCCCTCTGATAACACTCTTGGCTCAGGCAATTGTTCTCTCCTGGACTGGCAGAGGGTTTGTCCCAACTGCATCACAATCAGATGGTTCCCCCTATACAAACTCACTTTTTATCCTTCCTTTTCTTTTCCAGGTGTTATTCCTGGAAAACTGTTTACAGCCCTTACCCCATCTCAACCTGTAGAATCCAGCCAGCAGCACCCTGTAAAGCAACGCCTTCCTGTCTGGAGCATACACTGCTGTCTGGGAATCCACTGGTAGGAGTTAGCTTCTAAGCCCCACAGGCTGAAGGTCGGGCCTTGGGCTTCTGTCATCATGATGACGGATCTACTGGGAGGCCTATGGCAGCTGGCCAGCCAGGGGTATCTCTGGGGACTCCACAACCATAACCCTATTTCTTTTTTTCAAATGCTGCACCTGCCACAGCGCTTAGCTGATCCTCTGCGGCCCTTGCCGTCCTCTGAGTGTTGAGGTCTCGCAGCAAGACCAGAGGAGCATTCTGAGCACAGTGACAGGTCCAGTGGTGGGATTCAAATAAGTTAAAAACTGGTTCTCTGCCCTAACGACCATTTTTTTTCCTGAAGTTGGGAACAGGGAGGCAGTCAGACAGACTCCCGCATGCGCCTGACCGGGATCCACCCGGCATGCCCACTAGGGGGCGATGCTCTGCCCACCAGGTGGCGATGCTCTGTCCATCTGGGGCGTTGCTCTGTTGCGACCAGAGCCATTCTAGCGCCTGAGGCAGAGGCCATGGAGCCATCCTCAGTGCCTGGGCCAACTTTGCTCCAATGGAGCCTCGGCTGTGGGAGGGGAAGAGAGAGACAGAGAGGAAGGAGAGGGGGAGGGGTGGAGAAGCAGATGGGTGCTTCTCCTGTGTGCTCTGGCCGGGAATCGAACCCAAGACTCCTGCACGCCAGGCCGACGCTCTACCCCTGAGCCAACCAGCCAGGGCCACGACCATTTTAAGTATAACAAAACGATATACCGAAAGGTAGTTTATTATTTCATGCATTTAATACGTAAATAAGAACAGTAAAAGAGGTACACAAAACTAGATTATTAGAAAGAGTTTTAAAAGTTAATGAAAAAATATTAAATAAATAATACCTGACAAAAAACAATAAACTGTTATTTAAGATATTGCCAATGACAGCTTGTCACCCCCTCGTTGTTTGGCACTTTTTCTCTGTATGTTATATGTTTGTTTACTGAAGTAACAAGCGTGAGGGAATTAAAATGTGGTATTTCATCAATGTAGAATGACTTCTATGGAATGAATAAATAACTATTACAAGCATAGTTCTGTAAAATGTTTTTCACCTGTGGACAGAATGAACATCACTACGGGCGCTTAGAACATGCTGTGGCACAGATGAATGTTAAAGAAGAGTAAGGAATGTATATTTGTGATTTCTATATTAGGCGGCTGCCCAGGCGCCCACCTTAGGGAGAACCCTGATTACAAGTGCCATTTTAACAACTGGTTTGCCAAACTCAACAAACAATTAGGTATCAGTTCTGCTGAACCGGTGTGAACTGGCTGAATCCCACCACTGGATAGGCCTGCTCCCGGTGGGTCCTTTCAACAGCTAGCCCAGGGTTGGGCCTATCAAAGGGCTTGATGAAGAAATGATGGTAGTGCCCAGTGGATGGCCATCAGCTGTCTCATAAGGCGTGTAAACTTCATGATGGGTGAAAGGAACATGCACTTTGAAAGCAGGGCAGACTAGGAGTTCAATCCCAGGTCCGCTGCATACTAGCTCCATGCTTTGGTTGCAGGACTTACTGCTCTTGCCTCATTTTATTTTGTTTTTCTTCCTGTAAAATGCAAATAAGCATAATAACCATTTAATGGTTGTCATTAGGATATATGAGATGTCTGTTTTATCGCATAAGTTTGGTCCTTGCATTATCAATAGGAAGAGTGTTAACTACAGCTAGGCACATAGTACATTCTCAATAAAAGTCCTTTCCCACTCTCTTCTCTCTCTATCTCTTCTCTCTTTCTTTTTAAGATTTCCAGGCACTAGAATGTGCAAGTTTTTACAAAAATATAAATATGTATGAGTTCATCATATTCATATTATTTGCATAAATTAATAAGCAGTAATTATATATTGTAGCAATTTCTAAATACTATCCCAAGCTAATTCTCTCAATACACCATAATGTTAACAATGGTTATTTCTGGGTAGCAGAATTACGGTGATTTGTATTTTCTCTCCTACTTTTCTACATTTACTATTCATTCTTTTTGGAATAGAGGGAAAAAAGCAACCATGAGCAAGAAGAAAGCTGTCCTATAATAATACCCTGTGATGGGAAGGCTGTTCACTGGCCTCGGATTCTGCTGACAGTCTCTTCGATTCCAAGGACCAGTTGACTCATCAAAAGTTTGAAGTAGCTTGAAAATAGATTTTGCAGCAGAATGTGGCCGGGCTACACAGGCTTTGGCCAAGTGGGTCTGAGCTTTCTTCGCCTTACTCTGTGAGGCAGGATCAGAAGGCATGCGCTAACATAGGGGTGTATAGATGCAGGGGAACTCACTCTACCACTGAGGCTGGGATTTGAGAGCTCCCTCTACCATATACAAGATGTGAAATCTTGGGCCAGCTCTATTAACCCTCATGTCCTCTGAGATGCCCTCCGGGACCACCCCGGATTCAAGTAGGCACCCTCTATTAGAGACCACACCCCTATCTCTCAGCGCTCTGTGTTAGGATGCTCTCCCCAGGGCCTGGCTCCTGCACTAGGCTGAGAGCAATGTAAAAGCAGGGAATTCGTCTTGCCCACCGCTGTTTCCCCGTTGCCTCTCATGGAGCCCAGCACAGAGTGGGCCTTCCGTAAGCACCTGCTGAAAGAACGACATGCACACTTTGGAGCTGCAGAAACGCATGACCTGGCTCTCTGCCCTCCAGGAAATCACACTGTAGTTGAAACTCAGTCTCCTCAACACTTTGATCAATGCCTGAAAGGGCTTGAGAAAAATCAGGAGAATAGGGAGGAGAGAGGAATTCCCCGCAGCGGCTATCCGAGGAGTCCCTGTATAGGAGATAGAACCGGAGCAGCTCCTGGGAGAATGAGTAGAAGTCTCCTGTGAGGAGAGAAGGGAAGGCAGGCAAAAGCAGAGGTGTAGCCAGGAGAGTGTGCGCAGAGGGGAAGAGGCAGGAGCAAGGTGGGGCCCCGCACAGAGCACCTCCACTGGGAGACCAGTCGGTCTGGTTGGCATTGTGACTGAGCAGGGGGTTAGACAGGTTTAGGAGGAGGGCCAGTGGGGTCTGACTCGCGTCTCACTCGACTGGCAGGACCAGGCATCTCCTCCTGCCTGTGCTAGCTGCCAGCCTAGCCCAGCATTCTTTTGCCTGCCCTGAGGAGGGCTCAGAAATAGGACCTGTTTGCAATTAATCACTGACAAACTAGTCTTCAGCAAATAATCCCCCTAACTTAAACCAGCATGTGTGGCAAAGGCTGGTTTGGGCAGGGGTCCTGAGGAATATGACATGAATAACCTATGCCAGTTGCAGCAAATGAACTGCAGAAAGGACATCGTGGGAGCACGCAGGATCTTAAGTGCAGCTTATGCTTAAAAAACTAGTAACAAAGTATAGAAACGATCCCTGAAAGTATAGTCTTTATGCTTAAAAAAACTAAGCCTGCTTTCCTTGCCAGAGCTAGAGAAGCAGAGCTGTGGCTGCACTTTGGGGCCTGCTGTTCTCATTAAAAAGTGCAGGGACACTAGTTCAGCTCCATCCCACCTCAGGGCCTTTGCACACGCTGGTCTTGCAGCCTGAAACCCCTTCTCCCAATGTTAAGCACGGTTGGCTTCTCCTGATCTCTCAAGTGTTGGTTTAAATACTACTTCCTTGGTGATGCTTTTGCTGGCTTCCCATTTTCCTGGATACTCCCTCCATCACCTCCTGTTATATGATTCTGCTTTCATGGTGCTTTTGTTTTTCCTTACATACTTGTTTGTTTCCTTTCTCTCCACCTGACTTCAACTAGATTTAAACTCCATGATAGCAGGAGTCTTGTCTTATTCACATCTGTATTCACAGTGCCCAGCACAGTGCCTGACAATCAGTACTTAAGAAAAATAAATCAAAGAAAGGAAGAAAAGAGAAAGGGAAGGAGGGAAGAAAGAAGGCAGGCAGAAAAAGAGAGAAGTAGGCAGGCAGGGGGCTCCTAACACAATACAGGGGTCCTCGGGTTATGACACAGTTCCATTTCTATGACAATGACGTAACCCAAATTTTGGTGTAGGTCAAAACACATCCTAGCCTAAGCCACTTACCTATCCTAACACAGTTATAAAATCATAATCCAGAACATCAAAACACAACTAAGCCACAAAAAAAAATAAAAAGGACATAAATATACTGTACTGTACCCTGTACTGTAGTAACAGAGAAAATGACCCAAAAAAAGTGTAAAAAAAAGTACTACACTAACAGCGTAAGCTGAAATGCTCATGTTTCAAATTTTTAAAATTTTTATGGGAATGAGCATCGTAGACTGAAACATTGTATGTCGAGAGACTGTCGTAACCCAGGGACCCATGTAGTTCCAAAATGACCATTCCAGTTCCCAGCCCTCCTACCTTGAGAAGACAGCTCACTAAGCACGAACCCATGGCAACCCTCCAGGGAAGGGCCAGGGAGGCTGAATCCACAGGGACAACATAGGCCTACAACCTTGTGCTTAAGGGAAGAGGGAGCGGAAGGGTCTCACCTTTATTTAGCTTCTACCATGTGCTAGGCCTGTGTCTACTCTCATTTTACAGATGAGGAGACCGAAACTCATAATGAATAAACATAAAATAGCAACAGGGATTTTTGTACCTGGGGTTTGCATGTTTTCTATATTGTCTCATTGATCATAGACAACAAGGTGGGAGGTAGGCGTCGACTACTGCTAGGATTTTATAACAGGGAGATTCAGGAATGTTCAGTAAACTCACTGATTTCACACAACTAGTTAGTGGCAGAGCCAGGATCAGAACCCGGGTCATTCTAACTCTGACCTAATATCTCCCTTTGACAGAAAATGCCCTTCATACAATGACGATGGCTGTCTTGGCCCTCCCTGCACCCCACTCTCCCAGGAGAGAAGCTGGTGGGAGCCCCATCCAGGCCCTGATTAGGGGCAGACTTTTTGATCCCCAGTGTGTCCGCAGGCAGCTCCTGGAGCCGGTAATTAGCTGCCGCCTCCAAGTGCTGAAAGCTGCGTGGGCCACCTGACTCGGCACCCGTGCCAGGAGCCACCTCCGCACACGGGCAGGTGAGGAGGGACGGGCCTCTGGGCCTGCCAGGCAGCCGGCCTGGAAACACCCGGGAGGGCTCCCCCACAGGTAGGGAGCAGGGGAGGACAAGGGCATCCCTTTCTGTCTGGGGGTGCACAGTCATTAGGCTCTGTCACCCACAGACTTTGTGACAGGGAAAATTCCTTCATCTCTCTGAGCCCAGGCTTTCCCATCTACACGGCTGTCTGAAGATGAAACGAAAGGACATGTGTCAAGCGCTGCCCAAGGCTGGCCCAGTGGGACAGCTCAGTGACCACTCACTGGTTTTCTCTGTTGAGCACACCTGTACCGGGTGAGTTTGAAACTCAGAACCCACCAGTAATTCCTCCTTCCCGCCTGGAGACTCAAACATGCCACAGACATTCACGGAGCCCGCAGTCTGGCTGGGTACGTTCTGGGCACCGGAGAAAAGGAAGTGAACGAAATGGTCAGAATGCCCGACCTCAAAGCCCTTCCCTCTCAGGTGGGCAGGGGCTGAAGGAGGAGAAAGGACAATCAACTAAATAAAGAAATAAGTACTATGGTCTGTCAGATTAATGTGCTGGAAAGGAAAAGGGAAAGCCGAGAAGGTATTGTAAGACAGGCAGCGGAGGGCGCAGCGGGGGCTGGAGGTGCGGTAGGTGCCCGGGCACGGGCTCACCGAGACACGGCTTCTGAGAAGAAAGGGGAGGGGAGGCTGGGGGCAGCCCTGCAGATGTCTGGGAAGGGAGGTGTCAGGGGGAGAACTCTCCAGGCAGAGGGGACAGCAATTCCCCCCAGAATACAGGGAGGGGCCTCCTGAACACAAAAGCCAAGGCAGCGTCCTCAGCAGACTTCAAAGGTGAAACATTTCCCAAACAGGAAGTCAATAAGAGAATTAGATTTTATAAAAATGCCATTTGCGGCCAGTTTTTCAAAAGGAACGATGTTGTCCCTATTGGGTTGGTGGTTTGCTGTTTCTGGGAAGTGATCCCTGGCAAGCAAATGGCAGATGTTTACAAAAGTTTCTCAGGTGGTTATACTAATTAATATTCAAAACAAGAATAATATAACCTAGTACACTATAATCCCTGTCATGTATTAAGTCCCCACCATGTTCTGGAAGCTTTGCTGCATGCTTTTACTATGCCCACTTTACAGATGAGGACACGGAGGCACAGAGACATTGGACCTATGAACCAAGCTCACTCGGCTGACAAGTGGGAGGGCTGGGGTAAAGGAAGGCGGCCTGGGTCCGGCATCTGGTGCGGACCAGCATGCTAGCTACCTCGAAACATCGCAGTGCTTTTTATTAGGCAGAAGTTTGCTCTGGGCGGTCCAGGCTTTCCTGCTCTTTTCCATAAGCCATATCGCTTCCCCGAAATGAACACTTCAGAGCTTCCTGTGTAATCTTTTGACTTGGATCAAGGTCTTTTGTCAAAGATATAAAATCTTAAAGAAATATGTTGCAGATGGACTACTGCCGCCAAAGGATGATCCCAAATTCCAATCTCCATCGCAGAGCCGCTGGCTGTGCACGGAGAGTGACAAGTTGGTGCCACACCTCCGAGCCCTAGTCTACATAGAGCTTGATCTGCAGAGCTCTCCTCTCTCCGCTGCCCAGAGGTCCCTGATTGTGGCTGGAAGTTCCAACCCTCTCATCACTGGGAACCAGCCCCCTCCTGAGACTATCTAGAGACCCCACTCTAAGCCACCTCATTAGCATAAACCCAGGTGTGCTCAAAGGGTCTTCTCATGAATAACAAATGACACTCATACCACTCAGGAAATTCCATGGTTTTTAGGAGCTCTGTACCAGGAACTAGGACCAAAACCAAATATATTTCTTATTATACTACAGGAAGGAAGAGCATTCCAGGCTTAGAGCAATGCCTGGGCGGGGCGGGGAGGTAGGACAGCTCCTTGGTGCCTGGCAGGTGTGTTCCTTATTTATTTATCATCGAAAATGTTTCCCCTTGATTTTAGTACTTCGCTTATAAATTTTTAAAGAACAAAAGAGAGAGAGAGAGAGAGAGATCACCCATAATTCCCATCACCCAGGAATCACCATTAACTTCATGACCATAGAGAAGCTGAAACCATTTGAGTTCTCTGAACCACAGAGCCCAAGGATGCCTTGCTTGGCATCTGAAAAGCATGTGAATCAGAGCCTTGATTTCCCCCAATTGCTTGTCAAATAGAAGATATGCAGGGGACCCAGGGCAGTGCATCTGACATGAAAGTTAATGGCTTTGGCTCAACTCCATTTCTCCTGATCAGAGCTACTTAAATAGGAATAAAAGAGAAACCTCTCTTTTGCATTTCAGAGTGTGGCCATGGGGGCGGGGGAGGCATGCTGAGAGGAGGCTACAAGTCACAGCACAGACTTAGGTGCTGAGACCTGGCTGTGCCCCTGGCCTTAGGCAAGTGCTCATCTCTCTGCTCCTCTGTTTCTTTTTATTTTATTTTATTTTTTTATTTTTTTGTATTTTTCAGAAGCTGGAAACGGGGAGAGACAGTCAGACAGACTCCCGCATGCGCCTGACCGGGATCCACCCAGCACGCCTACCAGGGGCAACGCTCTGCCCACCAAGGGGCGATGCTCTGCCCCTCCGGGGCGTTGCTCTGTTGCGACCAGAGCCACTCCAGCGCCTGGGGCAGAGGCAGAGGAGCCATCCCCAGCGCCCGGGCCATCTTTGCTCCAATGGAGCCTCGCTGTGGGAGGGGAAGAGAGAGACAGAGAGGAAAGAGAGGGGGAGGGGTGGAGAAGCAGATGGGCGCTTCTCCTGTGTGCCCTGGCCGGGAATCGAACCCAGGACCCCTTGCACGCCAGGCCAATGCTCTACCACTGAGCCAACTGGCCAGGGCCTGCTCCTCTGTTTCTTACCGAGTGACACAGGAACAGGGACCAGGCCTATCAGGGTGGTGCTTTTGTAAAAAGTAAATGCGATCAAGTATATGAAGTGCTTAGCAGGCTCTGCCACATAGTCAATGTTCAATAAAAGGTCCTATTAGACTCCGGGTCAAGTTTGCTATTGCCACTTTAAAAAACCATCCCTGCAATTCAGGCACACAGGATTTACAAGCCCAATCCAGAGCTGGCCCCCAGATGTGCCCACCCCCTTATCCAACTCTGTCCGCCCCCAGTGTTCTTCCAGTCCCTTCTCCCCACCATGGCCCCAGTCTGGCCCAAGTCGGGAGTTCTGTCCAGGGTCCTGCCATTGGAGCATACATCTACAGACCCTCTACAAGGTGTCTGTGGCTGAGCCTAGACAACTTTCAGCCCTCAAAGACAGACCTAGTGGCCTTCGTGGCTCCAGAGACATGATGCTTGAGAGAAGAATGCTGCTGCCAGGTGGAGAAGGGTGGGCCAGGCCAAGGGACCGCAGGGGCAAAGGCACAGAGGCGCTTGTTCTAGAGTTCTTTCATTCACACTTTCATCCCCTGGACATTTGTTGAGCACCTACTATGAGTCAGGCATCGCATCAGTTGCTGGGGTTGCAGATGTGAAGGAACTCCTGCCCTCAGAGCTCACAGTCGGGTGGGAGGAGACAGAAAATGAAATAAGTAACCCTACAGTGTGATCAGTGTTAGGACAGGGCTGCAGGAAGCCCCTAACCAGGCCTGAGGGGGGGACAGGGCACGTGTGCGCGTGCAGGGGTGTGCAGGGATCAGCAATGGGTGACTTTTCAAAGGAGGGAAACTGTAAGCTAAGCGTGACTGTGAGTAGGTTCCCCGAGGATGTGTATATTAGAGAGAGAGAGAGAAAAAGGGAGAAAAAAGAGTTCCAGACAGCAGGAACAGCCCATGCAAAAGTCTAAAGACAAGAAGAAGAGTGTAGTGTGTTAGCCAGACTGAGAAAAATGGCGTGGCGTTGTGCGAAGGCCATTTTGGGGGCCGGAGATGAGCCTGGGGACAAAGGCAGGCCCCGCCCACCGAGGGCCTTATAGTGACAGAGGAGTGGGTAAGCCCACGAGACAGTGGCAGGAAGCCAGAACTAACGTTGCATGAGTTTGGGCAAGTTATTCAACCTCTCTGAGAGGTGCTGGGGAGAACAGAGAAAAGGCAACATATGTGAGAACATTATAAGAATAAGTCCACAAAGCAGCTTCAGGGAACCAGGCCTTTCTTTGTTCAAACCGCCCTGCGGGAAGCCCCAGCTTTGCTCTCTGATGGATGAGGCTTCTCCCAGGATCACCTTTTGGGACCCAGACTGACACCCTCCTCAGCCCGACCTCCAGTCCGGGTCCTTGTGGATCACTCGCCAGCCCCACTTCCTTTGGCTGCGAGAAATCCACCATCAGAAGTGAAAAGAAGCCCTGGCCGGTTGGCTCAGTGGTAGAGCGTCAGCCTGGCGTGCAGAAGTCCCGGGTTCGATTCCCGGCCAGGGCACACAGGAGAAGCGCCCATCTGCTTCTCCACCCCTCCCCCTCTCCTTCCTCTCTGTTTCTCTCTTCCCCTCCGGCGGCGGCGAGGCTCCATTGGAGCAAAGATGGCCCGGGCGCTGGGGATGGCTCCTTGGCCTCTGCCCCAGGTGCTAGAGTGGCTCTGGTCGCGACAGAGCGACGCCATGGAGGGGCAGAGCATCGCCCCCTGGTGGGCAGAGCGTCGCCCCTGGTGGGCGTGCCGGGTGGATCCCGGTCAGGCGCATGCGGGAGTCTGTCTGACTGTCTCTCCCCGTTTCCAGCTTCAGAAAAATACAAAAAAAAAAAAAAAAAGAAGTGAAAAGAACCAGTTGTGCCTGGTCACCCTGTCCCCGGCCATGGCTGAATGTTCGACAGGAGAAAGAGAAGTGTCTATGAAGCTGCCAACAGGGCGATTCTGGACTAGGCTGGAGACAGAAATATTTACTCTGCAGGGATAAATATTACAGAAACAGCCTTCCGCAGTCCAGTCTCGGGTCTGCAGTAGCTTTCCTCGCCCGGAAGGTGTCCTCCCCGCCTGCAGAAACAACACGACAGAAAGCGCAGACCCCTTCCTTCCCTTAAGACAAATAAAGGTGTCTCCGGGACACCTGGGAAATGCTGTCTCACAGGCCAGAGCGGAAAAGGCATGGATTTGAGTGAGCCCTGCCTGGACGTGCCCCCAGAACCTTTCCATGCTATTTGGGGTGACCGCGGACCAGTCGCAGCTCCTCTCCAGGCCTCGGTCTCCCTGCGTCCTGGACATAGAACTTATACAGACTCCTTCACGGTGTGGCTTTAAGGACAGAGTGAGCCCAGGATAAGGCCTGGGTGCTCAGTAAGCGTGGGTGCCCTTTCTCCTGCTGTTGCTCTCTACCACATGGATCTCCTACCTGACCAGCTGCTCTGAAATGCCTGAGTCCCCAAGCAATAGCAACACTTCGCCATTTGTCACAAGCTGCCAGGGGTTCCTGTCTCCCAAGCACAAACGGCTGCCACAGGGACAGGAAGAGACTCATCATGGAGCCACAAGGTGCTCCCAGAACTCCTCAAGTTTATGAGCAAACTTGAGAGCTCCTTATAGGCCGTACCTGCTTGTAACAACTGTTAACTCAAACGATCGCCCTAGTCAGCCCTTAGATTGGGGGCACAGCCGGGAATCCTGCAGTGTCTGAGAGGAGCAGCCACGGACCAGCTACATCAGAGTCACCAGCGTGGACTGGGCAAGCCCAGTGCGCCCGGAGCGGGGCTGAAGCCACGAGTTCTTTCTCTCTGGCTGCCGTGAGGCACCAGGCTGCCATTTGGCCAGAAGAGGGAGAGACATCCAGGAAGAAAACTGAAATACCTTCACGGTGTGTATGCCACACTACGGCACCTTTGAAAGTCCCAGCACACAGGGTGTGTGTGTGTGTGTGTGTGTGTGTGTGTGTGTGTGTATACACACACAGGTTATTTTGATGTTGTGTTCAGAGCAGTGAGTGGACTAAGGTAGTCATTTTAGTGGCATTAATTTCTGTGGGGAAAAAAGGAGGGCTGTCCATTTATCAATTCAATTTTAGCCTATGTCAGGAAACTGTGAAGGAGATGGGCAAGGGGTGGGCTCCTCCGGTGACGACAGTTGGCCGTCCTCACCAGGGTCTGACTGTGGGCTTCTGGGAGCAGAACTTAGCAAGGGCCCAGTGCTTTCGGGCTGGGGCGTGGCTTGCACATCTGGAACTGGGAATATGAGGAAGCCACCCTGGCAGCTCTCGCCAAGTGCTCCTGGATTGTAAGAGAAAGGAAACTTTTCCTTGTGGGACAAACAGGAATTAATCCTCTGGAAGACTGGGGAGATAGGAGAGCAGTTCGTGGAAGGGTTTGGAGGCAGTGTGGAGTCGAGGGGAAAGCATGGACTTTAGGGTCAGAGGTGGGGTTTGCAAATCTGGTTGTGGTAGGGTTGAGCACATGTGATATGACTACCATCAAGTCTGGCCATGTCCTCAGCTCTTGGTTGGTGGTACGTGACATTATTATCTTTTCCCACTAGCTGTGTGGCTCTGGGCAAGTTACCTGACCTCCCTGAGCCTCAGGTTCCACCTCTGTAGAATGCTCATGGTGCTCAAGTAATAGTAGTTGGCTTCCTCAGTTCGTAGGAAGTGACAACAAGGGAACTGACCCCTGGGTCAGGGCCAGAGGGCAGGTCTGGACACTCCTCCACACCCTCCCACCCCTTGACCCCCTCTGAGGTAAGGCAAGTTTGCTAAGGAGGGTGAGCCACCCTACACAGTCCTGCTTCTTTGGATGGGAAAAGAACAGAAGGCTAGATCACAGCCCTGCCAAGAGTCTCCTCAGAAAGGCACCGCAGCTGGCACCCACAGAGGGCCTGCCCGGCCTGGCTGGGTGGGGGGAGTGGAGCCCCCAGCTAATGAGGCGCTTTCTGAGGCCTCAGGGGACAGACCCAGCATTGTGACAGCTGGGTTCTCACTTTTCCAGCCACGAGGGATAAAGCAGCGCCCTGTCCTGCAAACATCTCTAGATATTCCTCTCCACAGTGGGAGGAAGATTCGAGAACAAATGCTGATCTCAGCCTCAACCCATTCCCCTCAGAGCCCCCTCCTTCAAGAATGGCAGCTGGTTGTGCTCTGAATGTGTGCATGCCTCCCCCTGCAGGTGGCTATTGTCACCGCACCCACCATGGTGCCTGCCACAGTGGGTGGGCCAGACTTTTCACACAAGCATGTCCTTCCTGGGAGCAGCCTTGCAGGGCTGGGGACTGGCTTCTGGGACACCCAGCGACCCCATGTGGCCTCTATGTGGCCAGCTGAAAACAAAGACTTGTTACTAAAGAATGATATGGTACTTGCAAAGTGCCAAGCACCTTACCTGCTTTACCTTTCTTATTAGCTCTCGGTAACCCTGTGCGGTGGTTATTACAATTATTCTCTCATGTTACAGACAAAACAAAACAAAACAAAACAAAACAAAAAAAACAACAACCCCCCCCCAACACACAAACAAAAAAACAAGCTCAGGTGTGCAAAGGCCGTGCCTCTGGCAGCTGGCAGAGCTAGGGTTCGCCCCGGGGCAGCCTGACTCCCTGACCCTGGAGCTCGTTCCATTGCAGGGAAGTTGTCTAACTCTAGGGTGCATGTGAATCACCCGGAGACCTTTCCAAATGCAAGTTTCAGGGCCTTGTCCCCATAGAGCTAAATTCAGTGGATCGTGGGTTAAGCCCAGGAATCCTGCATTTTAACAAGCACGTTGGTAAATTCTGAGCCACTGATCTATGGATCCTACTTCAAAACATCCTGCAGGACACAGACAGCCTCACCGTCCAAGGGCTCAGACACCAGCCTCGGTGGTCATTTTAATTTATGGTTGTACAGGCAGGAAAGTGGACCCTGGTCTGTTACGTTCCCTCCGTGTCTAAAGGGGAGAAGACTGGATTCTACCATCAGCCTCGAGTTTGTCTGTCATATGTACCCAGACTGGGAGGGGGTTCTGGCCCCAGAATGTTGGCCTCAGCTCAGCACCCCATGGGGAAAAGAGAGCAGCGAGACAGGGGAAGGGACAGAGCAGGGTGGGCCCTGCCCCGGCAGTTGGGTGGTCTTGGAAAAGCCACTGGTTCTCGTCTTGGTTCATCCATCTAAGAAATGAGAAGACAGGAGATCTTCTCTGTGTTTTAAAAATTCTATGTGCCCATATTAAAAGCCTTTGTATTTATTTTAGCTTTCTGCCAGATCTCATAGCAATCAGATTTCACTGTGTAGTGTCTAGGTTTCTGTTGATGCGAAGATATTAAGATGTTAAGGTTCAGATGTTAAGTTAATTAGGGCTTTGCGGTTAATGCCATTAATCCCTTCCCCGGATAGGTAAGGCATTTTCGCATGGCCTACTCTACATTATGAGGATGATATTATTTTAAGATCCAAGGAAAACTCATAGGACTAGATTGATGACCAAGATGGACAGTCAGAGATTCTTTTGTACCTCACCAAGCCACCGCCAATGCCGACAGCTGGCTCTGAGTATAGGCTTGATTATGAAGCAGCCCTGTCTTGCTGGCTCTGGGTGAAGCAGATCAGTAGGCCAGGAGACACACAGCCTGGCCTCCACTCCGGAACTGCTGCTCGAGGGCTGGCGGAGTCCCTACCAGCTCGGGGTCTCCTTTCCCATTGGATTCTGTTTTACACGGTCCCTTCCTCCCTAGAGTCTGGAATTTGTAAGAGCTGCCCACTCTGGGCAGACCTAATTCCGAGTAAAACAGCTTAGAATTCTATGTTGTTACTGACTTAGAGCCCAAGCCCCAAGCTCCAGGGCTGCCAAAACTTGAAAAAAGAAAAGGAAAAAAGAAAAAGAAAAAGAAAAGAAAAGAAAAAAAAAACTCGACAAGGATCAAAGAGGTTAAGTGAAGACCCAGCCCATGCCTCAGAGAGGATGGTTTTGTCTAGCCCTAAGGCATACCTGGAACCCCCAAAAATGTCCTGTGGGTGGGTCCGGGGGCCACTTTGATTGTTAACAGGGCTTGCCACCATCCAAGGAGTAGTCTTAGGTTGGGGTTTGGGCATCTTTTGGTTGCTGTCATGATAAATCTTCCCTCAAGGGGGAGCTGTCTTTCCTGTAAAGGGATGTGAGGATAGGTGAGACAATATAGGGAGAGTTTGTTTGGCAGTTTTGTTAGTTTTATTATTTAACCTCTATAAGGATATTTGCAAACTAGGTATAACACTACTATTGTCAGGGAAATGGTTGGAAGAGTAAATGAGATGCATTATGAAGGCATGAGGCCATCTCCTTTGGAGGCCTGATGCCAGCATCTCTGGATGGGGTGGCTTCTAGCCCGGGGGTGAGGGCGGGAGGCAAGGGCAGGGTGGACTGGAGACAGGTCGGAGATCTCGGGTCCTACCCCAGGAGCTCCCTGCCACCCCGTACCCTCCCCCAGGGGTGGCAGGCTGGGCCAGTGGAGAAGTCTCTCTGGTTAGGCAGGGCTCCATGCCAACCCTGACTGGGACAGACTGACAGGCTGAGCTATGGTACCTCAGACAAGTAGCTTAAACTCTCAGAGCCAAAGCGGTTCAAAGAAGGTGCAAGGCAGTGGTCCCACCCGAGGAACTCAGGGCCCAGCAAGTGCGAGAGGCAGAAATCTTAGGAAGGGCTTTAGCTATTCACAGGTTATGCAATTTGGGGATCATGGAAAGTTGACTGAGATACCACGGACTCCCCCAACATATATCTAAACTAAACAAGTCGGTGAAGATGATTAACTAACTGAGGGATGCCTGGTAATAGAGGTGCTTGTAAAGTGTTCTCCAATTTGACCTTCTCCCTCCACCAAAGAGGGGGAAGTCTAAACCACGGGAGCTGGGGAAGCAAAGGCAGCCACCATGGCCTTCGCTGTGGGCCTGGGGTTCCTGAGCCTCAGGTGTGCTATGCCAAGAGTGAGGCCTGCAAATTCTAGGCCCAAATAACTTCCTGGTTTCCCCCAAATAACACAGGCCCCAGCATAGCTCCCCTTCCCTGGCCCCTACTCGACTCTCCCATTACTGTCTATTCTAAGTGTAGCTTGGGTCAGGAGTTTCTACACCCAGACATGTGTTTCATGGACAGCTGGCCATACCAAGCTATATACTATCATATGAATGGAATTAGTTGTAATTTTGGTGAAAATCAACAATTATATGGAAAAAACACACTTTCTGCCTTTGATCATCTATCAGAAATTCCTCTTTCTAACCACAGAGACCCACGCTGATTCAAAGGCTGGATTTCTATTTCTTTTTCTTTTTAGGTGAGAGAAGGGGAGATAATGAGGCAGATTCCTGCATGCACCCGAACCAGGATCTACCTGGCAACCCCCACCTGGGGCCAATGCTCAAGTACCAAGCTATTTTTAGCATCTGAGGCTAATGCGCTTGAACCAGCTGAGTCATCCTCAGTGCCTGGGGCCATGCTCAAACCATTTGAGCCACTGGCTGCGAGAGGGGTAGAGGGAGAGAAGGGACAGATGGTTGTCTCTCATGTGTGCTCTGACTGGGGATCAAACCTGGGGCATCGCATGCTGGGATGACACTCTATCCACTGAGCCACTGGCCAGGACCCAAAGGCTGAATTTCAAAATTAGAAGGAAAGGTTGAGATCATCAGCCCGTGAAGTTTGTAGGTGTATTTAGTAGAACACGAGTCAAGAAAGTAGTCTATGGTCAGAGAAGTTAGAACACACTACCCTCATAGGCTTGCCTTTCCTTAGAAATTTATGGTGCACATGGGCATTTAAAAGGCTCTGAGAAGCCCTGGCTGGTTGGCTTAGTGGTAGAGTGTCAGCCTGGTGTGCAGAAGTCCCAGGTTCGATTCCCGACCAGGGCACACAGGAGAAGCACCCATTTGCTTCTCCACCCCTCTCCCTCTCCTTCCTCTCTGTCTCTCTCTTCCCCTCCCGCAGCCAAGGCTCCACTGGAGCAAATATGGCCCCGGTGCTGAGGATGGCTCCATGGCCTCTGCCTCAGGCACTAGAATGGCTCTGGTTGCAACAGAGCAATGCCCCAGATGGGCAGAGCATCACCCCCTGGTGGGCGTGCAGGATGGATCCCGGTTGGGAGCATGCGAGAGTCTGCCTCCCCGTTTCGAACTTCAGAAAAATACAAAAAAAAAAAAAAAAAAAAAAAAAAAAAAAAGAAGAAGAAGAAAAAGGCTCTGAGAAGTCCTGTGTAAAGAAACCTGCTTCCCCTTCACAATTGCAACAAAAAAAATAAAATACTTAGGAATAAACATAACAAAGAATGTAAAGGACTTATATAATGAAAACTATAAACCATTGTTAAGAGAAATTGAGAAAGATATAATGAGATGGAAGAATATTCCTTGTTCTTGCTTAGGAAGAATAAATATAATCAAGATGGCTATATTACCCAAAGCAATATACAAATTTAATGCAATTCCCATCAAAATTCCAATGACATTTTTTAAAGAAATAGAGCAAAAAATCATCAGATTTATATGGAACTATAAAAAACCCCGAATAGCCAAAGCAATCCTAAAGAAAAAGAATGAAGCTGGGGGCATTACAATACCTGACTTCAAACTCTATTATAGGGCCACGACAATCAAAACAGCATGGTATTGGCAGAAAAATAGACACTCAGACCAATGGAACAGAATAGAAAGTCCAGAAATAAAATCACATATATATAGTCAAATAATTTTTGATAAAGGGGCCAAGAACATACAATGGAGAAAAGAAAGCCTCTTCAATAAATGGTGCTGGGAAAACTGGAAAGCCACATGCAAAAGAATGAAACTGGACTACAGTTTGTCCCCCTGTACTAAAATTAACTCAAAATGGATCAAAGATCTAAACATAAGACCTGAAACAATAAAGTACATAGAAGAAGACATAGGTACTAAACTCATGGACCTGGGTTTTAAAGAGCATTTTATGAATTTGACTCCAATGGTGAGAGAAGTGAAGGCAAAAATTAATGAATGGGACTACATCAGACTAAGAAGTTTTTGCTCAGCAAGAGAAACTGATAACAAAATAAACAGAAAGCCAACTAAATGGGAAATGATATTTTCAAACAACAGCTCAGATAAGGGCCTAATATCCAAAATATACAAAGAACTCATAAAACTCAACAATAAACAAACAAACAATCCAATAAAAAAAATGGGAAGAGGACATGAACAGACACTTCTCCCAGGAGGAAGTACAAATGGCCAACAGATATATGAAAAGATGCTCATCTTCTTTAGTTATTAGAGAAATGCAAATCAAAACTGCAATGAGATACCACCTCACACCTGTTAGATTAGCTATTATTAACAAGACAGGTAATAGCAAATGTTGGAGAGGCTGTGGAGAAAAAGGAACCCTCATCCACTGTTGGTGGGAATGTAAAGTAGTACAACCATTATGGAAGAAAATATGGTGGTTCCTCAAAAAACTGAAAATAGAACTACCTTATGACCCAGCAATCCCTCTACTGGGTATATACCCCAAAAACTCAGAAACATTGATATGTAAAGACACATGCAGCCCCATGTTCATTGCAGCATTGTTCACAGTGGCCAGGACATGGAAACAACCAAAAAGCCCGTCAATAGACGACTGGATAAAGAAGATGTGGCACATATACACTATGGAATACTACTCAGCCATAAGAAATGATGACATCGGATCATTTACAGCAAAATGGTGGGATCTTGATAACATTATACAAAGTGAAATAAGTAAATCAGAAAAAACCAGGAACTGCATTATTCCATACGTAGGTGGGACATAAAAGTGAAACTAAGAGACATTGATAAGAGTGTGGTGGTTACGGGGGGAGGGGGGAAAGGGAAAGGGAAAGGGGGAGGGGGAGAGGCACAAAGAAAACTAGATAGAAGGTGACAGAGGACAATCTGACTTTGGGTGATGGGTATGCAACATAATTGAAAGACAAGATAATCTGGACTTGTTGATCTTTGAATATATGTAACCTGATTTATTAATGTTGCCCCATTAAAAAAATAAAATTATAATTAAAAAAATAAAATAAAATAAAGAGACCTGCTCAATTTTGTTTAATCCAGAGTATCCCCCAATTATGTTAACTTTGGCCCCTTTCCCCTGATGCATTTTTTAAAAAGCATGATACCTACAGATACCATTTCTTCTATTGGGTCTACTTTACTCATTTCCAGTACACCCCTGGCTCCTGAAGCCATCTGAATTTGCAACCCATTATCTAGCCCAAATATCCAGAAAGATAAAGTAACTTATCCAAGGCCATCTGACTAATTATTCTTAATAGTAATAAAAAACAACAACAACAATATTTGTAGAGCACCTCAGAGACTTCTATCCACATTCACAGTATCTTTTTACACAGTGTTACCCTTAGACGATAATAACAGCTATTGGTGTCATTGAAGACATCACAGGGCTTGTACAGGTATGACCTTGTGGAGCTTCGGAGGTACTCACTTACCTCTGGACACATCCTTACTCTCCTCACTGTACAGATGAAAACATTGAGGCTCAGCGAACCCGGTTAACATGCCCAAGATTATACAGCTGGCAAATAGCTGAGCCAAGGTTTGAACCCAGAGAGTTTGACTCCAAAGCCCATTCTCTCAGCCAGCCCCCCCGGCCCAAGGAAAGGTGGTTTCCTGCGGGCAGGAAGCAGGTGCCAGCACAGCTGATAGCCTGGCGTCTCAGGGTTTCCCTAGGGCTTGCTGTTAGTTATCAGATGTCTCCAGAAGCATTCTCTCCCTCCTTCCTCTCTCTCTCTCTCTCTCTTCCCTTCTCGCTCTTCCTTTTCTTCTCTCTTTCTCTCTCTCTTTCTCCCTCTCTTGCTCTCATCCTTTTTTAAGTGGGGAAATAACCAGAGGGACCAAACCATCAAAAAAAAAAAAAAAAAAAAAAAAAAGGTGTGTGTGTGTGCTATTTTACCGCTAATTTTGAGCAAAGGAATGAAAAACAGCTTCAACAAAGAACTAATTAGGAAGTCATAACTTGGAAAACCACCAAATGCAATTTTGATGAGGATCAAATTTAATAAAAGCACAGCTTCTGGTTCCTGCAGCTACAGCAGAGCAGGCACGTGAGGGGAATGGCGAACGGAGAGGCTATTCAGGAAGGGGAGGCTCCAGGTAGACCGGGCAGGGCTGTCTGTCTGCTCTCTGGAAGGGAGCACTCGGGGCGCAGGACCCTGTACTGAGAAGGGGGCTCTGGAGACGCACCAGAGGTGACAGCACAAAGCCCAGAGTGGCCCTGGGAGAGGGAGTGCACCAGAGGCTTCGAATGAAAGCAGAGTCCTGTCTCAAGATCCATCTTTCATATAAAGAGGTTCTTGGGAGTTTCCATATTAAACAGGCAAGAGTGGCTTGCAATTAACATTCACATC
Organism: Saccopteryx leptura; assembly: GCF_036850995.1. Classification (NCBI taxonomy): domain Eukaryota; kingdom Metazoa; phylum Chordata; class Mammalia; order Chiroptera; family Emballonuridae; genus Saccopteryx; species Saccopteryx leptura. Next base: position 40,607,152 of record NC_089503.1, read on the forward strand.
AATGGCTGCTTCCCAAAGACTTGGAAATGGCTATTGCTTGTGGGTTAAGCCCTATATCTCTCCTCCGGTCATCTACCCTTAGCCACCTTGATGTCACTGCTAGTACCAAAGAAGGTAAACCTGAATCCAGATTCCACCAGCAGGAGACAGATTCTGAATAAAGGATGTTCAAATTAATGTCTCAAAATAACTCATGCTCCCATAATGCTTTGTAGGTTACACGATGCTTTCTTGGGCATCCTCTTATTTACTGGTAGTCTGCACAACAATTCTATGAATTACTTCTCTTTACCATACCATCTGACATCACATGAGGAAAACAAGGCTCAGAGAGGTTAAGTGACTTGGCCAAGGGTACACAGCTGATAATGTTGATATGATAACTAAATGTGATTCAGAAAGACCTGGGTTTACATTCCAGCTCTGCCCTTACCAGCTGTGTGATCTCGGGAAAGTTTCTAAGGTGTCTCTCAGTCTCGTTCTGCTCAGCTGTGATGGCAGCTACCATTTATAAAGGGTTTCCTCTGTGTCGGGCACTGTTTTAAGTAGCCGTGGTAAAAATTTTGCCAAGTTGGTCACCAAGCGTTTCTCTCACTACTACAGTGCAAATTGCCACTCCCATCAGGAAACGGGGCTTTCCTCTCTTCTCCTTGAATCTGGGTGGGCCTTGTAACTTGCCTTGACTCACAGGATGTGGGAGAGGTGATGCTGTGCCAGCTCCCATGCTGGGTCTTTAAGAGGCTGGCAGCTTGTATACTCATTCCCTTGCTGTCCTGAGCCGCCGTGTAAACACCTGCTGACTGCGCTGCTGGATGCAGAGGCCAGCCAGCCCCAGCTGGGGTGCCCTACACTGCAGACTCCTCGGGTCACCCAGCCCCATGAGAACTGTTCCAGCCAACAGCACATGGACAATACAGTAGTTTCCCATGGGCCCCTGCCCCAATTGCAAAATTGTGAGCAAGGAGTTGTTTGGGGACAATTTGTTGGGCAGCAAGATAACTGGAAAAGTGTGTAATTTGCATTAAATCATTTTGTTTTCATGTCAACCCCATGGAGAAACTGAGGCACAGAGAGCTTCAATAACTTAACCAAAGTCACACGCCCACAATAAATGGCAGAGCTGGATTTACATCATGAAGGCTGACCCCAGAGTCCTCATTTGTAAGCACTATGTATGTTACACTGCGCCTTTCTAAATGGACATATCTCTTGGGGTCATTAAAGAGATTGTCCCTCTTCAGTATGGTCCTACCGGGGCATCTCCTTCTTCAAAGAGGAAACCCCAGATGGGATCACCTGAAATGAACCAGAAGGAGAACCCCTCTGCAATCCTGACTCAGTGCTGCCCTCCAGTGGCCACGGACTGTCCAAGCCTCTTACTGGCTTGTGACACCCCGCCCACCCAGCTGCACGAAGGCAGTCTGGGAATCTGACATCCCTCCAGGAACCCACTGGATCCTCACCTCATGCTTCCAACTGGAACTGCAGCTTCTCTGTTCTGTTTGGGCCCCACTTCAGCCGGGGCTACAGACAGAGGGAAAAATAAATGAAGGAAGACTCTGATGCAGGGGCTTTAAAACCTGGGTTCATAAACCCTCTAGGGGACCCATTCAGAGGGCACATGGACTTGACTGGGGACAAGGACAGACTTATTTTTATCAGGTCCTCACTGAGATGCAGCATTCCTATCCATTGTGAACAGGCCTCAAATGGCAGCAGTCTTAGCTACCCTAGCAAGGTGGCCACAGACTGGCCTCTCAGACATTTCTATACCATGTTTTATTTTTTGCAGGTATATGGAAATGCATACTATGTGCATTCATCACTCCTTCATAAGTATAGTGGCTCTTCAACGTCCTTCTAGATCTTGTTATTTAAGGTGTTAAAAAGAAGCATACATACTATGGTATAACTAAATTTGTTTTAATATTTTGATACCTGTATTTTAATATCATTGGTCTCCTTTGAAACTTTATGTTTTACACTTTATGCATTTAAAACCATGTGGAGAAGGGGGCCACAGGCTCACCAGTAGCCAAAAAGGGGTTTTGTTGCACAAAAAGGGTTAAGACGGATCTTCTGCGATGTCTCCAGCCAAGACCAGTCTTTAACTGTTTACTGATTTCATATTGTTATAATCGAGTTATATATAATTGTGTAGCCTGCATTGTTAACTAACCATAAACCTGTTTTCATATTTCTTGCACACATCATTTCCAATGGTGGCATAAGAGTCCAGTTTTGCTGAGGCACCATAATTCACCGTTCCCCTATGGTTTGCCATTTAGAATGGTTTGAATCTGTCACTTTTACAAATGACATTGGGATGAGCATCTTTCTGCATAAAGAATCCCATTTTTTAGAGTATTTCCTTAAGCAAGATTCCCAGCAGTGGCCGAGTGAACATTCTCAAAGCTATGATACCGTCCCTGGCTCCTTGGGAGGAGACAGCACAGGCAGTCAGAGGAGAGGAGAGGAGGCTCTGAAGGGGGGGGGGTAGGGAGGATGAGAAGGAAAAGAACAAACGGGAGGACGGGCCACCATGGACAGGTGTGCAGACCGTGTCCTGTTCAAGGGTGCTAGACCCAGAAGATAAGAGTGGGCTGAGCTCTGGTCAGTCTCTGCTCCCAAGCCATGCTCTCTGGCTGGAGTGGAGGGCCCAGAGGGAGGCTCCTTCTCCCAGAGGTGCACGGGCACAGAAGCAGGCTTGCTGGAGGAACCCACCATTGCTCCCTGGTACTGGCATCTCCTTGGGGCTTCCAGGATAGAAAAACCACAGTGTCGCCTGACTAGGCGGTGACGCAGTGGATAGAGCATCGAACTGAGATGTGGAGGACCCAGGTTCAAAACCCCGAGGTCACCGGCTTGAGTGTGGGCTCATCCGGCTTGAGCAGGAGCTCACCAGCTTGAGAGCAGGGTCGCTGGCTTGAGCATGGGATCATAAGACATGATCTCATGGTCACTGGCTCATGCCCAAGGTCACTGGCTTGAAGCCCAAGGACACTGACTTGAGCACAAGGTCGCTGGCTTGAGCAAGGGGTCACTCGCTCTGCTATAGCCCCCAGTAAAGGCACATATGAGAAAGCAATCAGTGAACAACTAAGGAGACTAAGGAGCAGCAATGAAGAATTGATGCTTCTCATCTCTCTCCCTTCCTGACTGCCTGTCCCTATCTGTCTCTCTGTCTCTGTCACAAATAAATAAACAAACACACAAACAAACAAAAAACACAGCTTCAGAGAATGCTAGAAAGAAGGGACCACATTTTCAGCCTGGAGACCTGGACATCTAAAATCTTGGAAGATAAAAATGAAGGCTCATGAGCAAGTTTTGCTTCCAAAACATCTCATAAAAATTAGCATGTGGCCTGACCTGTGGTGGTGCAGTGGATAAAGCATTGACCTGGAATGTTAAAGTCGCCAATTTGAAACCCTGGGTTTGCCTGGTCAAGGCACATATGGGAGTTGATTCTTCCTGCTCCTTTCCCCCTTCTCTCTCTCTCTCTGTCTCTTTCCCTCTCAAATAAATAAAATCTTAAAAAAAAATAGCACATACTCTCAGGCAGGCCTCCCACGTCTGTCTTCTGCAGGCTGAAGGTCATAGCTACATTGCTCCTTAGGGGCACACAGGTCCTGTCGTGGACACAGGGGTGTGCTGCCCAGACCTGCCTCAGGACAAAGGGCCTCGTGCCCCCAGCTCTGGGAGTGTGGGCTGCTGTTTGTGGCTCAGTCCCACCCCAGGAGCTGTGCTGGTTAAAGGAAGCTACCTTGCCAGATCTATATCGGGGCAGCACAAACTGGAGCCCCCACCGGGGACACAGTTCTTTGTTGTGAATGCATTTATAATCTGCTCCCTCCCACACCCCTCCCTCCCTCCCAGATGGCTTGCCAGAGCACCCCAAAACTCCCTGCATACTCAGCACTTCTTGGAATACATTTCTCAGGGAACCCAATCTAAGATGGTTACATATTTTTTTCTTTAATTGAAATGAGAAAAAGAATAAGTTATTACAATGTAAATTGGTAGATGAGATATTTTTTCCACCAAATATAGTAACCAAGAAGTAGAACGTCATTTATTTTTAAAAATCCTTGCTGGTTAAAACAACAGCTAATCCTAATCCTCACCTGCTACCTCATTTTACAGCTGAGCAAACAGCTTCCCGGAGGACAAGTAACCTGAAAGTCACAGGAGCTAGGATTCAAATCCAGACTGATAGCCCAGGACAACTAGTGTTTCCTTCCCACAGGCTGCCGCTTACTGGCTTTGGGTGCTGGTAAACCACGATCTAGGCCAACGCGTGTTCCATTTATTGGGAGAAACGGCCCAGGAGCCTGATGTCTCTCCCAGAGGGATAGGCATTTCCCCTGACCTCACTCTAACACCTGGAGAGAAATCTCAAGCTGTAAGGGGATCGGGCATTGGCATCAGATGGCCCATGTGTTCAAACCTGACTCAGCTGCTTGCTAGCTGTGTGGCTTTAGGACAGTTCTTTACCTCTCTGAGCCACACTTTATTCATCTGTAATTAAAATTTTAAAACCTAGCTTCTCATATCTGCTTCCTGACTGAAATAAAAATCTATTTGTAGATTTTGTAACACTGCCTGGCCCTTAGAAGGCACTAACCTCTCCCTGGTACCTCTGGCCACCTTGATCCACATTACCTTCTGGGCATAGAACACAGTGTTTCCAAGCGGAGAGAACCCCCACCGCTTTTCAGTATGAAATTAGATCAAACGCTGCTCCCTTCTCTCATTGCCAGTGGCACCAAAGCCAGCCTCGCTTTCTGTGCTTTCTAATCTTTCTAAGAGGTGCAAGGCCCTGTGAACCTGGCGGGGGTTCCGGAGACTCCGCACTGTCCGGGCAGTGACTTAGTCCAGACTTGCCAGCAGAGGGCAGCACCACTCCGCTAAAAGCCCAGGGAGGGTTCGCCACCTCTTCAGGGTCTCCACCCTCAGACTACTTCCCGGACTCCCACAGAGAACCTGGTCCTGCCTCCTAACGGCCCCGCCCCCGGAGCCCAGCCGCTATGGCCATAGCATGCCTCCCCAGAAATGGAATGGCCAGACATTTGTCTCTGCAGCAGCCAGGGCTGGAATCCATTTGCAATGCCAAAGCATATTTGAATGTGCTCTTCTGTTAAATACATCTGTTTGTTACAAACAATACAACCGAGAGGTGGAGATTCAAACCAGACTGAGGCCACCAGCAGCTCCAGCTCATTGTTTCCTGGGCTTCTGACAATCTGGTGGCCAATGTCATTCCTCGCTCATCCTGGGAGCAGAGGAAGAGTGTGGGGGAGACAGACAGACTGTGTGTGTGTGTGTGTGCGTGTGTGTGTGCGCGCGCGCGCGTGTGCGCGCGCACTTTGTCTGCATTTGTGTATTGATGCCCAAAGGCCCTGAGGCCCGGCTGCAGGGCACCAAGAGGGAAGAGGGTAGGGTCTTTCCTTCCACCAGGAATTTGGACATACTCTGGAGCAGAGCCCTGACATCTGAGAGTCCTGCTCAAGACAGTGAAATTAATTGGTGAGGAGCGCAAGGTTGGCTAAGATAATATGTTGTATGTTGTACTACATCTCACATTCTAAAGAATGAGCGAAGGTTTGCAGAAACCCCTGGGCTTTTAAAAATACTATTTTTAATGTTTATTTTATTGATTTGAGAGAGAGAAAGGGAGAGTGCAGAAGAAAGGCAAGAACATCTGCTCCTGTATGTGCCCTGACTGGGGGTCCAACCGGCAACCTCAGTGCTTCAGGATGACACTAACCAGCTGAACTATCTGGTCAGGCACCCCTGGCTTTTTAGAAAGATGCTTTGGTTGAGGGTCTCTTGGGTTGAAGCTGGGACCATGCATTGAAAGAGGGCTGACCCTCTCAAAAATCCATATGACAGGGCTTTCTTAAGGGACAGGGACAGCCTCCCCTCATCAAGTGACATTTTCCCATACAAATGTGTCCATGGAAAGCATATCACTCGAAGTCTGCTGCAGGCAGGGTCGACCTGCCGAAATCTGCCTTCTTGTCACTACATGAGTGCAGTGGGAAAAACGAGTTTCTGCTTGCACATTAATATCACTGTGGTGTGTGGATCTCTCTCTCCTCTCTCTTTCTCTCTCTCTCTCTCTCTCTCTCTCTCTCTCTCTCACACACACACACACACACACACACTGCAATGTTAATGCTAACTATAAGCAAATTCTTCCACGGATAGACTTGCTGCCCAGGAAACAGCCCCTCAGAGAAAGCTACTTGAAGGCCAACAATCCTCATGACATGCTGGTCAATGAATGCGAGTCTTCCTCTTTCAGATTATAGTGCTGACATAATCTCCTCCACCAATCTTCTCTCCAACATGCCTACAATATCTGTGAGACCATAATTCACAGTTCTGCCTGTCCCTCACGCCACAGAGTGGTCCCACTTAATGTTTCATTCCCGGTGACAAACGAAGCTTCTTCTTGTGTTCTTTACCCAGAAGGGACCCCACTGCAGAATTCCGCCCTGCTCGGGGTGGGACAGGGGAGTGGGTGTCGGGGTGCTGCCCCGTGCTGCAGCCCAGGGCCCAGCAAGGCAGGTGCTGGCTGTGTGGCCCCCAGACAGGGCGGCGCTATCCCTGGATTCCTGGGAATTGATTCAGAGACGCTGAAGAGGGGCCGAGTGAGGAGGCTGAAGACTGGCTGTACGGTACACGGTGGTTCCCCCCCACACCTCTCCAGGCTCCGTCTGTCCATGGCTTCCCAGTTACCCCAGCTCTTACCCTCCCCAGCCCCAGCTGGGGCAGAGAGGGAAACGATAGGCCATAGTGCTTCCCTTTTCTGCCATCTGCACCCCACAGGGCGCCCCAACTGACCAGTCTGCCTTCCCCGGGGGCCCGGGCGGGCCAACCCAGGTTCAGCCCTGGGCGTCCACAGAGGGCAGCGCTACATCAGTAATTCACCAGCCTCCCCTCTGCTCCTTAGACAAAGGGAAGGGGGACGGGCAGGCCTCAGAAGTCAGGGAACCCGGGCTGCAGAGTCAGGCAGCTGGGGGTGACCTCCGGACAGGACAGGAAAGGTGGGGAGGGAGCGGAGAGGGGACAGGACAGGAGAGCCAGGGGCAGATTGCGGGTGGGCAGAGAAAAGAGGAAGAAGAGCGTGATGAAGGAAAGAGGAGGAAAGAGGATAAACCTGACCTGAGATAACAATTCTAGAAGCTGTGTGTGCTCCATGAGGGGTATGAACTGTTCTGACAGAACTAACCCCCCCCCCCCCCCCAGAAACAAGAGGAAGCAAGATGTGGCTGCGTGTCACAGACTATTTCTTCTCAGCTTCTTATTCTGTTTTGACAAGACAGCTGCTGAAACTACTATTCTGAACCACGCGGCGTGGGGCCTCCGTCGGCGTTGCCAGTTCTGATGTTCTGCAACACAGCGCAGGGGGAGCTGGCAGCCGGCACACCTGACACCTGACGGGCTGTGAGGCCGGGATGCTGGTGGGGAGGCGGGCGAGCGAGGGCAGCACGGGGTCGGGCCGCGCCCCAAGCAGCCACTGGGCTCACAGCTCCTGCGGGAGGACACGCTGGGCGCCCCAGGGGTGTCTCTTGACCTCTCTGAGGCTCAGCATTGCCTCCCACCTCCTCCCCTCCTCACAGGGTAGCAGCTTTAGGTCCCGCCTCCCTGTGGAATTTGCAGTCTGGAAACTGATCACACTGCAGCCGGCTAACCTGCGTGCCTTCTTGTATAAGTTTCAGAAAGAAAGTGAAGGGAACGGGCTGCTGTCAGTCCCCGGAGGACCCGCAGGGTCGGTGGGAAGAGCTAAACTTGGCGGTCATTCCTTAAGCAAACACTGACCGGACACCTGCTATGTGCCAGGCCCTGAAGACAGTCCCTGCCCTTGGCCAGCTCATGGTCTAGTGAGTTCTGAGCTCTGCATCAGATTCCAAGTGTTCCGCTCTTGGGCAGGTCACTTGACCTGTGGATCTCAGTTTCCCCATCTATGAAACAGAAACTGTTCATCCCAAACGCATGGGATCACTGGGGGGATTTGATGACATTTTTGAACTGAGGGTCATAGCACATTGCCGGCATACAGTAAGTGCTTAATATATGTGCATTCTCTTTCCTGATCAGAAGAGAGGGGCGCTGAGGGGCTCTGGAAGGAAATTCGAAGTTTCTCAGTCATTGATTTTCTTCATGTGGCCAGTTTATTAAATGCATCAAAAATAGCTTTATTCTTCTCCTCATTCAGATATTGTCCTGTCAAATTTCCCTTCCTCGACCCCAGACATTATCTTAAGCAGGTCCCAGAGCATTTCTGTTTGCCTCTGGGTATTAGAACAATCTCATTTTCAGGTAGTAAAAAGTCCAGTACAATCTCGATCCAAAGTTGGCTCTCTTTTCCAGTCCCGTGTGTGCTGGCCCCTGACCGTGCCATTGAGATGTGAGCTTGTGGGCACAGACAAGGGAGAGGGAGGGGGGCGTCTGCTGCCGTGTTTTCCGCATCTGGCTCCCCTTCCCCTTGTTCTGCTCTTTCTGGCCCCTCCAGAGCCAAGAGAAGGGGATGGGACCCGGCAGGGAAAGAGAAGATTCTGACATGCCTACTGTATTGTCATCTGGCATATGGTGCCCTGGGTGGGCAGATGGCCTAATGCTCGGGGGCAGCTTGGGTGCCTGGGCGATGCCCTGCAGGGCCTCCACATTGTGTCGATGGCACGGGAAGTCCTGGTGGGGTGACCTCTCACTCATGCTCCTTGGACTTTGCCCCTCGCACAGCCCTTGCCTGTGATTCTACTTGGAGTCCGCTCTCCTCGGCAGGCAGCCCTCAGGTGGGGACCTCACGGCTCAGCCTGGCTGCCAGGTGCTGTCCACCGGGCACACTCCTGGTGGAACGGCCACTCTCCCATGGTGCCAGCCCTCCTGGCTGCGTCCTTAGGGGGATCGCTTTCTAGCCAAGGTCCTCGGGGTGGGGACCTCACGGCTCAGCCTGGCTGCCAGGTGCTGTCCACCGGGCACACTCCTGGTGGAACGGCCACTATCCCATGGTGCCAGCCCTCCTGGCTGCGTCCTTAGGGGGATCGCCCTCGGGGTGGGGACCGCACGGCTCAGCCTGGCTGCCAGGTGCTGTCCACCGGGCACACTCCTGGTGGAACGGCCACTATCCCATGGTGCCAGCCCTCCTGGCTGCGTCCTTAGGGGGATCGCCCTCGGGGTGGGGACCTCACGGCTCAGCCTGGCTGCCAGGTGCTGTCCACCGGGCACACTCCTGGTGGAACGGCCACTCTCCCATGGTGCCAGCCCTCCTGGCTGCGTCCTTAGGGGGATCACTTTCTAGCCAAGGTCTCCGTCATCAGGTAAACCCCCAAGCTCTTGGGGACGTTTGTTTTTCCATCATAAGAGATAAGAGACAGCACGGGTGAAAGAGGGGGTCACTGTGAGTTACATGAGGGTCAGGCAACATCCGACAGGGAGTAAGACGCCAGTCTCCCCTCTCGAAGGCAGTCTTGGTCTCTGGGTGCTTCCAAAAGGACCTGCCTCTTACCACGCCGGGCCTGCTTTATTCGCCCTGGAAGTAGGAGCCCCACAGCGGGTCCTGGTCAGCTCCTAGCCAGTGTGATGAGAATGACCCAGTCCCTATCTTCAGAAAGTATGGACACAGCCTCAGCTTGGGAGCCTCAGTCCAAGCCCCGAGACAACCAGAAATGTCCCTGTTCATAGCCTGTCACATTCAGAAAAGGAGAATGGCTTTCAGTCCCAAAGGCTGAGACATTCACCCGCTCAGTGGCCCAGGTGACCTCCAAGGCCCTTCTCAGTCTGGAAGCAGTCATTTGAAAGAGATACAGACTTACCTTCCTTGCCTGTAATCCTGGCTCAAACGAGGTCCACAGAGAATCAGTCACCTCTAGTTAATGCAAATTACCTTATCTTTGAGGGGGTCACATATAGAAATACTCACCATTAGAGTGTTTTAAACTTTGCTATTACCCACGGTTGGCAGGATATTGGTGAAGGGTATGCTCCCTGGCTATGAAGACAAATTAAAGACCTAGAGAATATGGGTTCATAAATCCCCACTGTCACTATGGTTGTGGCCTTGGGCAAATGACTTCACATCTCTCTGCCTCGGTGGCTGCATCTGCAAAATGCAGGCAAGAACAGGCCCTACCTCCTACGACATAGGAAGCCACGTCATTTAAGGTTAGCCCTGGTCCGTGGCACATGCTGGAGAAATGTGTGCTTTTTGGGAAGTGAACAATAGTAACTGAATTCCCCTGTCATCCAATATCCCTTTGATTACTCACATCTTTGCTGTTTGGGATTTCACTTTATTGTCATGACCTTTTCCTTACTTTCCGTTAAAAAAAAAAAAAAAAAAAGGCTGTGAAATACTCTTGGAAAAATACCCATTACTGATTGCCTTAATGCTGTTAATAACGCACACTAACAGAATGGTCAATAATGAACATTACGCCTAAACTCGCCCTCCGCACAGAGATACTCAGGAGGAACGCAGTGGCCACAGCCAGGCTCCCTGTGTCTGGTTTCCACTCCATTCCTCAGTAGCTCGATGATTCGCAGCAGGTTAACCTCTCAGAGGCTGGCTGTCCCGTTTGTAAATCTAAGGGGATGCTCAGATTTATTTCACCTTCATTCATCCTTCAACCATTTCGTACAGGCCCACCGAGTCCCAGACATTGAAGATTTACTACCCAGATTACCATCGCTTTGTTTTAATTAGCAGGGCACTGGAGTCCCGGACATCTCGAAAAGTCAGCCCATTCCCTGTAGTGAACGCGGAATAACTCCTTGGCTGTTATCATTACCATTATCATCACAACTGTTGAGACTGCTCTGAGAGAGAGGAGGGGCACGCCTGGGCACTACGGAGCATGTGCGGGGTGGGGCCTCCTCCTCACCCAGCCTCTGGCCCCCACTTTCTCCTTTGTGAGGGGCCTGAAGCAGAGGGAAGGTGAAAAATAGGGGAGGCCTACAGAAGAGGTAGAGAAGCTGAAAACCGTAGCCGGGGACCAGCCGCCCCCTCTCAATGCCTGATTTAGAACAGGCGCAAACACTCTTCAGGAGCCTGCGGACAAGGCGGGGACTGAGAAAAGTTGTGGTGGGAGAAGGAGAAGGGGTGGGGGAGCCAGTTTCAATGACGTCTCCGGAGTTTGCAATTAGCAAAACCAGGAAGAAACTATTTTAGTGTCAGCGGTGTGGTTTTTCATGTGAAGTAGTGCTTTGATCTGGCATTACGTTCAGGGGGTGGGCGAGAGGAACACACATGCTTCCAGCATCTTTCTAGCTCCCCATCTGCTGGGCCTGCCTCTGGCCCTCTGCTGGGCCCGCAGATGGCTTCACAGCCCCGCTACCTTAATTAACAACTGCTTTCCAACCTGGAGACTTGGCCTCGGAAGTGACAGGAGGGTCATTAGCCTCCAAGCGGCAGCAGTGCCCGCGTGCAGGGCTAAGGAGGCCCCTGTTGGAAGTGGGTGTGCGGGGACCCCTCCCCCCTTGTTACTGTCAGGGACCCCCACTCCCCGCTTGGCAGGATGTGTGACACAGTCCCTGTTTCTTCTGCCAGTCAAAAGAGGGGTACGACAAAGGCTACTGCTGAGCATTCAGAATCCAGGTGGTAACTACGGCCTGAACTTCAACCGATCTTCTCCCAGACCCTGATCTGAGAGAGGGTCACAGGTTGTGCGAAGTGAAGGATCCTAGAAGCCCCTCACTGTGCAGATGAGGAGATGCTTGCACCTGGGGGCTAGAAGGTGACCTGTGTTCAGAATGTGGCTTCCCAGCTCGAGACAAATGGAGAAAAAGTATCTACAACTGTTACATTTACTTTAGAGAAACTTTTTTTAAAAAAAACAGAGAGCAAGCTCCCAACCTGGGAAAGAAAATCTTTTTCTATATTCCCAGAGGCAATTTAAATATAAATAATAGAAAACACCTCCAAAAAGCCCCGGGGTGATTAACACTGCAGTTTGGAGGACAGAGGGTGGTTACCACGGTAACCGGCCCCTCCTTTTGTACACAACCCTCCATTCTCTGTGAAGTCCACACCCTGCAGGTGGCTTTGGGAAGCTGGACATTCTGAGAAGAGGCAGGCCAGCTGGCCCATTGCCCAGCTGCTGGGCTGTTTCCTCCCTACCTCCAGCAGCTCCTCCTTTGCGGGCCGGGCCCCCAGCATGGCCCACCACAGGGCCCCCATTAGTCACAGCATCGGGACCCTTACTGGTCAGTCAGGGGTGCCCTGAGCACGGCCTCAGTCACAAGACAGCCAGGCTTGAAACAGGAGGAAGCCTGGGTCTGGGCCTTCGGCCTCTCCGGTCATCTGCTGTTCCAAGCCAGTCAGGCCTGGTAAGAGACGCCCGGTCAGGACCAAATGGGGATGAGATTTCTCGTCAAGACAATGTCTTCTTGCTTTCCTTACCTGCTCGGGCACAAGTTGGTGTGGTGTCCTAAAAACTTATTCACCTTGGTTTTAAAACAGAGCTCCGTGGAATTCCAGGGTTTCTTGGATGGAAACTTCCCCCGTGGGAGGGGGGGACTCCACCCCACCCACTTGGAGTCCTCGCGCTTCCACTTGGAGCACAGATTTACAGACACAACTGCAGACCGCTGCATTTGAAAGGAAACAGCAGAAGAGCTCTGTTTTAAAGAGGTTGGAACTATTATCTCCCCCAAACGTACAGTACACTTAAGAAAAACAAAAGTCATCGCCGTTGTACTTCTCTGGCCAGTTCATTCCGAGCTCAACTGTCTGAAGAGAAACCAGCTCCCAGCCACTCAGTGCCGCCCCTCAAGTGCGTGAGGCCTCCGGGCAGAACCTCCCCGTCAAAGGAGAGGCCTCTGGCCAGGACCTCCTTCCTTCCACCGTCCACATGCGGGTGGTGCAGATGTCCCACAGGAAGGCGGTCTGAACCTGGAGGCCACATGCAGCACGCACGTCAGCCTTTAAACAAAGGAAGAGGCTCTAGGGGAGCAAGACGGAGGTAGAGCACACGTGTCCTGAATAATCCATTGGCGGCCATGCCCAAACCAAGCTCCCTGGAGGCAGCATCGAGACACACATCTGCCCACCTTATGAAACCTTCCAGCAGTTGCCAGTAGGTCTGTCTGGGTAAGTCGCTTGGCTCTCCTCTGAGCTCCCAATGATAAATGCCCATCTTGGCATGGAGGGCTCTGGCACACAGTAGGTACAAAAGAAACGAATGAATAGCTGGATGAGAACCACAGGGCTCCGAGCAGCTGCGTGCAAGGGAGAGGGTCTGTGAACACGGCAAACGCTCACCTCCAAACTGGCTCGACTGAAAGCCGGTGGAGAGGTGGAGGAGTCTAAGCCTGTTCCGGGTGCTCCACCCACGAGGACCCACGTCGTCCTTGCAACATTTCCACGAGGCTGCTGTTCTGATGCACATTCGCACCCTTTGTTTTAAGTCTCCTGCAAGGATGTAGCGGAAGGAGAATTTGAAAGATTTGTCTGTGGTTTTACAGTTGGCAAGGGGCAGAGCCAGCTCTCCCCAGCTCTGCCTGGCTCCAGAGCCAGGGCTCATTCTGCTGCCCCACTGATTCCCCCACCGACACCCCGTGCTTTCTGTTCACTGTCTCCAGGAGGACAAGGTGGCCAGGTAAGCAGTCAGGGGGCGAGGAACGAGGAAAACGCTGCACAGTCAGTCCCATGTCTTCCAAAGACCGGATTCTCTCCCCAACTCCAAGCCATCAGTATAGACAAGTGCCCTAGAGTGAGACACGGCCCCCTACCCCTGCCCGGCTGCACTTCCGGTGTGTGGAATGTGGACTCCAGGAAGGGAGAGACCAGCTCAGGCGTTGACGGCCACTCATAACATTGGGTTTCTGACTCTGGCTGACTGGGGCCCTGGAACTGGTAAGCCTTGGGGATGAGATAGCTGAACCCGCCCTTTAGGTAGACTGATGGCCTCTGTTTACACTGTCACTCCTGAAACCTGAGGCTGGCTTCCAGCACGAACCCCATTCTGCTCATGTCGGAGAGACTCACAGTGGAAGGAACTCACGAGTTAGAGTCACAGGGTTCAGCTGACATCTCATGCCCCTTACTTCACTTGTTTAGGTGTCACTGCTACCTTGAAGAAGTACTAACCATTCACTCAACCCTTCGTGGCATGTTTTACTCATTCTGCAAAATGGGGATAATAAAGGTATCTACCTTAGAGGGTTATTATGAAGATTGAATAAAACATGAATACAAAATGCCTAGCAGAGGGTCTGCTAGGTGGTGAGTGTTCTTTAAAGGGTACTTATTATTAGCTCCATACAGGGTCGAACTGAGAGCTGGCCAACAGCACACAGGTCTGCACAGTGAGGGAGTGAGCTCCCTGTCCGGGGAGGTGCTCAACCAGAGGCTAAAAGACCATCTGTCAATGGTGGGTAAGAGGGACTCCCACATGAGGTCAATGGCGAGCCCTGTTGACCCCTAAGACCCCACCTATCATTCCCATGCTGTGACTCTCAGTCTGAATTTATAGCCCAGACACTGACCCTTCTGCCCAACAGATCAGAAGTGGAGAAATTACTCCCAGGCTTAGTTTTAAAAATCAAAGCCCCTTTCCAGCCAAAGGCAATTACAGACTCATCCTAGTAAGGCAGGAAAGCATATTTCAATTGAAAAATGGCATCTTCCTAGCTGTTGCCATATGGAGCCAGGACACCAGGTGGCCTAGCACTGAGACCAATCACAGGGTCCAATTGGAACTAAATAAAATGACCCCCTGGAGGAAATGGCTCCAGTGAGGCCCACAAATCCCCATGACATGTCATTTTGGCATGTCCCACATCCGCCTGAGCCTCATGCTCTGCCTGATGCCTGAGGCTCTATCCCCCCCCCTCCGTTGGGACAAGGAGATGAGAAAGCTCAGCTGTGAGTCCATCCCAGCCAGGGGAGGAGCCCAGCGGCACAGTGGAGGAGTCCTGGCCGCAGCCCGCTGCTGTAGAGGGCCCCAGGGCCAGCCAGGCTCACATGGGAACTCCGCCATGGGCAGCCAGTCCCCAGAGGGGGGCCACACGACCCGAAGCTTTCCTCTCTGTTAAAACACCAGCCCGCCGGACGTCAGCTCCATCCCAGGACAACAGTCTCAGCAGAGACTCTCGCTCTCTCCTTCCCTGCATTCTGGAACTGCTTGTCTCTGTCCCTGACTGTGGGAAAGCAGGTGATGTTTTTGGTATAAAAGGTGGGGCTTCGTGAAGGGCCCTGTAAGAGAGCTCGGCTGCGATTCCCCCGTCAGCCACTCCCAAATCCTAAGCAAGAGTCAACAGCTCTGGCTACACAGCTGGCTGCAGGGGCTGTGGGCACAAGAGCCAGGCACATTTATGACCTCCTCTCACGAATCTCCCCCATCCTATGAGTCTAATATCGTTCAGCATTTAACAAAGTATATCCTGCTTCATGCAAAGAACAAATACTTGGGAAATAGTGAGTTTAGCAGCCTAACACATTTCCTCCCTGCAGGACTTCTCAGAACGTGTAATAAATGAAAGTACATTGGGAATCTCCAAAAAAAGGTTTAGGGGCCTGAGGGGCGGGGCCGGGGGCAGGTACACTGTTCAGCATTTCCCAAGCTTTGTCTGAGTGTCTTGACAGAAACACACTTTGGGAAAGACCAGTGTAACTTGGAGCATGGGATTTCCAGACTTATCCAGCCCTGGAGGTCTGCATCTGGGTCCTGCAACACTCCAGATGGGTGACTTCCTTGAGGCTCTGTTTTGTTTTATTTAATGGGAACGGTCATATTTATCCTGTAGAGAATTTGCAGTTAAAGGCCCAAATGTATGTAAAATGCTTAGTGCCCAGGGGAATAATAAGTGCTCAATAAACGGTACATTCTTATTGTTGATTTCATTGTGAAGGATGAAACAGAGAGGTTGGGAGGGGGAAGGAGAGAAGCTGAGAGACCTTCTGCAGCCAGTCTCGGTGGGGACATTGGCAGAAGCCCCAGGGGATAGGATGCCACTGAAGGCAGGGATGACAGCCACCGAAGAAGGGGAAGGCAGGCCGAGTCCTCCAGCTCTGCAGCCTCACAAAGGAAGAGCTTTGGGGGCTCAGCCGAGTCCTTCATAGACGGAGGCTGGGGACAGGCAATCGTGTTTACCCCCTCAGTTGCTGGGAACAATCGTCCTTCTCGGGCGCCTATTGTCTCCGGGAAAGCGGGCACATAACTCCCATTGGCACTGATGGGATTATGTGCTTCTATCGGGAGGGAAACAGAGCCCAGGCTGGGATCAGGGATGGGGAGCAGTGGGTCCCCCTTGGTGACCTATCTCGGCGCAGCCATTTGTTTGATTATCAGCCAAACACAGTGAGGCTTCTTTCAAGAGAACCATTCAACCCTGAGCATTTGTGGCCTGGCTGCTGCTTGATAACTTTTCAGGGAGCAGACCGATTACATCAAATGCGGGATGCCATGAAAGGGCCTCAGAACGCCCACGACATTAGATCTGGAATCAAAATGGCACTGGCAGTGGCTGCCCAAGAGGCTGTGCTGTCTCGGTGGTCTTCAGTCCTTCTGCCCCCGTCCCCCAAAAAGAATGCTGAAAAAAACACTGGCACTTGGTTGACCCGATTATCTGAAAGTTGTCATCATGTGTCTATACAAGTTTACTGTGTTAATAGGAGGTAGAAAATAATATACATTATATACATTGAAATAAAAGTAAAATTAGGCATAATTAGAATAAATAGTTCATGATGTGACTGAAAAAAAAATATTTGAACTACATTCATGGAAAAAACCATATCCAGTAGGAAGGAGATCACATATAAATTTTATCCATTGATTTTACCAGTACAGCTTGAAAAAAACCAGTAGTTCTGTAAAAACATGTCAAGAAGAGAGAATCAACCAACCTGTACTGCTCTGCTTGTCCTTGATTCAGAGCAGACACAAGCCCGAGACCAAGCTTCAGTGCCAAGCTCTGCTTATAACAGGAATATGCACAATTACGGGAAAGACTGTGGGGGCTTAGTCCAAACTACTATTTCAACTTACCTTTTAGTTTAACAGCTCAGATGGCTTAAAATCCCAGGGCATAAACATCCTGGGGAGATTTGGGATAAGGGAGAGGTCTACTTTTTGTCAAATGGGAGAAGAGCCTCGGTGAACTCTTCTTGGGTAAAATTCCTTGAGCAGATCAATTTTGGAAAATTGTAGAAAAACAAGCGGAGTAGCTGGAAATGAATTTCCTTCAAATTATTCACACCTGCATACCCCTGGGGAAAATCCTCATGTACCCCCAGATTCAGGACCATGGCTCTAACTGTACTTAATGAAATTCAGTACAGAGAACTGGGAAAACCAGTGACTTCGCAGAGTAAAAGCTGCCTGCGCTTCACAGAAATGCTTAAAGGTTGAAGGAGGGGAGGATGAAAAATGACACAAGGCTCTTACATTACATTTTTTATTCATATATTCAGCAAATAATTATTAAGCACCCACTCCATGCCAGGCACTGAGAATATTTTGTTGAACAAGACAAAGTCACTGATTCGGTGGTTCTCAGTTTCTAGTTGAAAGAAATTTTAAAAAAAGAAGAAAAGAAAGACAATGTCAATATCCTAGTTGTGATATTGCACTGTGGTTTTGCGAGATATTACCCATAGGAGAAACTGAATAAAGGGTACTCACAATCTCTCTGTTATTTCTTACAGTAGCATGTGAATCTGCAATTATTCCAGTGACCTTGCCAGAGACCTTTGGGCTCAAGACCATGTTGATGATCCTGCGCTCAAGCTGGTGACCCTGCACTCAAGCTAGCGAGCCTGTGCACTCAAGCTAGCGAGCCTATGCTCAAGTCGAATAAGCTTGTGCTTAAGCCAGAGACCTTGCGGTTTAGAACCTGGGAACTCCGCGTCCCAGGTTGACGCTCCACCCACTGTGCCACCGCCAATCAGGAGATATTATGGATGTTGAGAATTAAATGAAACACTGCATACATAATGTAGTGCCTCCATCAGCATTCTCCTGCAGTTCCACTGGCCTTCTTTGTCTTTTATTTTTTAAACTTGGAAAAGTTTTATTTAATTTTTCCCCAGATTTATTGGTATAATTGAAATAGAACATTGTGTCAGTTTAAGGTGTACAACGTAATAATTTGATATGCTTATATATTGCAAAATGATTATCACAATAAAGTTAGTTAACGTATCCATCACATCAGAGTTATAATTTGTGTGTTTGTGTGGTGAGAATTTTTAAAATCGACTCTCCCAGCAACTTACAACTATACATAGAGTAACGTTGATCATAGTTACGATGTGGTACATTATACCCCCAGAACCTACTCATTCTATAGCTAGAAGTCTGTGCCCTTGACCACTTCACCCATTTGCCTCGCCCCCAGCCT
Source organism: Saccopteryx leptura (assembly GCF_036850995.1). Classification (NCBI taxonomy): domain Eukaryota; kingdom Metazoa; phylum Chordata; class Mammalia; order Chiroptera; family Emballonuridae; genus Saccopteryx; species Saccopteryx leptura. Next base: position 40,625,506 of record NC_089503.1, read on the forward strand.
TCACCCCCGGCAACTGCCAATCTGCTTTCTATTTCTGTGAGTTAGCTTTTCTGAGAGTCCACATACAAGGTGGGGCAAAAGTAGGTTTACAGTTGTGCTGTATGTGAAACACAGAGTTTATTCTAGTATTATTATTATTTAATAATTATTGTATTGTTTTCCATCTGAACAAGTGTAAACCTACTTTTGCCACACCCTGTATAAGTGGTATCATATAGTATTTGTTTATTTCTGACTTATTTCACTTTACATAAGGTCCTCAAAGTCCATCCACGGTGTTATAAAGAGCAGGATTTTCTTTTTCTTTCTTTTTTTTTATGGCAGAATAATATTCCAGGTCATTAAACCATTCATCCTGTACCCTTACTCTGATGGTTGAAGCCTGTAAGCCAGACCACCGGCTTAGCTGTTTTTCTTGGTACGGTGCTGGTCCTAATGGATCAATGTTCCCTGGCTTAGAACCAGGGCCTGTCTGCCTAATTCTAGGGGTTTCCTCAAAAGATTTGCCCCCCAGGGATTCCATACCCTTGACTTCAGGAAGCACGTATGTTGTGTGCTTACCTGGTACTCAGTAGGACAGCAGGAAGATGGACCCCCATGTTGTTGGGAGTTAATTAAGAACTCTGATTCTCAAACCCCCAAACCAGGCCTGGTTGGGCCCACTGCACCCTCAACGTCAACAGGGAATGGAGTTTGGCTCAGGAATGATGAGACTCCGTGATCAAAGGAGGTGGATGAAACTACTCAGGCATAATTTATTAATAAGGGATAAAGAGAATGCTAATTAGGGCAGAGCTTGCAAGAAGGCAAATTCCCAAAGTAAAACTTTAAGGAATGCTCAAATGATTATCATTTTAATTAAAAGTATATCACCCGATACAAATGCAAGCCACCCCTTCTCACCGGGAGGACTGTCTGAACCGTGGAGCTGGCTGCAGAGGCCGTGAGCTGCAGAGTGAACCCAGGTCAGGCTAGGCAATGGTCTCTGCCTGGTCCTGTCTAGGTCTCTCTTGCCTGGCAGGCTTCTCCTGCAGCCCCTGCACCTTTACTCTGAGGGCAAAGAATGGCCCCGTCTCCTGCTGCTGCAGTTCACCGCGGTAGATGCTCCAGGTCCCAGGACGCTCCCTCCTTCTTCTCCCTTTTCAATCCAGCAGCCTCCTTTCTGTTCTCCCTGGTTGCCGGCTCACCTGCTTTCCCCAGGGCTACTGCCAAGACCCGCTACACTGAGAGCTACCCTCTACACTACTGCCTGAGCGATCTTGCTAAAATGCTAATCTATCATACCCTACATTTGTTTGGAAAATTTCCAATGGTTTCTTGTGAACCACATCAATAGGAAGAGCAATGATTTATTGAGGACTTACCTCGTGCCAGGCACTGAGCTGAGTCTCATTTTATACTCACGACAACCCTGCAAAATATATGCCAATCTCATTTCAAAAATGAGAAAACCAAGGTTAAGAGATATGCAACTGCTGGGCAAGTCACACAGTGTAGAGGAGTCACGGTAAGGATTTGAACCAAGATCTGAAGTGAATTTCAAAGTCTACATTCTTAACAATTACCCTACACCGCCTCCACGGCTTCTTTCTGCTACAGGATAAAGTCGAAGTTTCCTCCTGTGGGACGCAGGGCTCTCGGAGTTAGGCTCATCTAGTCCACCACCCCCAGCTCCAGCTGTGCTCCTAAAGTGCCCAGCTTGTGCCATGCCCATTCCTGGTCCCCTGGGCATCACCCAGATCCCCGGGGTCTCCATGCCTCTGCAGAGGCTGAGCACTCCCTCCCTCCTCTAATCACCTCCTGGAGAGCGTCCCTCACCTGCCAGGCAGGTTTACCTGCTCCTCTGCATGCTCCCCCACTTCCCTGTCCTCACCTCGGCCAGTCTTTCCTTCCACAGGCCCTGAGCCCCTCGGAGGCAGGGACTGTGTTATTCAGTATTCTCGGCCCCTAGCATAGTGCCTGGCACAGAGTAAGTCATCAACAAGTCTTCACCAAAGCCATTCAACCAGAGATTAGCCATGCCTTGCAGTCAGCGCAGCAGACAGCAAGGAACAGACTAGAACAATGTTTCGTAGTTCGGGGAGCTTACAATCTGGTCGGGGACACAAATAAGAAACAAACCAGCAACTAAATGAACGAGGCAATATCAGAAGATGGGATATGATGCTCTGCAGGAACTCAGACACAGAGAGGCAATCAGAAGTAACTGGGATGATAATCAAGGAAGGCCCACACAGTGTTACTATGTATATAGACACCTGAATGATGAGAAGATGCCCAGAAAAGGGGAAGAGCAAGTGCAAATGTCCTGTGGTGGGAACACATTTGGTGGATCTGAGCTAAAAAGATATCCAGCAGAGATAGAGAGTATGAGACAGAGCACAGGTGCCAGAGAAGGTTCTAGTACGAGCTCTTCCAGTAGGACAGTTGTTCAAAGGTAAGGAGAACCTAGTTACAATGGGATCCAACTTTCACCCTGCCCTGCAGTCAGATGCCACAGGGAGAAGAATTCTCAGAAAGACCCTATAACGTGCATGGAAGTGGTCAGCTGATAACATTCATAGGAGGGTATAAGAATTGTTTATAGCAATGGTTCTGGATCCTGGGGAAGGAGTCGGGTGAAATTTTTCCCCTCAAGTATCATTTGCAATGTCTGGAAATATTTTCGGTTGTCTCAACTAGGGTTGGGTAGCAAACAGAAGTGCTGCTTAACATCCTGCAATGCATAGGACAGTCCTCCATCACAGAGCTTTAAGTGGCCCAAAATATCATTGTTGTCGAGGTTAAGAAGCCCTGGTCTGCACTACAGTGCTGTTGAGACACTGAGAGCAACTGACCGCGGTCAGCTCTACGATCGGGACCTGGGCCAAGAGCCAGCTGTCTACTATCACTCAAACTCACTCAGATCCCTCTTTCCTTCCACGTCCTGCTCAGGAAACTCTCTTCCAACAACAGAGAAGACTAGGCAGATCTCACCAGCCCCTTCCTGACCAAGAGAACCTCAGTCGGCATCATTCTCTGCAGACAACACCCCTGACTTACAAAAATGTGGTTAAAGAAAGCACTGGGCTCTGAATCCACAAGACTGAGTGTAAGTTACCTCCATCCCTCCCTAGTAACCTTGTAGAAGCCGCTCCATTTCCATGACAGCAAGGGAGTCCCCGAGACAAATGACATCCCCCATTTATGTGGGATAACACCCTGAAGTTCCACTGTCGTACTAAGGGGAGGGGTTGCACTTGGGCTCTAGCTATGATGCCACCAAGTTTAGTTCAAGAACTACAGTCAGTTCCACTGGGGAGTCAAGGGGGTTGATGAAATCCAGAGCCCTTGGCTTTAAATACCCTGCTTTGAAGCCTGGCTGCATGACTATGAGTGGCCTGTCCTCTTCTTGGTCTCAGTTGCCTCATCTGTGAAATGGAAATAATAACACTTACTTTGAATGGTTGTCTATGATGATTGAGAATTATATAAATCATAGTAGATGCTCAAAGTGTTACAGCTAGCTTATGGTTATCATAATACCTGAGTCAGAAAAGGGCTTAGAGATTGCCCTGCCCGACGTCTTCACTTTATAGCTGCAGAAAAAGAAGAGGCTGGCTGTTCTCTAAGTTTTAAGGGGGGTGTAGAACAGATATTATATGTGCATATTACTTTTGACAAAACTGAGGTCAAATCTGAACCCAGATAGGCCCAAAGATTCAGCCCTCTGCACAGGACTATGTAACTAGCGCTGGGGGGAGGGGTGGTGGGAATAACACCCCTTCCAATACAAAAACATGACACACTCCAAGGGATTAAAAAAAACGCAGAACACTAGGAAATGAGTCAGCGATGATCATCACATGGTTGCTGCAGCAGCAGCACCAAGTCTATAAAAGTCTCAGGTGTTGCAGGCTGGCCGTCTCTCTGAGCTCCGCATCTTTTTTTTTTTTTTTTTTTGTATTTTTCTGAAGCTGGAAACAGGGAGAGACAGTCAGATAGACTCCCGCGTGCGCCCGACCGGGATCCACCTGGCACGCCCACCAGGGGCATCGCTCTGCCGTGACCAGAGCCACTCTAGCGCCTGGGGCAGAGGCCAAGGAGCCATCCCCAGCGCCCGGGGCCATCTTTGCTCCAATGGAGCCTTGGCTGCGGGAGGGGAAGAGAGAGACAGAGAGGAAGGAAGGGGAGAGTGGAGAAGCAAATGGGTGTTTCTCCTATGTGCCCTGGCTGGGAATCGAACCCAGGTCCCCTGCACGCCAGGCCGACGCTCTACCGCTGAGCCAACCGGCCAGGGCCTGAGCTCCGCATCTTCAGCCTGAGCTCTGTAGCGAGGCACCATAAGGGCGTCTGCCTCTGAAGAAGAGCTTTAATGGCCTGACTTGGCACTTGGCTGGATCTGGACCACGAGTGTCCCCGCTCAAAACTGCAGTGCTAGAGCTCAGTGCTTGCACTCGCCACCCTTAAAACCATCTGTACACTGGAAACTCCCAAACGGACTACATCCACTGATTCTAAGGCACACATTTTAATATCTCGGAAGTTGGGATGTGTCCCAGCTTAAATGGCAATGCCTTTTCTTCGTAGTACATAAAAGAACAGTGGTTTCAGAGTCCACGGCAGTTTAGGTTTGATAAAATATGGCCCATATTTACCACGGAACACCCCTTGCATTCCAGACTCATAAATCTTAAATGACTTTTCAATATCTCCCCTTGGACAGGAAATAAACATCTCAAATGCAAATTATAAAGTTAAATTCTTGGCCTTCCAGTCTCCCCCCTCTCAGCAACTGGCAACCCCACCCCTCCAGCTGGTCAAGCCAAAATCTGGTATTCACCCTTGACTCTTCCCATTCTTTCCAGGTCTACATACTGTCTATCCACATATCTTGATGATTCACTTTCAAATACATCTGAATTCAATCACCTCCCAGCAGTCCACGACCACCATCTCGATCTAAGCCATCCTGCCTTTTACCTGGCTTATCACAGTCACCTCCTAACTGGCCCCCTCGCTGCTCTGCCCAGCTGCGGTCTCCACTCAGCAGCCTGCTGGGGGCCCCACTCAGCAGCCTTCCGGGGGCCTAAGGCTAAGACAGATTCCTCTCATCCCCCTGCTCCCTGCTACAGTCACTGTCTGCCTCATTACTCGGTTTTATTCTTTAAATAACTTACACTTAGCTGAAGTCATACATGTTTCCTTTTCCCCACATGTACAGTCTGTTTCCTCCCCCAGAATACCCCAATCCCATGATACACGGATTTTTGCCTCTCCTGTTGAGTGCCGAATCTCTGCCTTCCAGAACAGAGCCTGCAGGGGTACGTGCTCCATAAGCAGTTACTGAATAAGTCATTTCCCAGAGGATGATGCCTTCAAGGGCGCACTGAAGTCAGGTAAACCCGGGTTCAAATTCTGAATCTACCTCTTCGTGGCTGTGCGACTTGAGAGATCCCTTTCAACTCTGAATCTGTCTCATCTGCATAATGGGAGTATCAACACCCCCTTTTCTAGGTTGCTGTCAGGATTAAATGAGCTCACATGTGTCAAGCCCCTGCACAGTATCTAACACTCAGCAGGAGCTCCGTTGTCACTTATTACTATTGTTTCCAACCTCTGGATTTGGCCACCAAACCACAGCACATTTTAGTGGGAGGTGAGCTCAGAGCAGAAGCACAGAGGTGTGCGTGCACCGGGGACAGGCAGAGTCAGATTGGAGTCCTCGCCGTGACATACATCAGCAGCGTGACCTTGGGCCAGCATCTAACCCCTCTGAGCTCCCGTGTGCTCACGCGTGAAGAGGAGATAATGACCACATCCATTTCATAGGATTGCTATGAGCATTTCTGGTGCACACACACAGCGCACGGTACATTCTAAGCAAATATTAACTCGTATTATTACCGTCTGACCCGGCTTCTCCCCTAAATGCGTCCAGGGTGCTGCTTTTAGCTTTCCCTGCCTGCCTGCCTGTACTACACACAGTGGAGGGAGCTCGCAACTGCCTTTCTGTGACTGCAATGACCTGAGGAACAACCAACCCCGCACAGAGACAGTCCCCCACCTGCCTCCCTGCAGGTGACTGGAATGCTAATGCCAGCTCCCATCCTGCCTGCGACCTCGGCCACTCTCATTGGTGACCTGGTGAGGGAACTTGCGACCCTCCTGCTGCCAGCAGCATGCTTTGTGGGGCCCACTGGTTTCCATTAGGGGAAAGGTATGAGCCTTCCAGTTTTCCATTCTAAATGCTCTCCCTGACCTTCCGGCAACCTCCACTCTCTCTGTGAAGGAGGTAAAGACTAGAAAGCAGATTTTTTCCCTCTTTCTAAAGAAACACTGCTCCACTCTAAATTATTTTCCTGACTGGAAGGAACTCCATTAACCCAGAAGTCAGGACAGTCATTCATAGCAGCGTGCCTCCCATGTCCTCGCCTGATCACTGAGTAAATTAAAGTTATGCACAGTGTGAGGGGACAAGGACAATGGGGTGCTGTTTCTTTTTTTTTCTTAAATTTTATTTTATTTATTCATTTTAGAGAGGAGAGAGAGAAGGAGGGAGAGAGACAGAGAGAGAGAGAGGAGTGAGAGACAGGGGGGAGGAGCTGGAAGCATCAACTCCCATATGTGCCTTGACCAGGCAAGCCCAGGGTTTCGAACCGGCAACCTCAGCGTTTCCAGGTCAATGCTTTATCCACTGCGCCACCACAGGTCAGGCCAGGGGTGCTGTTTCTTACTCCCCTTCCTCACCTTAGAACCCCACCCCACCCTGACTGCCCTGGGGGCCCCTGCCCCTCTGTGTGTGAGCTCTGCTGGTGAAGAAGGCAGACAGGTTCCTGAATGCCTGTGCTTACATTCTCAGAGAGGGGAGATGGGTTACAGAAGAGGATGCAAAGACATGAACAGGGCAATGTCTCTCTCTCTCTCTCTCTTGACAGAGACAGTCAGAGAAAGGGGCAGATAGGGATAGACAGACAGGAAGGGAGAGAGATGAGAAGCATCAGTTCTTCATTGTGGCATCAAGCAATCAAGTTGATCGTTGATTGCTTTCTCATATGTGCCTTGACCAGGGGGCTACAGCAGAGCAAGTGACCCCTTGCTCAAGCCAGTGAACTTGGGCTCAAGCCAGTGACCATGGGGTCATGTCTATGATCCCACGCTCAAACCAGTGACCCCGTCCGTGCTCAAGCTGGTGAGCCCATGCTCAAGCCGGAGACCTTGGGTTTTGAACCTGGGTCCTCCATGTCCCAGTCTGACGCTCTATCCACTGCACTACCGCCTGGTCAGGTCAGGGTAATGTCTCTTAAGGTAAGTGTTTGGAAGAAAAAGAAAAAGGTGAGATGTTAGAGAATTCCTGGGGATGAGTGAGGGAGTGGGGAGTGTCAGCGGCTACTTTAGCTGGGATGATCTGGGAGGGCCTCTCTGAGGAGGTGACATTTCTACATCCTTCATTCAAGTGCACACTCCCTTGAGTCAGGGACCAGTTTATACTGACACAAACCTAGTACTCAGGTCCATGCACTGTGTTACATGTTGACATCAGTAAACACAGTGAGGTGTAGCATTTTGTGTCTTAGCCTTATGAATGCTTACCAGTCTTGTGACTAATTCTGTAAGTTTAGTTCCTGTTTTCCAAGCTCTAAACCAAGGAATAGGCTACAGTGAAGTTTCCATGGGTCACCAACAAAATGAGAGATGTAAGGACAAGTTAGGAGTTTTTACATAAAAATATAAATGCACTCAATTTAAGAGCTGTCATTTATCCTGGGATTAGATTCCTTCAGCCTGGGCGTGTGAGTATGTGTGTGCTAAAATGGCCTTTTTAAAATGAAATGATGAGGCTAGGAGATGTTTATTTTTCAGGTTTCTTTTTTTCTTCAGTGCCCATACTTGACACAATAAGATTCTTCCCAGTCTTAAAAGTGTTATTGGTCTGTGAATTCCAAAGACCCGGGGGACCGCTGTTTTCACAGTCTTTGCACTTGACAGCCTTGGGGTAAAGGAAACAGGCTCCATGCTGGAGGCAGGTGGCAAGTTCCTCCCTGGCAACTCTGCACCTGCCAGATTCCGCCGGGACTGGGGCAGGGTGATGGGGGTCCGGGCCTGGAAGTCAGAGAGGGCGGGTGAGAACCACAGTCCCCTGCAGTCTCAGAACCGGACGGGGCGGGGAGAGATGCTGTCCTGGCACTGCTCCCTCGGCTGTGACCCTCGACTGCAAAACACTCGTCATCGCTGCAAATCGTTGAGGAGGGGGAATGCAAAGGCCGGAGGTCATGGAAACACTACGAGCCAACCCAGTTTATTGGGGCGGACTTACACAAAGGGTCCAGCTCAAAACCACCTCTCCCGGGGACTCTCTTAGGGTGGAACAGCACAGGTGGCATGGGAGCAGAGGCAATAAGGGTGTACTGTGTTTCCCTGATGCAAAACGATTAATCTTGCTGCCCACCTGCCTCCGCAGCACAGAGCAGCGAGGGAGTGCGGTCTGCTTCAGCAAAGCTCCTGGAACTCCCCCCTCCCCAGGCCCCCACCGTTTGTTAAGAGAACCCATTGCAGCCTGATGCTTTTGGATTGGGGGGACTGAAAAGAGGTTGTCTCCTGGTGACCTGACTGCTCAAGCATCCTCCACCCCAGAGGGGGAGCCCCTGGGATCCCCCACCTCTCAGCTCAGAAGGAACACCCCAGGCTGAGAATCAGGAGCCAGAGCAGGAATACATTCAGCCAAACGCCGCCCTAACACAGACGAAAAGATATCTTAATCATCACAAAGTGAAGTGAGAGATCAAAAGGCAGAAGTTCACAGCCGATGTCTGATAAATTCAACTGAGTGCTGGGTGCAGAGAGAGCTGAAGGGTGTTGGAGGAGAGAGAGAGAGAGAGAGAGAGAGAGAGAGAGAGAGAGAGAGGCTGTTGCACGGAGGAGAAAACCAACTCTCCCTCCCAGCAGTGGGTAAGGGAGCGTGACCCTCAGGGACCTGGGACTTTCATGGGAATACTGGCTACAGGGGAGAAGTTGGAACAAAAAATAATTTCTGCTGTCTTATTTGCGTGGTCTGTGGATATAACAATGGCCTATTCCAGATGTGGGCTCCCTCGGAAGGGACAGTTGACCCAGGGAAGTGAAGAGACCTCAGCAGAAAGCAAGTTTCAGGCTTTCTAAGGCTGCCAAGCCAGGGGTGACCCCCCAGGAGCAAGTGCAATCAGCCAGGTCCAGGAACGGCAGGAAAGCCAGGGATACCGTGGTCTCTGAGAGCGTGCGGAAGAGCCGCTGCAGCCAGCCTGGCCTCTGCCTGCCCCGTGCGTGTGGAAGAGCCGCTGCAGCCAGCCTCGCCTCTGCCTGCCCCGTGCGTGCAGGCTGGCTGCTCCAACACAGCCCGTTAATAAGGACTCTCCTGACCACGTCCCCCTTCTCCCTGCCCAGTCTGGGGTTTGCAGTCAGTACATAGAGGGCGAAGGGAGAACAGAGAAAGACAGAAGAAACTGACGCAAGCCGCTCCCCAAGACAAGGCTGACCTTGAGCCGGCCTTGGAAGGAGAAGTAAGAAGATGTATCTCTAAATCAAAGGCAGAGCTGGAGTTAATACACAGGGCTGGACACTAGTTATAGAACGGAGACTGTCCTATGACTTCAAGTAATAGATATTACTAAGTGTAAACAGACAAGTCATGGGACCTCTTTGAGTTTTTAACTTGTTGGCAGGAGAAAAACTTCAGGCAGACAAAAATCAAGTTCTGTTCATTCCAAGAGCTGTGCTTGAATAAAGCCCCGGGGGAATCTGGACCCAGGAGGAGCGCTCGCTGTCACGGCAGAGACAGCGAAGCCAGGTCCGCCAGCCACGGGTGGCTGTGGCAGTTGTGACAGTGGCTGTGGCCAGGCTGCCCGTGGGTGGCAGCCATGCCAGCTGATGAGGCTGGAGCAGCTGTGGCATCCTCAGCAGGCCAGCTCTGCGGCTCGGCTTTGACGGGCACCTGGCTGGGTTCCTGGCTGCCCCCTGGCTTCCCTCCCGCCTGCCCATTCCTAAGCCTCGGCCTCCTGTCTTCTCGGCAAGTCCGCGCTCCCTCAAATCCTGTGAATAAGTTTGTCTGCTCACTGCAGCGTGAGTGCTCTCTGTTCCTTGTAATCAGAAACCCTGGTGAACCCGCCCTCCTTCCCCTGGTCCTTTAACCCGGACCCAGAGCCAGCCTCACATCCTCCCCCAGCCCCCAGCGCCCCAGGCTTCTCCGGGCTTGTTTTCAGCTGGAGGCACCGATTCCCTCTTCACTCATCTGGGAACCGGTTGGTGACCCTGGCCTGAATCCAATCTCTGGCCCTTCCAGTCTTGGTGACTGTGTGCATAAAGATTAAAAAAAAAAAAATCATCTGAAGTCATACCCTGGCTCTGCCACGTGCTGGCTAAGGGACCCATTTTTCCTCATCTGTAAAATGGGTACAACAATCCTCCCAAAACTAATGTCAAGATTTGAAGAGATTATTGCATTTGAAGCACAGAGCACACTACCTGCTACATTGTAATACTCAGTGCATGTTACCTAGTAACAGCAGCAGAGGTGGAGATATTGGGAGTGCTGCCATAATAATAATAGCAGAAACACATCTCTGCACTCTCACCAGAAAGAGGAATATACCTCTTTCTCATTGAAACCACTGCTCTTCGGGTCTCTTTGTTACACAAAATAACAGAGGCTTATTCTGAGCCTTTATAGAGCATGTTAATGAACATTCTGAATTTTAAAAATACAAAAAGAAAGTTACATTTATACTAAGGTTAGAATAATGTATAAAATATATGCTCATGCAAAGACTAGAAGGGCAAATCATTATGATAAGGTGACAGGGTTATAGGAAAAGTATTTCCCCATTGAAAATTTCTCTTGTTATCTTTATATTTTCATAAACTGCCTTGCAAGAGGAAAAGAAAAAAAATGTCCCTGAGACTGGACAAATTTTGATCACGTTTCTTTATCATAAGAGGAGACTGTATGCTAAGCCCTTCTTCAGCTGTAGGGCCCTGGGACCGTTTAACAAAAAGGACGAGATAAAGGATGGGTCTGTCCCAGTGACAACATGAGAACAGGGCTCTGGACACTCTCAGCGCGGCACTGAGCGAGAAAGAACCCTTCCTCTAGGGCAGCATTTTACAATGCCCACCTAGCCCTTGGCATCCCCTGACAGGGACATATGGAGCATTTCCAGGGGAGGAGGGACCAGTCCAAGGATCACCAGGACCCTGGTCTTAACTCTAAGACATTCATCCCAGAATTTCCTCTCTTATCTCCTCGGTGGCCAGCTGCCCAGAAACCTGAAGACTGGATTTCCTGGACCAAGGTCCCTCATCACAGCAACTTCAGGAGGTCATCAGTTAAATACCTGGGGTTACATGTCACTGAGGGAGAAAGGTGAGACCGCCCAACACAAAGACAGGGCAGGAAGGTCGTCCCCAGGAGGCCTGTCCACTGGCTGAGAAAATACAGGGTGGGGGCCGGCCACACCCAGGTGCCACGTGTATATCTTCGGCCAGCACTTCGCTGGGAACAGGGCTGTTCCCCTCAGTTCTTCCCAGAGTCCCCTGCCCAAGAGAAGTGCCCCCATTGCAAAGGTCTCCTACCACAGGGACCTGTCAACCTCAGCTAATATTCTTCTCTAGGGCGGGTCTATGTCAACACCTCTCTAAACAAGCCGTGTGGCTTTCTGCATGACTGACAGCTCAGACCACAGGCCCCGCCTCCTCGGCTGGCATCCTCTCTTCTGTTTCACTCAGACTGAGTTGTTGACAGGCCTTGAAGGAAGCACATCCCACACCACTTAAAGGGTTTCTGCTGGAGTGGTTTGGGGTTGGCACATGGCAAAGCCTGAATGTTGCTGATGATCTGAAATATCATGTAGGGAATAGGTTCCCGCTTGGCCATCAGCTTGCTGTGTGTCCCAGGCAAATCCACATACTTCTCTGGGCCCCGATTTCGCCTTCTGTCAGTGGTGGGATTGGACAAGCTCTTTTCTAACTCTGATGGACTCTAGCTCTGAGAAGTCTGCTCTATTTTCAAGTGCTTCCTTCCGGCTTGCATTTGCGACCCAGGCAGCCATGTGAATGTCAAGTTGATATTTCTTTTATGGAGAAATGAATATCATATCATTCACAGGGTAATAATCCCTGAGCCAATTCAAACCAGGGATTAGCAGGAGGGATAAAACCTTTCTCTAAACAAACTCACTTAAATATAATTGTGTTTCTACAATCACTGGTCTTACACGTTTCTGAATATCAAACTCGAAGTGTCCGTTAGTTAAGGCCAAGGGGCTTGGTCATCCCAATTCTAAATAAAAAATAATTTGGGAGTGCTGTGCTGGGGCTCCCAGAAATGAAAATCAGATCTTAACAAAACGCAAAATCTCAGAACTAGAAGAGAAGCAGGACACCTTCCCAAACCTTCCCAAATGCCAATTCCAAGGCCTGGCTCTCCCAGGCCCAGCCCCCACCAGCACCTGCACTGACATCAGCTCAATGTCCCCACAGCCCACAGCCCTGGGAGCGTGGACTGGCTAGATCAATGAAAACACCAACCTCGCCAGACACTGCAGGCCCACTCCAAGCCTGCTGTGGAGCCAGGGGTTCAGGCACGCAGCCGGACCATCTGTCATTAGGCATTGCTGTTAATTGCTGTGCTAATGAACAAGGTTTGCTTTGCAGGCACGAAATGCACATGCAGATTTAGACTTAGGTCCTCAGTACCAGGTGCTGTCCCCTAACAGCCTGGCATGGTCTCCAGAACACAAAGGCAAAGGTGGCCATGTTACATCATGGGCATAGACAGTGCATAATCCTCTGGGCAGAGGCTTCAAATATAGTAAGCGTTGGGAATTTTGTTGCCAACGCTCATTCATTCACTCATCCATCTACCCCTTCAACAACCACTGGCTTTATGGTGGACACTGTGTCACATTTCAGGGCTCGAGAAATGACAGGGGCATAGCCCCTGCCCCCAGGGGATCACAGCCTAGCAGGGGAGATAGACAGATGGACAAATACAGGACATACATGGTGACAAATGTAGGAGAGAGGTCAGCCTAGGGGCTGGGGGAACATAGAGAAGCAGTTATCTAACCAGCCTGGAGCACCAGGAAAGGCTTCCTGGAGGCAGAGAGCATGCCTGAGCCAAACCTTTAAAAAGGAGCAGAGGTTATCTAGGGAATGAGTGGAGGAGGGCACTGCAGACAGAGGTGAGAGGTAAGAGAACACCGACAGCAGAGGAAGCACGAGAGTCGGGTATGGGCAGGCATGAGTGTGTGATGGGTGTGTGATGGAGGAGTGATGGGGGAGTGATGGGGGAGTGATGGGAAAGTGATGGGGGAGTGGTGGGGGAGTGATGGAGGAGTGGTGGGGGAGTGATGAGTGGGTGATGGGGGAGTGGTGGGGGAGTGATGGGGGAGTGATGGGGGAGTGGTGGGGAAGTGATGGAGGAGTGATGGGTAGTGATGGAGGAGTAATGGGGGAGTGATGGGTGTGTGATGGAGGAGTAATGGGGGAGTGATGGGGGAGTAATGGGGGAGTGATGGGTGGGTGATGGGGGAGTGGTGGAGGAGTGATGGGGGAGTGATGGGAAAGTGATGGGGGAGTGATGGAGGAGTGATGGAGGAGTGATGGGGGAGTGATGGAGGAGTGATGGGGGAGTGATGGGGGAGTGATGGGGTAGTGATGGGGGAGTGATGGAGGAGTGATGGGTGGGTGATGGGGGAGTGATGGAGGAGTGATGGGGGAGTGATGGGGGAGTGATGGGGTAGTGATGGGGGAGTGATGGGGGAGTGATGGGTGGGTGATGGGGGAGTGATGGGAAAGTGATGGGGGAGTGATGGGTGGTGATGGAGGAGTGATGGGGGAGTGATGGGGGAGTGATGGGAAAGTGATGGGGGAGTGATGGGTGGGTGATGGAGGAGTGATGGGAAAGTGATGGGTGGGTGATGGGGGAGTGATGGGAAAGTGATGGGTGGGTGATGGAGGAGTGATGGGGGAGTGATGGGGGAGTGATGGGAAAGTGATGGGTGGGTGGTGGGGGAGTGATAGGGGAGTGGTGGAGGAGTGATGGGGGAGTGATAGGGGAGTGATAGGGGAGTGATGGGAAAGTGATGGGTGGGTGATGGAGGAGTGATGGGGGAGTGATGGGGGAGTGATGGAGGAGTGATGGGAAAGTGATGGGTGGGTGATGGGGGAGTGATGGGGGAGTGATGGGGGAGTGATGGAGGAGTGATGGGAAAGTGATGGGTGGGTGATGGAGGAGTGATGGGGGAGTGATGGGGGAGTGATGGGGGAGTGATGGAGGAGTGATGGGGGAGTGATGGGGGAGTGATGGAGGAGTGATGGGGGAGTGATGGGTGGGTGGTGGAGGAGTGATGGGGGAGTGATGGGGGAGTGATGGAGGAGTGATGGGGGAGTGATGGGTGGGTGATGGGGGAGTGATGGGGGAGTGATGGGGGAGTGATGGAGGAGTGATAGGGGAGTGATGGGTGGGTGATGGAGGAGTGATGGGGGAGTGATGGGGGAGTGATGGGTGGGTGATGGGGGAGTGATGGGGTAGTGATGGGTAGTGATGGGGGAGTGATGGGGGAGTGATGGGTGTGTGATGGGGGAGTGATGGGGGAGTGATGGGGGAGTGATGGGTGGGTGATGGAGGAGTGATGGGGGAGTGATGGGGGAGTGATGGGTGGGTGATGGGGGAGTGATGGGGGAGTGATGGGGGAGTGATGGGTGGGTGATGGGGGAGTGATGGGGGAGTGATGGGGGAGTGATGGGTGGGTGATGGGGGAGTGATGGGGGAGTGATGGGGGAGTGATGGGTGGGTGATGGGGGAGTGATGGAGAAGTGATGGGGGAGTGATGGGTGGGTGATGGGGGAGTGATGGAGGAGTGATGGAGGAGTGATGGAGGAGTGATGGGGGAGTGATGGGTGGGTGATGGGGGAGTTGTGGGGGAGTGATGGGGGAGTGATGGGTAGTGATGGAGGAGTAATGGGGGAGTGATGGGGGAATAATGGGGGAGTGATGGGTGGGTGATGGGGGAGTTGTGGGGGAGTGATGGGTGGGTGATGGGGGAGTGATGGGGTAGTGATGGGTAGTGATGGGGGAGTGATGGGTAGTGATGGAGGAGTAATGGGGGAGTGATGGGTGGGTGATGGGGGAGTGATGGGGGAGTGATGGGTGGGTGATGGGGGAGTGATGGGGTAGTGATGGGTAGTGATGGGGGAGTGATGGGTAGTGATGGAGGAGTAATGGGGGAGTGATGGGTGGGTGATGGGGGAGTGGTGGGGGAGTGATGGGTGGGTGGTGGGGGAGTGATAGGGGAGTGGTGGAGGAGTGATGGGGGAGTGATGGGTGGGTGATGGGGGAGTGATGGGGAGTGATGGGTGGGTGATGGGGGAGTGGTGGAGGAGTGATGGGGGAGTGATGGGTGGGTGATGGGGGAGTGATGGGGAGTGATGGGTGGGTGATGGGGGAGTGGTGGAGGAGTGATGGGGGAGTGATGGGTGGGTGATAGGGGAGGGGTGGAGGAGTGATGGGGGAGTGATGGGTGGGTGATAGGGGAGTGATGGGGGAGTGATGGGTGGGTGATGGGGGAGTGGTGGAGGAGTGATGGGGGAGTGATGGATGGGTGATAGGGGAGTGATGGGGGAGTGATGGGTGGGTGATGGGGGAGTGGTGGAGGAGTGATGGGGGAGTGATGGGTGGGTGATAGGGGAGTGATGGGTAGTGATGGGTGGTGATGGGAGTGATGGGTAGTGATGGGTGGTGATGGGTGATGATGGGTGGGTGATGTGTAGGAGATGGGGGTGTGATAGGGGTGTGTGGGTGGGTGATGGGTGGGTGATGGGGGAGTGATGGGTGGTGATGGGTGAGTGATGGGTAAGTGATGGATGAATGATGGGTGGGTGATGGGTGGTAATGGGGGAGTGATGGGTGGTGATGGGTGGTGATGGGTGGTGATGGGTGAGTGATGGGTGGGTGATGGATGGGTGATGGGGGAGTGATGGCGGAGTGATGGGGGAGTCATGGGAGTGTGATGGGGGTGTGATGGGTGAATGAAGGTGAAGGCACCAGAGGTGCAGTGTGAGGATGCTGGAGAGAGAGAGGGGTGCAGGGGGTGAGAAGCCCTGATGAAGAGCAATTATATACTTTGCAAGCGTTGGCAAAACTCTTGCTCTGTCCTCTGCTTGAAGGGCTATGATGAGCAAGGGACACAAGGGACGGCACACAGTGGTTTGGAAGAAATGTCAACAGGCTGACTTAGTCAGGGAAGGGCTTGATGCAGAGCTGGGCATCAAATTTCAGGCAGAACTTGGACAGATGAGCTAGTGTTACCATCCAGATGCTTTGTGTATGTTGACTCATCAAACCACGGTGTCCACGCCATTCCCACATTTTTCAGGTAAGCAAACTGAGGCCCAGGGAGTTTAGGTACTTTGGCAGCTGGGAAGAGGTGCGCCCAGGTACCCCTGGCGTGCCTGACTTCAGAGCAGTGCCCTATTCATTACCCATGCTGTGTTCCAAAGCCTTCCTGATAGAGGGACCAGCATGACGAGGGTGGTGAGGAGATGTGTGGAGGACGCCTTCGGGACCAGTCAGAACAGAGTCTGCGTGCAGGAGAAGATTGTGAGTAATGGTCTCACAACGTGACCTAGGCTTGAGCTTCAGAGTCTAACAGTCCACAGACAAGTGACTTACCCTCTCGTGGCCTCAGTCTCCTCGCTGGGAAGTGGGACCCACCATCTACTTCCTGCGAGTTTCATTAGACTTCAGTGAGACAATGCACATAAGGGTTTAGGACATTCTCTCACACTTGTGAGTCCTCAAGCATGCTTGAATGATTATTTTAATCAATGGTCATCCTTATTCCCAACATTAATAGTTACTATTAGTAAGATCCCAGCGGTAGGTTGGGGCCAGTACCTAGAGAACTTTGAGCTCCAGCCTAGGCACGTGGTCTTGATCTTGTCAACACTGGGGAACTGCAGGGGAAGGCTGTGAGCACAGGCAGGAAGCGACAGCTTGGAGTACTTTCCCCTCTCCTACAGACTGACACAGCAACTCCCTTCTTCAGAAATGTCACAGGTTTTCTCCAACACAGTAAAATTGCACCATGGTGAAGAAAGGCCCTTCCAAGGCCTGTGAAGGCTGGCCATGTGCTGAAGGGGGGCAGAGTGACTGTCTGAAGGCTGGACACACAGCTCAGGGACTAGAAGAGCCTCATGGGTTCCTGCGGGGGCCTAGGGGCTCTGATACCCCTGCTGGTCAGAGAGGGCTGCTGGCCCCTCACCTGGGACTGGTGAGCCTCTTGAAGGTGTGAGGCAGTTTTCTCAGCTATTTATCACCAAATCTGAAGTCTCTGGAGGTCACACTCTTGTAACCATAGAAATGGGCACTCTATTAAGAGGGTTGGGGGGGTCCCTCCTCCAGCAATGGTAGTGAAGAAGGCTGAGGGAGGGGAGGCCTGCGTGCCAGCCCACAGTGCCTTCCTGGCCAGGCGGGCCCACCCTCTTGCTGGTCTGCAGAAGGGAGCTGGGAGGCTCCCAAGCTGGCGTCTCCCTGGCATGAGCACACCCCTGAGCTCTTCTCCCTCATGACCTCTGTGAAGCAGACCTGATCAGCACTTTATAAACAGGAAAGAGGCCCAAAGAGGGTAAGTGACTGGTAAAGCCACACAGCGAGTGGGAGGCTGGGCTGAACCCTCTCTGTCTGCACTCCAAAACCCCCGCCACATTCTACCTCTCAGAGCAGGGGCCAGGTATAGTAATTGGCTAGAAAGGGACCAAATGATCATGGCCAAGAGAAAGGAAGGGTCCAGTCGAGCCCTGGCCCCAGCCAGGCGGAGGAACAGTCCTGGGCTTGCCTCTCCCCGGGGGCCTTGGGCAGGTTGCTCACCCTCTCATTCCTGCATCCTCACCTGGGAAGTGGGTCTGGGGGGACCTACTTGCAGGGTGGTTGTAAAGATCAGAAATATGATATTTAAGCTCTGGTCTTCAATAAGTGGTCACAGATTACTCCTGATTAATGTTTCTTAACGCAAAGCTGCAAATAGGATTGGGGGCTCCTCAAATAGCCCACTAACATGCAAGATAAGCCAAGAATGGAACCGTATGCTGGGCAGAGTATGAGAACCTTCTCCCTCCCTGACAACTTCTTCTTGGGAGCAGTCCTTTATTGCTAAGCACTTAGGTACACTGTCTAATTTCATTGCTCCCGCAACCCAGAGAGAGGACTGTTACTCTCCCGTGTTACAGGTGAGGAAACTGAGACTCCGAGACTAAACCAACTGCCATCGGGTCAGCCGGCTCCTGCCTGCCAGGCTCCAGGTCCTTCCCCCTGCTGCTCTGGTTAGTTGCCCCTCCCCACGGCCACCCAGGACCGGGGGACTGGCCTCTCAGTCCACAGTCTCCAGAAGGAAGTCCTGTCTCTACCTTCTGCCCTCACAATCTCCTCTCAGAGGGCCAGTGAGCAGCCACGTCACTCTGCCACGCCTCTGAGCCCAGTGGTAACCACTGGCCATCCAATGTGAATGCTGCAAGCTGAGGACTGTGATAGAACATGGGAGAAATGGGGTTCATATTGGAATCTGTGGGGACCTCCTGATCTCATCACCAAATGGTTGTAGGACCTAGACTCAGCCTTGCAGGGTCCAAATGAACCAACCAGGCAGGCACATGAACTCCCTGAAGGGATTCCCAGGCTGGTCTCCCCCTCCCCATCTCCCCTTCACAGCACCGCCACAGCTCACAATGAGGGCCAGGGGAACTGCAAAATCCCCATTTGCCACAATTAGCAATGAATAATGAGATGCCGGTGGCAGCTGGCAGCACCTCTGCTCTCCCAAGGCCCCTGCTCCTGCCTCTGTGAGTGTCAGGTCGGGACAGAAGTCAGCAAAGCGCCTGGCACCCAGAGACACCTGGGGACACACCACTGGTTTCTCCTGCTTTTCCTCCCTGGACTCCAGACTGTCTCTGATGTTCCCGGGGGAGCTCTCCAAAGTGTTCTCTGCAAGAAGCCTGCACCTAGGGTCTCCAAAGAGAGGGCGAAGCAGGGGGAAGAGGCCCCAAAGGTGAAAAAAGGGAGAGGGAGAGAAGAGAAGGGAACAGCATTTGCAAGGACGCTGGGGCAGGAAGGAAGTGTCATGGGAAGAGAAAGCAGGCTGTGTGGCCAGAGCAAATGAGGTGTAAGGATAGGGCAAAGGCTGGGCAGCGGGGACGGGTGGAGGGGGAGCCGAGGCCCGAGGGAGGATTCTGCCGGGGGGGGGGGCAGGCACCCCATGGCTTCTTCCCTTCCGCACTGGCAAGCCCTGTATGTTCCCCTAGATTTCAGAAGCACGTTTGCATTCATCTGTAAATAAACAGACCAGCCTGAAACTGGGCTGGTGAGGCTCTGGGCCATCATCTGGTAAAATGCTCATGCGTTTGTTTACAGGTACACCACACAGAAGAGGGTGAGAGGCAGCCATGTCCTTCTGGTGGTCCCTGAGGCCGGGGCCTGCCTGAGAGTGGAGGAGAGCCCAGCTCCAGGCACCTTGCCAGAAACCTTCACCTCCTTTGGTGCAACCAGGAAAGAACCTCAGGGCTCTGGACCCAAAGGGAAGAGATGAAGAAAGTCTTAGCCAGAAAGAAAGGGCTATTCCCTCAAAATGCTTCCATCCTGCTCATGCATCAGATTTGCTTCATGTAGCACTGAATAAACACAACCCTAATTAGCAGGTTCGTGCTGCAGCTGAATAATCAAAAGCGCATCCTGATTCCAGCCTCAGCATCCCCAGGGAGGGTGCGGCGGCTCCCAGAGAGCCCGGCCGGCCGGCGTTTGTGGAGCCATTTCTCCACGAGTGTTCGTACAGTTTGCCGCCTTTCCTCCAAGGAGCTATTTGCCGAAGGACATTCTTCTCCGAGTCTGATCCTCAGCGAACTCCTACGCCCTGGCGGGTCTGAGTAAATGAGATGGGAGGGATAACATGATGCACCTGACATGCTGGGCAGATCACAGCTAAGGCAGGTGCAGCCAGGGAAAGCCTTCCTGAATGCCAGAACTGGAAGGGGGTCCTCTTGCATTCCTCCACTCATTCACTGTGTGTGTATAGAGTGCCTGCTCTCTCTTAGGTGGTGGAAGGCAGAAGGGTGTGGCAGTCATTGGTGGGGTTTCTAGTGGTCAGGATTCAAATCCTGGCTCTACCGCTCAGTTGTAACAAAAGTACTTCTACACAGTGATCCTAATTGGTTTCCTCACCTGTGATGGGCACTCAGTACCCAAGGGTGGTGGCCACAGAACCCTAGTCGAGAACTACTCCGTTAGCCACTTACTCCAGCTATTTAGTGTGTCACTGGTTCCTGGTACAACATCTGGATAAACCTGGTCAGGAGCCTCACCTCCCTCTGTGGGCTTGATCTAGAATTCTGGAATGATCCCCCGGCCTTTGGTGCCCAACCACCTCCTCCATACAGGGCTAAACATAACTCAGCCACTCACTGGTAAACAAGACACATGTGAGTTTGGAGTGCATGATACTGAACTAAGTGCCGGGCACTGATGGGTAATTTGTGGGCACTGTTTTACTTCATTCTCTCAATATTTCTGTAAGGAGGTACCATTATCCCTATTTAAAAGATGCAGACACTAAAACTTGAAAAGATTGGGTGATTCATCCAGGGACATGTGAGTGGTCAGGATCAGAACCAGAAAGTCTTGAATGAGGGAAGAAGTCCCACAGAGGAGCCCCCAGGCCAGGGCACACTCACGTGGAGCCCCTCCCGGCCGTGTCAGGGTGGCTGTGAGTTTCTGGAAGACACAGTTCTGCGCTGACCATAGAATAGCTATGGGCAACAGAAAGAGTGGCCAGTGGTGGTCAGAGGAAACGAGTTAGCAATGATTCCTCCTGTCATGGTCTCACCAATCCAAATTCATTCTCTTCTGCAAATACTCACTTGAAATTTCACCTCAGCTGATAATTTCACCAATCATCAGATCTTTCTTCTTTGTCTACCGAAATTCCCTGCGTTTATCCACTAAACACCATGGTTAACAGGTGTACTTGGAGCAGTTGTAGGTGGTAATGTTGGGCTAGTGTCCATTCTCTCTGAACCTCAGGACTTCATATGGGTAGAAACATCAGGCCAGTAGGGAGCCATCCAGCTTTTTTCTTTATCCCCAAGTGAAAGTAGACCTAGCTTGGTTTGCTTTCAACACGGGGATGAGTTGTGGTGGGGAAGAGTAAACCCAGGTATGCTGATTAGCTCTAGGCTATAGGCTGAAAAGAAACCGCCTGGAAGGAGCTCCCAGAGTGGCCTCTTCTCTCCACAGCTGGGAAAGGCGTGGGTGGCTTTCTGCCCAAGGTGTTGTTAGCAACAGGAGCCATTCTGACCTTTGGGGGCGAGTTGTCAGTGACGGTAGAAATGTTTGTTTGGTATTGTGGGCCTCCACACCATTCTTTGGCTTAGGGAAAAGAGGGGCACATTTCACCTTTTCCCTACAGCAAAAAGACAAAAGGTCTCCCCTGAGGTGGTGGCAGCTAGTCTGAGTTCTCCAGCTCCCTTGGGGATCTGAGGTCCCTTAGCCAACTCATATGATCTCAAATCTTTAAATCCATGCACACACTGATAACATCCTACTTTATATCTCCAGCCAGAACATCTTCCCCGAATTCCATACTGTTGGACAAATGAGTTTGTAAAATCTGTATTTTCCAAGTTTTCTCACTTCTATTGTTAAAAATGGCCACTGCCCAGGTATGTGATCTGTGAAACTGCTAATTACCTTCTTGCTTGGGAAGGGACTTTGTTATGCTAATGTGTGCTGGAGGAGGGGTTTTCGTGCCAAGAAATGTTTGTAAGGAAGAAGGAAGAAGAAGCCAAGATGGCAGGGTGCTGAAGGAGAAGCCAGTTTGTGCAGAGATGAGGAGGGAGAAGATGTGCAGATGGGGAACCAGAGGTGACTGAGGCTAGTGGGGGCCTTTGATCTCAGAAAATCCAGAAAAGATTCTCCTGGTTGTGGAACCGGAGAATGTGTGAGTGGGTTTTGGTGCCCTGTGTGTGTTTTACTCATCGGCTGGTTGTGAAGCTAGAATAAAGGAATGGCCCACCAATTTTTGGTTCCATTGTTTCTTTACCGACTGTCTGAATCTAATAGGAACCTGCACCTGCATGTGGATGGCTGTGATGGCTGCGACTACTGGCCTTACACATACTCATATATTCAACCGCCTATATAACACCTCCACTTGGGTGTCTAAAAGAAACCTTCCACGTAATGCTTTAAACCCAAACTCCTACTATTCCTTTGCTCCAAGTGCAGCTTTCCACATCTCAGTCAATGACAAACCAATCCCTGTGGTTACTCAGGCTGAAACCCTTGGAGTCATTGTGGATTACTCTCCTTTCCTCACACGCCTCATCCAATCAATCAGCAAATCCTGCTACTCTGCCTTCAAAGCACAAGTCCCCCCCCCACCATGTTCTCCCCTCTCTCCTGCTCCCACCTGGCCCCAGCCTCCAGCCTCACTACTGGAATTATTGCAATAACCTCCTAACACAGTTTTATTTGTATCAAGAGGAAACTGAGCATTAATTTGGTGCCCAGCAATATAAATTTTATAGAATAATCTTGGAGAATGCAGAACTAGGTTTCCAAACTCCCCAATCAGTTTGCCCCATTCTAAAACTGAAGTTAAAGGACCAGAATTAAATGGCTCAGAGGTCCCCCCAACACTTCTCCTCTGGGACTTGTCTCATCTTAGTGCAGCCTGGGCCACAGCCCAGGCCACAGCCACCTCCTCTGGTCAAACTCATGAGTCCAGAGCTTCACCCCATAAAAGGAACAGCTACTGTGGGCAGCCTTTCAGAGAGTCTGGAGTGGCACTGGGGATGACTAACCGGCCTGGAAGGTGGGCGTTTGCCAGGGCAGCCTGACCTCCTACCCAGAATCCTCTCCTCTCTGATCTCTCCCAGGCCGTAAATGCATAACTGATTTAGGCAGCACCTCCTAGGGCTAAATGTCAAACACATCTTCAAGTCAAATACCAGACATAAAAAGGCTAGTGAGCAAGCCTCTGAAATAAGCAGAAAGTGGACGATGGTCCCACCGCAGCTTCTGGGCTGTGTGGAAAGAAGTCCCTGTGGTCTGATAGGGAGAATGAGGCTGGGGATTTGAGAAATAGTTTCACCTAAAATGTCTGTAGAAATACAGTCAGAAGAAGAACAGTGTTAAAGCACTGTTGCGAGGATCTGATGAGAGAATGTCAATCAGATCCTGGGTGAACGGAGTTGTTGTTTCAGTTCTGAGGACAACAGCCATACTCCTGAGCTTGAAAATGGGCACAGTAAGGTCTTCCTGCTACAGGCACCCTGCAGAGAAACACAATGTGGGTCAGAGCAGAGGGAGCCAGGAGCATCCTGAGTAGACAGAAGGGCCCTTAGGCCTGCAGGCCTAGACACTAACCTTTAATTCTTTAAACATTGGCATTTTTAAAGAACAAATACAGGCCAGGCTGAATGGTGGGGCAGGATAGAGGTTGGTGTATGAGTGCTCTAGGGCTGTGGTAACAAAGTACCACAAACTGGGCGGCTGAAAACAATAGACATTTATTATCTTCCAGTTCTGGAAGCTAGAAATCTGAAATCGAGGTGTCAGCAGAGCTGTGCTCCCTCTGAGAGTCCGGAGAGAACCCATCCTTCCCAGCTTTGGGTGGTGGCCATCGGTCCTCAGCTTCCCTTGGCTTGCAGCCACCTCACTCCACTCTCTGCTTCCATCGCCACATTGCGTTCCCCACCACATGTCTCTCTCTCTCCCATCATTTCGTAAGGACACAAGTCATGTTAAATTAAGGGCCCATTCTACTCCAATATGAACTCCTCTTAATTGGTTTCATCTGCAATGGTCCTATTTCCAAATAAGGTTACAGTCTGAGATACTGGGAGTGACGGCTTCAATATACCTTTTTATTCTGGAGGTGGGGGTGCAATTCAACTCGTAAAGGGAGGCTACGAAAGGAACAGAATGATGGAGCATCAGAGAGTGGACGTATACAGTGTGTCAAGCTGTCATCTGGCAGTGGCCTGTGACTCACGCATTCCCTCCATGGAGAAGTTCTGTTGCTGCAGCTCTGTGACAGGAGCAAGGCAGCCGTACCAGGTGCCATCGCTTTCGGCTTTACTGGACAACCAGTTGGCCTTCCCTACAGGACATGGACCCCCACTGCATCTTTCCACGCAAACAACCACTGCAATAATTTGGGTCACTGCACATTCCACTTGCTCTTTGACACCAGTGGGTCTCACCTTTTGAGGGGTTGAGAATAACACCCCTTAAAATACAAAAACATGACACGGTTGAAGGGATAAAAAGATGCGAAATGCTGTGAAATGAGTCAGCGATGATCACGTGGGTGCTGCTGCAGCAACACCAAGTCTCACCCTTTCCGTAGGGCGCCTAGTAGTTATCGCACCTGTCACTCAGGGTCTGTAAAAGCACCTGCGGAAATCATGCGGTGCAGGCTGCCGCTCCCACCAGGCCCCCTCCAACCTGGGTTGCAGTGTGAGTTATTTATTTCCCTCTCTGTGCCCTCCTCTATTTTTGAAGCAAAGTTCTCACCTCTTCCAGGTCAACTGGGAGAAGTAATTTTTTACTTTTTATCCACAGAGATTGTATCCCCTCTTTGTAGCATCGCTCAAACCAGTGAAAAGAGCACCCATGTTCTGCTATTGCAAAAACAAGCTTCACATGTGGACCTGGTCAGTATTTGGTGGCATGCCAGTGACGTGATGTGTGGGACATCGGTGCCCAGGCTCATCGCTGGGAAACCATCTCCAGGGCTGGAGAAGGAGACCCAGGGATATCTGAACTTGTTCCTGCAAAACCTGGAACAGAAAAATGGTTTCTACCTAACTTGGAGTGATCTAGTCTGTCCAGTTAGCCACGTTGCTCCATTCGAGTGTACTGAGCTATCACTCTAGGAACCTAAAATGCAATGTGAATGCATGGCAGTTGCCTTGTGACCTTAGCCCACCATCAGAGGATGGGATTCTCTTTTCCCCTCCCGCCCCCCACACTCTCTCCCTGGCACCCAGACACCTGCACCTCTTGGCCACTGGCGCCTCCATACCACTTCCCCATAGCTTCCTGCGTCAGACTTCTCTCTCTCGCCTCCATCTCTAACTGAGTCCCAGACTCGGTGCTGAGAGGCTGCCCGAGAAAGTGAAAGAGGCTGTTTCCTTCTGAGACAAAGTCAGAGGAGTCTTCAAACTGCCACCCACCCTCTCCCTGCAGCCCCAGCTCTCGGTGTTGACCAAACAGCCCTCCTCCTTCCCACCCCTTGGGCAAGGCAGCTAAGGATCCCAACAGAACTTACAGAACAGAGATCCCCAGGGAACAGGGTGGTTTCTTGATGGAAAGGGGAACAATGTTTACCTATTTTCCTTGGAACCTGTCCAGATAGAGCGATATCAAAGACTGGGCTGGGGTACAGAAAGCATCAGGCGGGGACCCCAGAGGATGGTGTGCAGAATGCTGGCCATCAGACCAGTGTGTGGGCTACGCCCGTTTCTATCTGGCAAATGCTGTTGTTGGACAGGACTTTGTTTTTCAGTGAGAGCTGGATTTGTAAATTGCCCTGGACCAGAAGGGAAAGGCCAGTGTCCACGCCAGATGGCAGGACTGGAGGCTGGGGAGAGGCTGCAGAGCTCTCCAGTGCCCAGCAGTGGCCCAGGCCCAAGAGAATCGTCACCAGGCACCGAGACCTGGATGACGAGGGCAGCGGTTCCCTCATGTTGGTCCTTCTCTCCAGCCTCACTTTGCGGGCCAGGCCAGAAGGGTGATGGTGACCAGCAGAGCGACATAAACTGTTGTTTGGTGAGAAGCCCACAGCGGCTGCTTCCGGAGGCTTTATGCACGGAAAGACTGGATGAAAAAGCTCCCACTCCCAGCCTGGTGTGTCTCCACGCACCTGTCCTCCCTCCTCCACGCTGCCAAATACCTTCTTCACCGTGTTTTCTTTCAGTAAGAGCAGTTCGTCGATGCATCCTTCTCACACAATTCACCAATTAAAAGTATACAACTCAATGGTTTTTAGTATACTCACAGACTTGTGCAACCATCACCACAATCAGTGTATACATCCTCCCCCCAATAAAACCTATATCCATCTGTGTGGAGAGGCAATGCATGGCCCTCCTTCTGGCTACGTCGCCCTCAGCTTAACCACTTGTTCCAGCCTTACCAGTTGTTCTGGTAGCTCTGGGGGATTTGTGTATTTCAGAGGAGGACAGGAATTAGAAAGAGAAGTAGTACAGCATCATCAGGAAGTTTGACTTGCTCTAACAGAAAAATGACCACGAAGAAGAAAATCGAATGACTAGGGAGCCTTTTTTCAATGAAGCCTACGATGAGCCTGGCAAGTTGTAGCCATTGTGGCTAGCGTTAGCGTGATGGTCATGGTGTTTGCTGGTGTCAGGGAGAGGATAAAGCACCTAAGCACAGAGTTCGAGCTCCTACCTCAGTTTAAGGCCACACTCTGCCACCTCTCTCTGCCTCGGTTTCCTCATGTTTTAAGTAGACACAAAAATAGTACCAAACTCATCGTGTAACTGTGAAGGAGTTCGTGTAACGAGTCCTTACTCAACATGTGCTTAGAACAGGGTCTGGCACTTGGAGCGATGGGATGTTGATTACTGGTCCTTCCTAAAAAGTTCCCTCCCAGGTCTATAGCAGCTACCTGGGATTAGCTGCTTTCTACCCTGCATACCCTCTCTTGGTCCCTGTTTTCCACTTAAAAGGTCCTCCTGGTGGTTTTCCAACTTGTAAAACAGCCTCTGGTTTTCCGATTCCATTTAACAGTCTGTTTGCACCTGCAAACGTCAAAGAACTGAAATCACTAGATAGTTCCTCCTGGAAAATGCTAATCCCCAGAGGAAGACACCCCCAGGGACAAGAGAGGGTGCCCCTGCAACCTCTTTTGGGGGGTGGGTCCCTGGCTGCAAGATGCAGCTCATAACATTTACTTCTGGCCGGATGTTTTGGGTAAGAGTAAAGCAATTAATTTCAGTAAATGTCAGGGGCTCAACTGCCCAGCCCCGAGCATAAAATTTCACATCTTCCTTAGAGTTCTAGGGGCCACAAATCTGTGGCTTAAGAGGGTAAACTGATGAAATCAAAGGAACCAGCAAAGGGAAGGGGGTAAGACTGATTATCTTCCCATTTATTTCCTGCTGATTACATTATCATTTATCGCCGCTCAGCAGGAGAAAGCTGGGAAAAGCATCTTGTGATCTTGGGCTGAATAAATATCCCAACTGGCAGTGCTGGAAATACAAGCCGGATTCAGCCAACTCGTAAATGCATTTGCATTTAATCCCTTGATAATCCTTCCTATGGCATGGTGTAGAAACTGAAGCAGACACCTCAGCCTTCCCAGGATGCACAGGAGGCAGACACTCCTGTACCGAATCCGGGAAGTAATCAGCCAAGGCTGGGTGCTCCTCTGAGAACTGGGAGCCCCGGCACTCGTGCTAATGACAGTGTCTCAACGAGTCTATACACTTGCACACACATGCACACCCAGGGATGAACCACGGGGGACTACATCTCACCCAGATCTTAACGTGTCCCAGCCACCTATCCACCCTCACGTTATAGAAGACAGCACAGAGTCTAAAGCAAGAACTAACTTGCCTTAAATTGATGTTCTGTCCTTTCCCTTTCTTGTTTCCTCATTTATTACATGCAAATAACGTCCCCTACATTGCAGGGCCTTTGAGGACTACACGAGAAGCATAGGCCTAGAAACGCAGTCGGTGCTTAGTCATTTCACCCTCTTCCCTTCCTTCCCACACTGCCCTGCTCTGGGATGGTTTTGCTTTGTTTGCTTTCTCCTGAACTCTTCGCAGAACCACAGGCAACTTACCAGATATTAAGGGATCCAGTAAAGTCATAAAGTTCTTACCTTGCAGGGCACAAACTTTTTCCCCAGCACAGAAAGTGGGAATCTGGAGGTTCTATTTATTCATCCATTTATTCAACAAATTCAGAGCTGGTCATTGCGATAAGCACTTGGGAATACAGTAGTGGATAGAGCAGGCATTGAGAGAGAAAGTTCTCACACAAATCATATACTCTTAATTACTTAATTAAAATTTTGATAACTGATACAAAAGTCAGACAGGTGGCTACAGGAAGGTATTAAAGGGGGACTTGGCAGGGGTTGAGGGACAGTCTGCCCTGAAGACTTCCTTGCAGCTCTGAGGAGCATTTATGCTTGCATATAAAGGATGAGTAGAAATTTGACAAATAATAAGGGGTTGGGAGTGAGGGCGGGGAAAGCAGCCCAGAAGAGAGCAACATGTGCAAAGGTCCTGGGGAGAGAAGCTACCTGTCATTTTTGAGGAGCCAGACAGAGCAGAGAGAAATACAAGAGGTTGCTTTTGTGCCTGTAAGCTTGTTTGTTTTTGTTTAGTTTGGGGGAGGGCAAAGGTCAGCAGCCCCAAAGCCCTGGGAAGAAAAGACCTCTGGAAGGGGAATCAATGAGTCAGTGCTTTGAAGCTGACCCTGACTTGGACCCATGCATCAGGCCACGGAAGGAGCTGCTGCAACTCTAGAGGAATCAACGGCACAGTCTTAGGAAGAGACCTTTGATCCCTTGGGCTGAGCAAGGCTGGTCCACAGAGCAGCCCTCACCAGCAGGTGATTATTAAAACATCCTCTTGCCTCCTCTCACCCCACCACTGCTTTTGCTACAGAAGCAAATACACTCATCATCCAGGGCCAATCTTTCTGAACAAATTTGAAATCTCTGGAAGACTGTATATCTCTCAGAATTATTCAGGCTTCATGTCATCATTAATCTTCATCCCAGGGCGTTGCAAATAACGGTTAAGAACTTGGGCTCTGGGGTAGACTGTCCAGGTTTGAATCCTGACATTGTCATTTACTAGCTGTGTGACTTCAGGCAAGTCTCTTAACTCCTTTGTGTCCTCATCTATAAAATGAGGATAACAGTTTATTCACTTGATAGGGTTGTTACAAAGATTAAATGAGATAATGCACACAAACTTCAATAAACAGAAGCTTTATTATTATTGTTGCTGTTACTATTATTTCATTAATATCATCACCACAGCAACCATGTAGTACACACCACCAATGTTTCAGAAACTGAGCTAAGTACTTCATATACTTTATTTTTAATGTTCCCACATGTTTCTTATAATGACCCCCAATTTCTAAATGAAGAAACTGAGGCTCAGAGGAATTAAGTGACACAGCTATTAAGTGACAGAGAATTCAAAGCCAGTCTCCAAAAGCAGTTCACTCTCTACATTTCTACCCCAAATTAGCCACTTCTCATCAAAGCGCTGTAAAATCTGCTTAATTACCACTAATGAGAATGAGATCCTATACACTACCTGTTCATTGATTTGCAGATTTTTAGTACCATTCCATGTCCCAGGAGAACTCTCCAGGGGGCCATCATTACCATACAATTCTTTGGGGGAAATGGAAACAACAGCTGGCCCTGCCAATCACCATGGCAACACTCTCATAAGTACACAGCATTGTGTCAACAGAGAAAAATTTAAATAAACATATACATTCTATATTTGCCCTTTATTGCTATGTTATACCTTGACTTGCTGATGACACCATCCGGACTCAGGTAGAGGTATCTTCAATCAGCCTCAAAACCCCTCCCCCTCCTCAGTTGTCTCCCAGAACACACCAAGCCCAGCACCGGCAGAGAGAGAGGTTGCTAGGGAAAAGGAAACATTGCCAAGCTCTGGCCCATATCAGCACATGCCTCACTCTGACAGCGTGAAAGTGTGGGGACAGGGCTGGGGGTGTGGGCATGTGATCCATACAGAAGGGGCCCACACTTGGTTTAGTACTCTGCGGATGCCATCTTGAAATCCCATTGAGCAGGGAGCCCCACCAGTGGTGTAGCAGGTCCTGAGTGTGGGGGAGCAGCGGACAGCCGCTTCATGCATTTCCTTCTTGGGTGTCATTTTCTCCCTCTTTTCACCTTCTCACATCTGCCAATCCACCCAACACTGTAGCTTAGGAGATTTTTGTTTTTGTTTTAATCAAGTCATGGACCTGAAGAGTATTATACTAAGTGAAATAAGGAAATCAGAAAAAGCTAAGAACTATATGATTTCAGACATAGGTGGGAAATAAAACGGAGACTTACGGACATAGATAAAAGTGAAGTGGTTACCAGGCAGAAGGAGGCAGGGAAGAGGGGAGTAATGAGGGATAAATAAACAGTGATGGTGACAGAAAATGATTTGACTTTGGATGGTGGGCACACAAGGCAATAATAGTTCAGATGCTATAGAGAAGTTTACCTGAAACCTATGTGTGCTTATGGACCAATGTCACCCCATGCAATTTAATTTACAAATAATTTTTTTTTTAAAGTCAATGGTCTTGCCCTAGCTGGATAGCTCCATTGGTTAGAGTGTCATCCTGATGCACCAAAGTTACAGGTTCAATCCCTGGTTAGGGCACATATAGGAACAGATCAATATTCTTGTCTCTCTGTCTCCTTCCCTCTCTCTAAAACCAATAAAAAATTTTATTTTTATTTATTTATTTATTATTATTATTATTTTTTTTTCTGAAGCTGGAAACCGGGAGGCAGTCAGACAGACTCCTGCATGCACCCGACCGGGATCCACCAGGCACGCCCATCAGGGGGCGATGCTCTGCCCATCCGGGGCGTCGCTCTGTCGCGACCAGAGCCACTCTAGCGCCTGGGGCAGAGGTCAAGGAGCCATCCCCAATGCCTGGGCCATCTTTTGCTCCAATGGAGCATTGGCTGTGGGAGAGGAAGAGAGAGACAGAGAGGAAGGAGAGGGGGAGGGGTGGAGAAGCAGATGGGTGCTTCTCCTGTGTGCCCTGGCCGGGAATCGAACCCGAGACTCCTACACACCAGGCCGACGCTCTACCACTGAGCCAACTGGCCAGAGCCTAAAACCAATAAAAAATTTTAAAAGAAAAGAATCAATCAGTGAATGCATAAATAAATGGAACAACAAATTGATTTCTTTCTCTCTCTCCCTCTCTCTCTCTAAAATAAATAATAAAAAAATTCAATGGCCTTTCCCCAGGGAATGTAGCCATGACAATGTCACCAAAACTGAGTCATTCATAACTCTACAAATAATGGTTGCTCTACATGCAGTACCTCGTAGGTGTCAGGCATCACATTCAACCACAGCCCAAGTTATTATTTCTGATCTGGAAGGCTGGTAAGTACTATCAACCTTGTTTCACAGTTGAGGACACTGAGGCTCAGAGAGGTTCAGTGACTCTCCCTACGTCACACAGTACTTGGGACACAAATCAATGACCCTTCCAGAAGGCCCTTCTGAAAGGCTGCTGCTGTGCCTGCACTGGGCCCAGGGGGCCCTGCCATTTGTGGCAGACCACCCACAAGTCCTAAGAGTACAGACTCATCCCAGCCACATGCCCAGAATTTATGGCTCCTCTTACCTCTCCCAAACTTGGGTAAGACACCATACAGCCTGGTGTGGTAACTGACATCCTGGGCAGCTGCTGGCAGGACTGGAGGATACAATCTTGAAGTGGAGAAGAGTTAGCTCCCCACTGGGTACACTGACCAATGGGAAGCAGGAGTTGAGAGGGAGGTGGGCACATCCATTCCCTCTCCATGGACTGCTTCACAATAGCCCCTCCTTGCTGACAAGTCCCGTGCAGCAAGCCGAGAGCTCTTGTGCAGCGACACTACAAACACCTAAAAACAATGAGCAGCAAAGAGCCCTCACCATCACTTTCATTTTAGCAAACATAATGATTCACCTTCACTTTACCCAACATAACATCATCTGGCACTACAGCCTGGTGTCAGTAGTGCTCTCTGGCTCTCTCCTGAGTGCTTTATGCCCATTGACTTGTCTGAGCCTCACAGAACCCTTTGTGCAAAGTACTCTTATAATCATTCATCTACTGATAGGAAGACTGAGGCACAGAATGAGTAGCAAAGAGCAGATTAGGGGCTTGAACCCACATACTCCAGCTCCTAAAACCATGTGCTCAACCACCAAAGCGTATTGTCATTTAAAAGAACCAAGGCACTAATACTAGCCCTGAAATAAAAATTTTAAAAAGCCAGGGCATCTTAGGTCAACTCAGAGGTAATCTGAATCTGTGGCCATGGCGTGCAGCTCAGTGCCCTATTTATTGACTTCCACCGCAGTTCTTAAGTCCTGCAAAGGTTTCCAGAAGCTTCCAGGAAACTTGAGACCCACCAATTGTTCACTTATAACATGGCACAAATGATAAAGAACGTGAATGCTTTATATGCAACTGGGCAAAGGGAAGTATCTTTGTGTCTGCCTGAAACCCTGACAGAGGAGCCGGGGCCACCCAACAAATGCCACAATTAATTTCCCAGTGCGCAACGTCGCCTGTGGGGAGAGGAGGCGCCGATTCATTTCTTATTCATGAAGTCACACTGCCAGAGCCTCATTTGCATGAAGTAATTTCTGCTGCTGCTATCCTGCCATAAAATACATCCATTTCTCCTACAGAATCTGGTCTCTTTAAACCGAGAGAGATGAGTAAGCAATATATGCTGAGGAAACACACCCTTTGGACCATTTTAATAAGAAACACGTCTGTAGCTAACACTAAGTGATTTTATAGGAATATGAAATATTTTGGACTCCAAGTACTCAAATGTAACTCTGCCTCATGATCTGTTTTGGAAAGTGCATTTAGCATTTCTCTCTGCTTGGCCAAACACTGAGATTTTTACAACCTGTGGAGTTGTGGATATAGAGCTACTGCAACATTGTCCAAAAAGAAAAAGAAAAAGAAAGAAGGAAGAAGAAGAAGAGGAAGAACAAGAACAAGAACAAGAAAGGAAGGGGAGTAAAAAAGCCTGCCAAATCCTGGTGAGATGAGTTATTGTAAATGCGGTTGACCCTTTGTGTAGTAGGCAACATAGTGTTTCTGCAAAGATGTCCACATCCTAGCTGCTAGAACCTGTGAGTATGTTACTTTATGTGCAGAAAGGACTTTGCCACCGTGATTGAGGTGAAAAACTTTGATATGGGAGAGAATTCTGGGTTATCCAGATGAGTCCAATCTAGTCATGTGGATCCTTAAAAATGGAGAAGCTTTGCTGACTACTGTCAGAGAGAGCTATGATCAAAAGTGAATGGTCAGAGAGGTGCAACACTACTGGCTTTGAAGACAGAGGAAGGGGCCATGAACCAAAGAATGCGGGCAGCCTCTAGAAACTGAGTCGAGGAAATCGATTTGCCCTTAGATTCTTAAAAAAAACCAACAACAGCCCTCCTGTCACCTTGATTTTGAAACCTTATCAGACTTCTAACCTACAGGACTGTAAAATAATAAATTTGGGTTGTTTTAAGACTCTAAGTTTGTGGTAATTTGCTATGGCAGTCATGAAAAATGAATCCACCTTGTATCAAGAGTTCTCTCTACTGCTCATTAGCTGTGTAACCCAGCCTAAGTCACCTCACCCACCAGAAATAGTGTTCTGGAGGGACTCAGTAATCCACATAAAATATCTGAAAGTTTTGTTGATCTTAAAGGTCACAATGGACCTAAGAATTTAGTATCATTAATATTATTATTCCAGCTGACTATACTCTGCAAGACAGTCAGCCCAGCAGGGACAGCTGTGACTTTCCAATCCATAATGCTTAAAATCATTTAAGCAATTAATGCCAGCTTCCTCCTGACCAAACATTTCCCAAAGGTGATACATTTTTTTTTAAATGACAAGAAGTGCTTCATCATTTCTCCTGGCCACTTTTTAAGATCCATCCCTGATATTAATCTGGGAGGAGTACATCAGCTATTTATTGCTACAATAATGCTATATAACAAATACCCCAAAGTCTAATGCTGGAAACAATAAGCATTTATTTCACGAGTCTGTGGGACTGTGATTTAGGCTGGGCCTCTCTGGGTCATGCGGACTGTGGCTCAGTGCACTCTCATGACTGGTGGTCAGAGGGCTGTTGGGTGGCTCAGTCCCTCTTTACATGACTCTCACTCTCCCCCACACTAGCCTGTGCACCTTCTCTTGGCAATGGAATTGGAGCAATATCCTATTGGCCAAGACAGGTCACACGACCAGTCTTAGAACCAAATAAATGGTTCTTTAGTGAAAGGAAATGCATAGATACAAAGCAAGGGGCATGGATACTCGCGTGTGAGTGTTGGGGGAGAAAGATGATATGAAAGAGAATTAAAGCAAGAGTGACAATGAGAGAGAAATTGGGAGCATTGATATAGATATTTTTCCACAGAGAAGAAGAGCAAAGAAAACTGGGACATTCTTTTTAAGATTTATTAAGCACCTATTGTAAGCCATAAATTCATCTAGAAGACACAGAGATAAACACCTCTTATGCCGGGGACTTGCATTCTAAGAGAATGTCTAAAATGAGTGCTTATGGGGCAAAAGAATAGTATTGGATGTGCTCTTACTAAGTGCCAGACCCAGGCCAGTCACTGGGGAGACGGCTGGGAACATTAGTTATCGCATTTACTCCACACAGTAGCCCTGAAAGGTGGGTACTATGTTCATCCCTGTTCAACAGACAGGGAAACCGAGGCTGAGCAAGGTTAAACAGTCTACATGCCCAAGTTCAAAAGACTGAGCTACATCTCATTCCAAAAACCCAGACTGGCTCTACTACGCTCTGGAGAGCATCTTCCATTGATTCAATAGATATGTAAGTGCCTGGCACTATTCACATCTCCTTAGAAATGACTCGTGACACTTCTCCCTCCCAGCATCCAACAGATGTCACCAGAATCTCTACTCACTCCCACTCTAACCTGGTGTAGGTTTATCACGGTTGAGAGATGTTAACCAGCTCCTTTAAAAAAAAAAAAGTGACAACAAAAACCCTTTAGGAGAAATAATTCATCATCATTATTCTAGGCTCTGGTTTGCTTCAATCTGAGGTTCCTGGCCTTTTATTTATACTGCCTTCAAAGAGGTTCCATGTCATTAATTGCTCACCATTTAGGCCAATTAGATGAGGTTAGCACTCCTAGAGAAATTCACCCAACCCAGGTGGCACAGGCAGCTGGGCCTGCCTAGGATGTTGGCTCTGCCTGCTAAGAAATCTAACAACCTAGAGGCAGTCTGAGCAGGTTGGCTGGGCTGTACGGCTCACATAAAATGAATGAGCTATATAGATGGACATTGACTTTGGATTTTATTTCAACAAAACAGATTTGAACATGATGAGAGGTTAAACTAATGGTCTAACCATAGTACCTTGCTACTAAGTGAGGAACAACCTTGGGGGAAAAGCTACTTTAATAACAGAGCTGTCAACCTAGTGAATTAAAACTGGCTGAGAGAAGCTTTGCACGTCTGACTGTGCTGTGACACTCAGCAACATATGTCGGGCCCAGATTATGAGCACTTGAGAGCAAGGACCTTAGCTTTCCACCCTTGAAACACAGAAGACAGTGGGACCCCAATCAATATTTGAGTGGAAGGATGTGTGGGTGAGTGGACAGATGGATAGGAGGATGGAAAGATAGACAGATGGGTAGATGAATGAATGAAATAGGATAATATGGAGATGAATAGGTAAGAGTCAATTGTGCGAAATAAATGGATTTGTGATTTCTTAAAAACTAAGTCAAGTTCCCCAATATTTGTGGGTTTGAGTGGGAACAGGGATAAAATATTTATTGAGTACCTTCTGTGTGTCAACACGATGCATATATTTTCTCATTTAGTTTTAACTGCGCATCTACAGAGTTGGCTTAATCATCCACTGTTTATAGAAAGGGACATTGAGGCTCAGAGAGCTTCCTTAAGGGACCTGACCAAGAAGCCAGGGTTTGAACCTAAGTCTGCCTATTTCTTAAAGCCTGTACCCTCCCCACTGAGAGTTGGGAGGACTTTGGGGGACCTGGTTTTGTAGATGAGGAAAACGAGGCTGGGAGAAGTACAGTGATCTGGCCACAGTCATCAGCAGGTCATGTGTAAAAAGAACCAGGGAGCTGTCTAGATCTGTTGTCCTCTTTCCCAGAGAAGCCACTCAGTGAATGGGGTGACCCGGAGAGACCGGAGCCATCAGGGCAGCATGGAGAGAGCCTGGAGCCTGGGCTCTGGAGCCAGGCTGCCTGGGTTTGAATTCTGGCTCCATCGCTTCCCAAGGGCATGCTCTTATGCAAGTCTTAACTTCTTGGAGCCTCGGTTTCCTTATCCATGAAGTTACAGTGATAGTAAAATGACTTCAGAATGGTTGTGAGCACTAAAGGAGCTCTAATAGTATCTGTCTCAGATTAAGCAAGCCATGGACATAGTGACCACTGTCAGAGTTGGCTGTTTCAAGTTCTCTTTTGTTGTTTGTTCTCCAAACCCAGCAATCCCCAACTCAACTCGGCACTTGGGCAGAAGGTCCTCATGGAAGACTTGGTACCACTTGATGTTTGGGAGCAAGAGCTGGGCTAACGGAGATATTCTGAAAGGGAATTGCATTTTCTCTCGTGGCTTTCAGGTCACAAGTTCAGGTGACAGGCTCACCTTTCGGTCAGCAAAACTCATTCACTCCCATCTCATGATTAATGACTGCTGCATGCTCAGAGCTGTGCAGCCCCTGGGGCCAGGGCCGGCAGCTGTTTCTCTAACCATGAAAATATAGGGACAAAATTCAGAAATAGAAAGGGTAATCTGAGGCTGTGAAGCGCCAAGGAGTATCTAACACATCCACTCCGCCCCACAGTCTAACGGTGCCCACCCACCAGAAGAAAAACGTCTTTTCCAGTATGCTCTGGTACCTTCCATCTCTGTCAGGGGCAAAAGCCTGGAAGAAGAGGGGAGAGCCACCCATTATTAAACATCTACTGTAAACCAAGACCGTGTTTTATTTCATGAATACTTATATAGAACTTAGAATGTGCCAGACACAACGCTAAGCACTTTGCAAAAACTAACTCATTCAATTCTCATAACAACCCTGTGAATCAAAGACTAATATTGTCATTGTACAGAAACAGAAAGAGAGGCACATGGAAGTGAAGAAGCTTTCTCAAAATCTAATAACCAATATCTGGTAACACCAGGCTTCTACCTCTAAACTTCTACACTTCGGAGAAGGTACCCACTTACTTAGTCCAAAGAACAACAAGGAAGGTGGCTGTTATCACTTTCCACTTTACAGGCAAGGGCATTCAGGCTCAGGGAGATTCAGTAATGTGTCCAATCCCAATCAGTGAAATTCTGAGTTAATCTCAGGTCTAGATGAACTCAAAGCCTGGGCCTCCTCCTTTGTCTTTGGGAGGTCACCTGGCCTTAAGAGATCACCTATCTCAAATTTCCTGGAATAATGCACACTTCATGCCATTTTGAAAAATAGATTTTTTTTCTTTTTCTCTCTTTTTTTTAAGTGAAATAAAAGGAGATAGCGAGTCAGACTCCCACATGTGCCCCAACTGGGATCCACCCAGCAACCCCCATATGGGGCCAACGTTTGGACCAACCAAGCTATCCTCAGCACCAAGCGTTGACTCTTGAACCAATTGAGCCACTAGCTGCAAGAACGGAAAAGAGATAAAAGAGGGACAGAGGAGAGAAACAGATGGTCACTTTTCCTGGCTGCCCTGACTGGGGATCGAACCTAGGACGTCCTCACAACAGGCCGATGCTCCATCCATTGAGCCAACCGGCCAGGGCAGATTTTCCATGAGTTGTCTATCATGGTAGGCAGTCTTCAAGAATGCACCCTGTGATTCTTGCCTCCTGATATTCATGACTGTACGTGGCTCCTTCCCACAGTGAGCAGCACCTGCCTGCATCACAAACACGAGCCTGCAGACCTGACCTGTGTGGCTTTGGAGGCTGGATCATAAAATCCATTGGGGTTTCTGCCTTGCTCTCTCTTGAGTCACTTGCTTTGGGGAGTCAACAGCTATGTTGTCAGGACCCTCAAGCAGCCCTGTGGAGAGGTACACCTGACTAGGAACTGAAGCCTTCTCCCACCACCAGCACTAACATGCCAGACATGTGAGAGAATATCTTAGAAGTGGATCCTCCAGCTCCGGTCAAGCCTTCAAGTAAACGCAGCCTAGACGTCCTGCCTGCAGCCTCCTGAGAGACCCTGAGCCAGAACTGCTGCTAAGTAGTCCCCGGATTCCTGATCCTCAGAAACTGAAACAATGAATGTGTAGAGTTTTAAGATACTAAATTTTGTGGTAATCAATTACGCAGTGACAGATAACTAATCACATATCTAAACATAATTTTTTCAACCTATTGAAGGCTTTTCATTAAGATCATAAAAATCCTGAGACTGCGTCAATATTTTATTTGGAAAAAAAAAAATCACACTAATTTTCACCCAAAGCCATAGTCCCCAGTCTCTCTCTATCCCTAATTTGTACAGAAATGCCCTCTTTTCAGCTTTTCTATTCTTAAAAGGCCCCTCTATCTCTGGGTCTCAGCTGTACCCACTGTGTGAGAGGAGGGGAGGGACAATGTAATCTCCAAATGCAACAGTAAACCTGCCCCTCCATCCTCCGTTTCCTCCCCTCCCCTCCCCTCCGTCTCACTGGCCTCCCGTGCTGCTGCTTACACATCGGCTGGCCTTATCGGAGAAGCCTTGACAGCAACATCTGCCACTTCCCCTCCCCCGGAACCCACTCTTCTCCTTCCCGGGTTTGTTTTTTCTATGTGTCTTATTACCGACACACACACTACATATATAAACAAACGTATGCATTTGTTTATCGTCTACCTCCCATCCAGGCAGTTAAGCTCTAAGATGACAGAGATGCAGCTGTCCCTGGAACATGGCTCCTTCCTCAATAGATGCTTGCTGAGTGAATACATGAACACCAGCTTGCTCATGTTTATGTATTTCCAATATGTTCTGCAACCTGGTGGTGTTCTTCGATATATTTAACAATCTCCATGTCACCTCCTCCACGCAGCTCTCCCTTTGCCAGCCTTGATTGTGGGACCCTCTGCGCTCCCACAGCAGGAAACACAGCACACTACGGGGGCTGTTCCCAGCCTGCCGTTCCCACTGGAGTCTGTGCATGGGACGTGGCTTCACTTCTGGCTGCTCAGCTCCTGACCGAGCCGGGCGCTCGCCTGACGAGTGCAGAGAGAGCCAAGGTGAGATAAGGAAGGGACAAGCACACAGAGCACAGCTCTCCCCAGGGAACTCGGCCGTCACAGGCTGGGCAGACAGCTGAGTCCATGCTGTGACCGAGGGGCTGACAACTGTTCCCCTCTCAGCTGTCTAGCCACAGAGTGACCTGGGGGTCCTCAGGAGACCTGGGCCCTAGCAGGCCTGCCCGCCCCAAGTAGGCATAGGTCCCTGCCAGGTGGCCCCTGGTCTGTCCCCTGACTCTCCTCCGAGGGACAGCGATGAGGCCCAGCGGGGACAGAGGGAAGAAAGGGGGAGTCAGGATCCCCGGTACCACAGTAGCCCAGGGGTCGCTGGGGTCTGTAGGAGGCTAACCAGAGTGGGCGGGGAGAGAGAGGAGGACAGAGAGAGAGGATGGCAGGGCCCCAGAGACCGGATGACCCACGTCTCCCACAGCCTCGGCCGCCACGGGCTCGCAGGCTCTGCGCAGCTCCCTGCTCCTGCAGGAAAGCAGGGCCAAGCCAGGATTCTGGGGCACCGGGTGCTCTTCAACCAGGTCACACTGCAGAATCACCCCCACAGCATTGTACAGTGATTCGGGAAGCTTGGGGGCGGGGCTCCTGGTAACTGTGCAATTAACAGGCTCCTCGAGTGACTCTGGCACAGGACCAGGGTTGAGTCCTTCTGTGTTTAGAGCCTAAGCCTTGTAACCAGTCACATCTAGGATCAAACCCTGGCTCAGCTCCTGATGATCTGAGGTATTAACTCTCTGAGGCTTAGTTTCTTCATCAGTAACATGGGGCAACTTCACAGGCGGTGGGAGGATTAAATGACATACGGACACTGCTTAGCAAAGAGCGTCTATTTCTTAAGTGTATAGTAAGTACTAGTGAATGGTAGCTCGAAGGAGGAAGGTGAGGGCCTAGAGGGAATAAGAATCCATGAGCCAACTTGTTGTCACTTATGAGCCAAGACAATAGAGAATCCGAGTGGTCTCTACGTACATCCCTGGACAATTAAATGAATAACTATCTGTAGCAGAAAGACCCCAGTCAGTGGGTGCTGCCACCCACAGTGACCTAACTGGTGTCTCTGCTGCCCCTCCGCCCACCCGTCTCAGCTGCCTGTCTTCTGTGCCAAGGAGGACTGCCCCTTCCCCAGGACCCTCAAAGCCAGGCCTTACACAACACAGCACCTGGGGCAGCTGCTCATCTGCCAGGGGCCCGTGGCCCAGAGGCCACTGCTTCGCAGAGCTCAGCCTGATCGCAGGGGCCAGGCCAGTGTCTGTCAGCACCGCAGCTGCAGACCCAGCCAGAGCTGAGATAAAACAATTCCCCACTAAGAGGATTTGCAAAATGCCCAGCACATGAACTAAGCATATGCAGCAACTGGCTGGCAGAGGCTGTCTTGCTTTCTTTCCTAGCTCCCACCCCTTTCTTTGGATGCAAAATAATTTTTCTCCCTCACAGAAAATAGAGTTGAACTCCACGCACTCCCTGGCTGGCATTCTTTAAGTCCAGGGACCCTTCTTCCAAGTCAGAGAAGATATTAGAAGGGAATGCTTAGGAGGGATGATGGCAAATGTAGCGTTTTCCCAGGTAGCTCTAAGTGGAGAGCTGTCTCTCAGAACCCTCCTGCCACCTGCCTCGCCCCGAAGGCTCCAGCTGGCCAGAGAGGGCTGAGTCAGCTGGCTGGGGCGTCCTGTTCACAGCCCCCTACAGAACCAGCCCTTCCCAGGCTTGGGGGAGAGCTCAGGGGTGCCTAGCTTTGTTATAACAGGAAAGTAACAGGTCCTGTTAAATTATAAATTATAACAATATTTCATGTCCATTGCCATAATGTAGACATTACAGAGAGGCTTAAGAAAGAAAATAAAATCACTACCATCCCTGTCTTGGAGATAAGAACCGCTGGTGGTGGGTTTCCATCCTGCCTTGTCTGTGGAGCACACACACTCATGTGCTCATGCTGTGCAAATATGTTCACTAAAATATCTTGTGATCATCTTTCTTGTGTTAGTAGCAGCAATGGTGGTGAAGATACTTTAAATTCCAGGATGGTATCCCATTGGAGTAGGAGAAGGAAGGAGGGGAGAGGGAGAGGGGAAGGAGGATTGCTAGCTCTCCCTCCGTGATTACACTGAGCTAGGCACTGTGCTAAGTGCTTTACCTACCTTATTTTATTCCATCCTTACAACAGCACTGTAGACCTTCTCTGCCTGCATTGTACAGAAAGCAGCTACAGTTCAGAGGGGAGGTAGAATTGGCCCCAGTCCCAAGGCTGGTAAGGGGCTAGGGTGAGAAATAGACCCAGTCTCTCTAGCACATTCTGAGCTCTCAATCATGGTCTACTATGTGCCATATTATATCTACCATCTCCTCTATTTATGGAAATGTAGGTTGTATTGATTCTTTTGCAATAGTAGAAAAATTATATTCGGTACCTTTGTCCACATGACTTAAAGCATTGTCTGATTGTATCTTTTGGATAAATTCCTGTAAGACAAGGTTTTTAACATTTTGTAAAGGGGAGCTTTTCTGGCTGTATCTACTGGGGTGAGGTTTTGCTGAATACAACAGAGATCATTGTAGTGTAAATGATCCGCTCCGTTCCTGGGCACCAGCCTCGCCTTCACAGGGAGCCACTCTGATGCCACCCATGTGGCCAGGTTGGCTTTGTATCCCGAAGCCACATGCACAAACAGCAGAGAAAGGTTTTCTTGGGCAGGGCTCTTGTGGGGAGATACGTTTCTGTCCTCCACTCCGAAAGAGCTGCAGAGCTCGCCCCCTGAGCGAAAGGCAGTGCCAAGCTCCCCAGCTGGGCTAGGTTGAGGGCACGGGGTGGAGAGGGCTCTTGAGTCACTTCTGCCCAGGCTGCTGTCCACAGCCCTCTAGCCTGGCTCAGGCCAGCCCTGCACAATGCCACACCACAGAGCCTGACACCGGCACAATTGGGCAACAGGCTACATTCATGCCAGGGCACTCCCTGGATGCTCTGGGCCCTAACATTGGAGCCATCACCAACTGCCTGTCCACACTATTTCTTTCTTTTTCTCTCTCTTTCTCTAATTTCTTTTTTGTATTTTTCCGAAGTTAGAAGTGGGGAGGCAGTCAGATAGACTCCTGCATGTGCCCGACCGGGATTCACCCAGTATGCCCACCAGGGGGCGATGCTCTGCCCATCTGGGGTGTCGCTCCATTGCAACCAGAGCCATTCTAGCACCTGAGGCAGAGGCCATGGATCCATCATCAGCACCCAAGCCAACTTTGCTCCAATGGAGCCTTGGCTACAGGAGGGGAAGAGAGAGATCGAGAGGAAGGAGAGGGAGAAGGGTGGAGAAGCAGATGAGTACTTCTCCTGTGTGCCTTGATCAAACCTGGGACTTCCGCACGCCGGGCTGACACTCTACTACTGAGCCAACCAGCCAGGGCTTCTCTTTCTCTAATTTTTTTTTAATTTTTTTTATTCATTTTTTAGAGAGGAGAGAGAGAGAGACAGAGAGAGAGAAGGGGGGAGGAGCTGGAAGCATCAACTCCCATATGTGCCTTGACCAGGCAAGCCCAGGGTTTCGAACCGGTGACCTCAGCATTTCCAGGTCGACGCTTTATCCACTGCGCCACCACAGGTCAGGCTCTTTCTCTAATTTTTAATTAGAGATTCTACCTGTGTGCTCCTTCAAGGAGCTGCTCCATGAGAAGCAAGTTCAATCTAATAGGAGTTAATAAATGAGAATGAGTTTGTTCAATTCCCTTCCCAGGTGCCACATTTATATCAATTCACGGGTGACTCCTGGAGACCATGTGTCCCTAAAAGAATCCCCAAAGGAGTGACAGCAGTTGATGGTAAACAGGGCAGAGAAGGTATTGGAGGA
Source organism: Saccopteryx leptura (assembly GCF_036850995.1). Lineage (NCBI taxonomy): Eukaryota > Metazoa > Chordata > Mammalia > Chiroptera > Emballonuridae > Saccopteryx > Saccopteryx leptura. Next base: position 40,668,476 of record NC_089503.1, read on the forward strand.
TGGGTGCGCCTCCCAGTGTCTTTCAGAACAAGCCCTGTTCACTGGTAACCTCCTCGTAGCCTGATCCCAGGCTAGAAGGGAGGGTAGAGGTTGCTAAAGCAACCCTTCCTTTCATCTTTTCTACTCTCTCACCTCCCATTGGGACTTGAAACCCAAGGGAAATCTCAAGTGAGAGGGTTCTAGGGAGGAAAAGTCCCAGACAGAAAGAACCTTGGATATCACCTGGCCTTGAGACCTCCCCAGAAACCCGCACTCGCCCTTTGTTGAGGGGAGAACAGCACCCAGCAGGGAAAGTGACTTGTCTAGGGTCACATATTTCCAGCAAAGCGAGGAGCCTGGACCTCTGAACATCTAGGCCTGTGCTTTGCCTTCCGCATCTCACTAATTTCAAGAGGGGGTTCTTGGGGGTTGCTTGTGATAAGCTCTAGGTCAAGGCTGAAGTGGAGAATTGAACAACTGAGTCCAAAGCCTGAGCCTGCACAGGAAGGACTGAAGGCATCCCAAGAAACAGCAATTTCTCTTGGCCTTGGGGACACATCTGTCCAGCACCCCATATGGAAGTCTGCCCCCAGCCCTGTGTGGGTGGGTGCTGGCTGGGGCAGGACCGTGGGCAGGAGAGCAGATGAAAGCCAGTCCCATGCCAGCTGCCAGAGACAACACTGGAGGTTTCCTTCGCACCTGCTGGCCCATCCATCACCCCTTTCTGCTGCCTGACCCCAGCAGCCGGTGGCTATGAGGCTGGAAAGGATGTGGGCTGAAGAGCTCACAGCTCAGGGGCTGGCAGACTGAGGAGGGAGGGGTTGGGTCAGGGTGGACAAAGCCTAGTGTCACCTTCCTAATGAAAAAGACCAGAAGCTAGAACTTCCCCAAGAGGAGTGCAGTCCTGGGAACAGGAGTCAGCACAGCCCATGGTGTAGAGAACAGACCTCAGGGGCCAGGCAAATGCTCCTCATGGTCAAGAGCTAAGGTGTCCCTTCTTTCAGGCAGAAAAACACCAGTTAGCTGAGCTGCTCTTTGGGGATTGTTGATTCCCTGGGAGGAGATGCTATCTAATAGCCAGGGCCTTGCAGTGACAGAACCAGCCGTGACCTCTCTGTCATCAGAGGGGCATAAGAAGTGGTTGAACCAGTATCTGAGGATGTTGGGCAAGAAAATGAACTCCTCCCTGCCTCCAAAACATCCCAGGAGGCAGGGCAGTGCAAAGAAAGAGCCAGAATTGAACACTGTTTTCTGAGTGTGTGTATGTGTGTGCATGCAGATGTGTATCACCAATTACAAATCCAAGATCATGCAGGGCATGGAGGAGGGGGAAGCCAGCACAGCCAGACTCAAGAGACCAGAAGCGCTACTTTATTTGGCAACAAGGTGCTTGAAGCCCAGCCCCCAATGGTCTGTGATACTCCAAAGGGTTGACCTGGTGGATAAGACCTACTGAGTAAAAAGTTTGTGGTTTTGAATCAAGAGACTTTGGATTGAATTCTGGTCCTGCCACTTTCTGGAATGAGTTACTTTGACTCTCTGTGCCTCTGTCTTGTCTTCTGAAAACCAAGTAGGATCATAGTACTCACTTAACTACAACAGGTGATTGAGAGAATAAATCAGCACGCAGGCTAGAGGGCTTGCACAACGACTGGTACATAGTAAGTTGGACTGAATAAATGGAAGTTGCATTTGTGTGAGGGCAGGGGTGTGGGCCAGGCAGTGGTGTGCAGGAGCAGTGAGAGGCACGGTGGGAACATCAGCAGCTGCCCTTGTCCCCACCCTCCCCAAGAAATCCCAAATGCACACAAACACATGTGACTGTGGTCTTTGTAACTCCTCAGCACACTGGTACTTAGAGAAAGACTGAAGTTTATCCCACCTGCCTTCAAGAGAATGCCCATTTACCCCTGTGATAAACAGAATTCAGGTATGCTGGGCATCACTTAGATCAGGGGTCCCCAAACTACGGCCCGCGGGCTGCATGTGGCCCCCTGAGGCCATTTATCCACCCCCGCCGCACTTCCAGAAGGGGCGCCGCTTTCATTGGTGGTCAGTGAGAGAAGCATAGTTCCCATTGAAATACTGGTCAGTTTGTTGATTTAAATTTACTTGTTCTTTACTTTAAATACTGTATTTGTTCCCGTTTTGTTTTTTTACTTTAAAATAAGATATGTGCAGTGTGCATGGGGATTTGTTCATAGTTTTTTTTATATATTCCGGCCCTCCAATGGTCTGAGGGACAGTGAACTGGCTCCCTGTGTAAAAAGTTTGGGGACCCCTGACTTAGATGGTCCTGACACGAACTTTCCTCCATGTCCCTGCCCACCTGGTCATTTCTGGCTAACTTACTAGCCTCTGGGGACATTGGCTGGCCCATACAACAGTTCTGACTTTCAAAAGCTGTTGGGGAGGGCAGTGATGAGCAGCTGAGAGTGGCTCAAAGCCCTTCCCCTCAGCCTGACCTGCCCCAGTAATCACACCAACACATCTCTGCTTACAGCGAGCTCACTGTGCTCAAGCATTCCTCTGGCTACGGCACGACTCACGGGCACCGTCTTCTCACTCCACAGGCAACAATGGCCCCAGGGTCCCAAGGAATGTTCCGTTTGGTCCAGGATGGTTGAGTTTAGATGGAGAGAGCTCAGGTAACAGGGAACTAATTCAGCAGCACAATTTCATTACTGGAGGATCAGTACAGGGTTTGGAAGCTAAACACCAGAGCAGCAGAGGACCCCTAGAGGAAAATCACCTTGGAGTAGAAGCTGGAGCTGATGTCCTCTTTCCAGTGACTATGTAGGATTTCCCCACTGCTAAAATAGAAATCATAATGGCATCTACCTTCTTGGGTTATTGTGAAATACATAATCTGATTACAATAAAAGTCAAGTTTGGACTGAGTGCTTCCACATAGCAGGCTATCATCAATAAATGGACAATACATTTTAAATTAGAAATGCAATTTGTAATTTTCTTTCTTTTTATCTTTCTCTGTGAAAAGCATTAAGAATTTCTCACCTGAGCTAGACCTCTGGTTTATTTGCCTGGGGTTCTGTCTTTGACAGTAACACTAAGGGACATGCTATTAGTGATATGAAAGCCACCTGTAATTGATCATTTATTATTAAAGCACCTGGTATTCAGTACATGTTTAGTAAGGGATAGATTTCCTTCTAGCCCCTCCCTACCCTGTGGACCATCCCTGAGACACAGTCGCTATCCAATGGTCTTCTTTAAGCACCTAGGTATACATGCCATATCAATACATTCTACCATAAGGTATATCTTAAGATGCAGCTGACATAGAACAAGAATTGAACACTAAGAAGAGCATCCTCTGTGTATTGACCATTTACTACATCCAGGCACTGTTCCAGATGTTTCACATAGATTATTTCATTCAATCTTTCAAACAACCTCATGAGCACAGTTATTACTATCATTCTCATTTTATAGATGGTAAAGCAGCAGTTTAGCAGGGTTAAGTAATTGCTCAAAGCCATCTAATTAATAAGTGGAAGAGTCAGAACTTGAACCCTCATCTTTCTGTCTCCAAAACCCTATCTATGAACCACTGCTCAAGTATTTAGCTTGAAAGAGTTACAAGGCAAAAGTGAAGTTTAAGGGCTTACAGAGGGGTGATACAGATGTCCACACACTGGAGGGGGGGGTGTCTCACTGAGTGACACGCCTATGTGTCAGAGATTGCTCTCCCAAGACCCTTAGGCTAATCTTCAAACCATAGTTCATAGGCCCAGATCCAAGGCCAGGTCCTCTGTCTGACTCTTGGCTTTTCTACCAGCCAGAAGCCACCCTTGTCCTTAACCATCTGGCATAGATGCTGGAAGGTAGATACTCTCCAGGGCGCCTTGAAGACTTGGGGAGTATTTGAGAATGTAGAACTCTGGAGGTTACTGATGAATTGATTCAGTAGTAGAGCAAGAGTTGCAAATGGCCCTAAGGTTCATCCCTACAAACAACCAATCCATCTCCCGTCCACATGCAGGAGCTGGAGATCCCCATGGCTGAGGGCTCCAGAGTCTCCAGAGGCTTCCTGCCCAGCCCCCACACTGCGACCCCCACACTGCGACCCCCACCCCTCCCGTCCACACTGCAGGGGCTGGAGATCCCCATGGCTGAGGGCTCCAGATTCTACAGACGCTCTCTGCCCAGTCCCCACACTGCGACCCCCGCCCCTCCCGTCCACACTGCAGGAGCTGGAGGTCCCCATGGCCGAGGGCTCCAGAGTCTCCAGAGGCTCTCTGCCCAGCCCCCACACTGCGACCCCCACCCCTCCCGTCCACACTGCAGGAGCTGGAGGTCCCCATGGCTGAGGGCTCCAGAGTCTCCAGAGGCTTCCTGCCCAGCCCCCACACTGCGACCCCCACCCCTCCCGTCCACACTGCAGGAGCTGGAGATCCCCATGGCCGAGGGCTCCAGAGTCTCCAGAGGCTCTCTGCCCAGCCCCCACACTGTGACCCCCGCCCCTCCCGTCCACACTGCAGGAGCTGGAGATCCCCATGGCTGAGGGCTCCAGATTCTACAGACGCTCTCTGCCCAGCCCCCACGCTGTGACCCCCACCCCTCCTGTCCAGGCTCCCTCTGCAGAAGGCATGATCAGCCAGTGAGTAGCCCGAAAGAGGGACTTTAGAGAAGGAAAGCATGAGTGGGAAATGACAGACAGACGACAAAGCACCCAGCAGCAGCTGGTTGGGAAGGCTGGATTCTCATTTCTAATCTGCTTCTGCAGATTATCCTTCATGCAGTCAATGGGGGAGAAATGCCACGATTTACATGACAAGGGCCAAAGGAGAGAATTATGGGCAAATCAATTCTGCATGAGGAGATAAAGTCCCATATTTAATGTACGCGGTAAAAGGTAGAAATTCAATTCTCATGATGTCAGATGATGCTGATTAAAACTGACATTTGTTATTAGTATGATGATTTTTCCTTTTCCTTTTTGGACTTGAAGAACAAACAGGCCCCATAAAGACGGGGTTGTAGAACACCATTGTAAAAGGGTAACTGAATGAAAACAAGGCTGCTCCGGCCACCACTGACAACTCTTCAAGAGAAGGGACTCCTGGAACTGCACCAACCACTCTTACGGGAAGCTGTATATACAAATGGCAAGTATAGCACAGCCTTGGGAAGCCCCAATCGGAACAAAGCCCTGGAACAGCCATATGTGAGCTGTGTGCCCTTGGACCACTTTCCTGTCTGACCCTGCCGTCTCCTGACCAAATGAATAGGGTTAAACTCCAGCCATGTTCTCCAAAGCTCACCTCAAGGATGCCTCATAAAAAGGGGGGTTCTCTAGTCAAATATGTGAGGATGATGTATATCATATCCTCTTGGAACATCAAAATACACATTCTCAGACTAAAGGCTCTGAGAAGTTATGCAGCAAAGAAACCTGTTTCATTTTTTTCACTGTGGTTTTCCTTAGATCAAGGTTGGCGAACCTTTTCTATATGGGATCAGACAGTAAATATTTTAAGCAAGGTAGCCCACACAGTCTGTTGCTATTACTCAACTCTACTGTTATAGTGTGAAAGTAACCATAGACAATACATATATGAGATGTGACTGTGTTCCAATAAAACTTTATTTAAAAATACAGCTGGTGGACCACAGTTTGCCAGTCTTTTGCCCTCATAAACTATCCCAGCCACAGCCTTCTTTTCTACACAAGACCTGCAAACAGGTCAAATAATATAGCAGATAGGAAGTTAGGTCCAAATCCCAGTTCTGCCAGTTAGTGATTCTGAAGCTTTGGATAAATGGCTTAAGCTCTGTTACAGCTCCTGGCACACAGGTGACAGTCAATATGACAGTTTATTGAAAGAATGTACATAAAGCACTCAAAACTGTCCATGTTATTGATGACAGCTTAGGCATTATTATTATTAATGCTGTGTCCAGCCGTGGAGTATTCTTTGAAACACCCAGAAGAAACAATCTCCAAAAAGGCCCCTTTGGTGCTGGCATCTGTAAGGAGGTGAAGACGAGCTGCTAGAATGCCACCAAAGTCCTCTCCTGGACTTTCCAGACCCTCATCATTAATTTCCCATCAGAGTTCATTCTCCCTGACCTCCCTGTCAGTGAAGTTTCTTTAGCTTCTTTTCAGCCTAGTTAATTATACCTGACATGGTGACCGGGCCACCAAATAAACCGCGGCTCAATTTACAGCCATTCTCTAGACTCAGTGCCACCCAGCTGGCTGGGGCGACCCGGTGAAAACATCCACCTACCTCTATAAGCCCAGCTCAGACCACCAACATCACGGGAGACCTCCGGAAGCGGGGAACTATGCAAAAAATGTGCACCTGTCTAATAATGAAAACCAGTTCCTTGGATGCCTGGCAAAGCCTCCTTTTTAATTATCTCATATGGGGAAAGCCTTGTTTTGAAAGTAGACATTGGATTAGCATCAGAATTTATGATCTGACAAATGAAGGGGCTTCACCTTGGGACAGAGGAGGGCTGCCTGGGATGTTTCTAGAGGCCAGCAGGCACAGATGGGGATGTGTGTGTGCATGTATGTGGGGGTGCACATGTGTGTGAGTGCACCTGTGTGCATGCATAAGTGTGTGTGCAAGACTGCACACACACATGTATTTGCAAAGACACCTGTGAGCGTGCGTGCACATGCACATTGATAGCATAGGGCTAGGGCAAGGTAAGACCATGGCTTTGTCTTGGTTGGTCAGGGCTTAGACTGGGCCCGCTCCTTGTCCACAGCACCCGTAGAAGCATGCGCACAGCTCTACATACAGTATGTGCTCAATACATTTGTTGACTGACTGATGGAAATACTTAATGAATTAATTAATTAGTTAATAAACTTCCTCTTTTTCTCTGCTTTGGTCCTTTGGTCTGCTGGTCCCTTGCTGTTATCCTCAGTGAACTCCAAACTGGCCTGGTGTGCCCATCACTTTGACACTGTTTCCGGCAAGCCTCCGCCCCTGCCCTCCCACCCCTCACACTGAAAGCCCTCCCTCAGTGATGCCCGCAGGCCCCTGGCTCTGGATCTGCCTGTCAAGTCCCCCCCTCTCCTGCAAGACCCAGTGGCCCAGGCTCTGCTTTGCTTTGTGGTGTGGAGCTTTGCTCCTGGGCCATTTCCTCCGCCCTTCCCTCCTGCTGCCCCACCTGCATTGCACCTTCCAGCAGCCTCTCTTCCCCGACACCCATATGCTTTCTCTAACTGATCTTGACCATTTTCGACCTGAGAGAACTCTCTTTAATGAACAGAGTGTATGTATTATCCTTAAAAGGGCTCTTTGAGAGCTCCAGAGCATCTTTCTAGGAAAGATCCTTGCCCATAGCTATAAATGTGAAATTGGTCATGATGGCAACACATTATTAGCCTTTGGGTTGAACGGTGTTTACATTTGGCAAAGCACTGTCACATGGGGTCTGGTGCCAGGGGAGTAAAAGTCAGGCCCACTTCAAATCCTGGCTCCCTTCTTCGTGGCTGAGGAACCTCAGGCAAGGCCCTCAGCCTCTCTGAACTTCTGTCTCCCCATTTGTAAAATGCAGATGGTCCCCATCCCAGCCTCACCCAGCCCCAGCCAGGAAGAGGCTGGGAGATGATGTACATGAGAGAAGCCCTAGTCAACCCACAGGCATCATACTAACAGCAATTTCCGGAAGCCTGCCATGTGCCAGGCCCTGTGCTGGGAATCCTCACAAAGGCTGTGTGTGTCCCAGTGTGCATGTCCCCACTTTATAGATGAGCAAACTGAGGCTCAGAGCTCAGTGATGTGACCAAAGTTATACACACCATTTAGTCCCAGTTTCATCTGACTGCAAAGTCTGCATCTTTCCGCTTTGCCACACTGTGGGCATTTTGTTATTTATGAACCTACACCTTGGGGGGCAGCAACCCACTCAGTAAATCCTTCCTGATTAACTGTTTGAATGCGTAAGGTATAAATAACGTAAAATAAAATCGATGCCGCTCCCTACCTTCTGAAGTCTTGTGTACAGTGCAAGTGGCACACTTTACAGGAGACAGAGAGCAGCCGAGCCTGGCATTAAAGGGCCAGAAACATGACAGGTTTGGCAGGGCTAGCGTTTTTCCCTCAGCAACACCCTCATCGGCGCCCTCTGCCCACCCCAATGGGGGGGCTGTCGGAGTTCCTGATGCCCTTGGAACGTGTCTTGATATCCTTGTCCCAAAGGTCACTTCGCCTGGCCCAAGACGGGCCACATTTACCATCCTGTGGTCCATCGCGGGCAAAGGGTCCCTGGGAACAGGATAGGATGAGGGGAAGACTGAGGATTTCTCACCTTCAAGCCTCCCCTGATGCCCGAGGGGGGCTTGGAGAGGAGGGGCCAACTGGGGGAGGACAGAGAGGCCACACAGCAAGGTGGCAGTGATGAGGTGCCCGGGCCCGGGCTGAGGGCGCTGTGAGGGCTAACATCGGGTACTGATCCTCCACGCTGGACAGGAATCTGAGCAGCACACTTCACCTTCCCAAATCGAAGCCAGAGACCACCAGTACCCCAGGGCGCTCCATGACAGTAGCCTTCCCTTCTAAGTTCACTGGTAGACCAGATACATGCCAGTGTGTTAGGGCTCTGGAGAGGCCTGCATGTGGGGAACGACTTACTTTTGTCTGACACAGTACTCCTCGGTGCTTTGCATCATGGAACCCTATTGATGTGCCATAGAGCTAACATTATCTGGAACACTGCTGGGAAGATGATGCCCTTTCCTTTTTCCATGTGAGGACACTGGGGCCTGAAGTAAGGCTAGTGGGGTCGATTGCGTCAGACCGGTTGAAGACCTGAGACCAGGCCCTAGGCCTGGCGGTCTCAGCAGCAGCCCTGTGACTGGCAGCACCAGCGCCCACAGCAGGAAAGCGGGCTGGCAGTAAGAAAAGTCTCTGGAGGATCCAGCCCACGTTGTCTTACATTTTAATATGCCATGAGTTTGGAGAAATGTTTTTGATCATAAGATAAATAATAACAAAGGTTTGATACACTCTTAATGGCAACCGACATTCATTCAGCCTCGGGGTTGGGGAACGACAGGGAGGGCTGGGGGGGGGGCTCGCAGATTCTCTGGCTGAAGGGGCAGCTACTTCTTGGCGCCTGTAATTACTGCCATGTGAGTGTGCAGGTCAAATGTTGGTTCTTTTGGTTTCTAAAGAGAGGCGGAATGGACAGATTTGTATGGTACAGTTCCCGAAAAACAATTTTCTGCAGGCTGAATTTCATCTCCGGGTCCTCAGTTTGTTTGTTCTAGACCCTGCTCCCTCCACCCTGCCCCTTCCTCTCTGGCAATCCTGGGTAGAACCAGGCAGGTCGCAGGAGGCTGGTTAGGCACCCAGCTTGCTTGGCTCTGAGGGATTCCCCACCGAGATCAATTGACACAACAATGCTCTGCAAACAGCCGTTTTCAACATAAATATTGCCTGGATTGAGCTAATGTGATATCAGCCTGGCCTGTAATCCAAACAAAATAGGCAATTGTGCTGTGATTCTTTTTCTTCTGGACAAAAGCCTCTGAACACTCGGTTTTCCTTTTTTTAACCTCTGTATTTATGGGCCATGTTAATGTGATTCAGCAGCTCCGCCTACAGTGCAGCTCAAAAGCAGCCCGTATTTGCATTGCATGATTTCAAAGCCTTCCTGGTCTGCTGGGCTCCTCTGAAAGGGAGGCTTTATTCTCTTTATTCTGAGAAAGAGGAGGACAGAAAACCCACCCAAACCCTTTGACATAATAGAAAACACCCTCGCAGTTTACACACACGGCTGCTCATATCCCAGAAACTGAGACTCAACCCCAGAACACCTGCAATGTTCTTGAACAGTCTGTCTTGGTCCCCACAAAGCCAGGGAGTGGAGCCCTCCCCTGCCCTGTGGCTGCTGACCTGAGCCCCAGCTGAAGGTCATCTCAGCTGCTGGCTACCAGTCAGCCAGGCTGAGCCAGACAGTTGTTCCTGTGCCTAGCCTGTGTCACTGTCCCAGACTGTGGGGCTGTGTTCTCTAGAAGAAGAGGAGGCTTTCTTCAAATCCATCCACCACCCTGCCACAGGGTGCCCGTTCTGGGCTCACTGCTTCGTGAACGTTGCCTCGTATCAACCTTGCAACATATGAGATAGGGTGTGTGACTGTCATCTCACAGATGGGGAAACCGAGGCTTAGAGAGATAGAGCGATTTGCCTGAGGCCTCAAGGCCTCTTGGAAACAGAAATAAAAGAGTCTCTTTTGAACGCAAAGCTGGCTTTTTCTGCCTGTCCTGAGGAGATGGCTTTGACTGATTTCTATGAGTGAGACTGGATTCCCACTTTTCTTTTTTAATATACATTTCTAACTGAACACATAATCCTTGGATGTAGTCTAATATACTCTTTTAACGAAACATTAGATGAGGCTTAGAGATCCTAACTACCCTACTCCACCTCCTCATCCCAGTCAACTCGCCCATGTCCCAAGTCTCTCCTATCCCCAGTGGTCCCCACTATGATCAACTACCATAAAACTGCCCACTGGTTTCTAAGCAAGTATCTATTATCTACTTTTATGGCTACATATTTATGTAGTATTTGTCACTTTCAATAAAATGGCAATCATACTGTACATTTTCCACAATTTATTTTTTACGTCCAATAAACTCTTGGAGCATATGGAATGCAACAAATCTAGAACTTCCTCAGTCTTTTTCACACGCTCCATAGTCCCCCACAGTGCAGCCAGACCGTGCTTCCCTTAGCTGTTCACTGTTGTCACTCTCACCAACCGCGCCGCAGGGGTGTCCCGGGCTGCCTCCTGGGGCACACTGGCCAGGACTTTTTCAGAGCTGACATGAGAAATGGGGTTGACTGCAGCAGGCCACAGGACAGTGTGTTTCCACCATCATTCCATCTCCTCTAGGGTACAGAACCCAGATTTCTTGGTCTGGGTTTCCGGAAACTCTCTCTGCTATAGAGTGTTGCAGTAGGGCGTTTGTTGGGGAGTGCTTATGGAAGGCCACCTATAAGGAACGGAGGACACAACCGGCCTGCAGGGCCCATTCAGCCAGGCCCCACTGGACCTCTCAAAGGACCTCTGGAGCTGGAATGACCCTCCAGAGTTGCCCAAATTGAGGCAAGAGGGACAGGACTTTTTAATGCCCGGGTAAGCCAATTATTTTGCAAAGCGGCCTCCTCCGGGAAGGGGGTGTGATCTTGAGTGAGATGGGACCCTGTGCCTCTGTGTAATGATCAGAGAGGGACACAGCTATGCACCGTCAGTCGCCAGTGTTCCCAGCTGCTGGGAACAGGGACATCAGTTCTGAAGAGGGCACCCAGAGATGCAGCCCGGCATCCACGGCACCCACTTCCAGAAAAGCAACTCCATTTCCCAGGCTCCCAACACGGCTACATGCACGTGACGAGGTTCCAACCAATGGGACCTGGCAGAGATGTGAGCAACTTTCAGGCTCAGCCATAAAGGGATTGTTGCAGGCTGTAGCAGGAAAGAAAAGTTAACTTGAGTACTATTTAAATCAATTTTATTTGAGGTTTCTCTAAAGAACAGCTGGAAGTAGATACTGACTAATGCACTGGGTCATTGTGTACATACTTTTAAATATATTTAATAGCTAGAGAACTACCAGGCTTCTCCCTCTTCACTCATGACTGTGACTATTTATACCCCCACCTGCAGAGATGAGCATGTCTGTTTCATGGAAATGACTGTACCCTCCCATCTGGGCCTTTTTCTGACCTATTTGCAAAGATTCTAGCCGTGGTTAAGGATTCTGTCAGGTGCATGGAATAACGCAAGCCTACTCTTGCAGGAAATAGACCCACATAGACTCCACTAAGCCACATTAGCTTGTAATTTCAGTGGGATCTGACCTCAAAAACCACAGCCGGGAGAATCAGGACCAAAGAAGCAGCATGGGTCTGAGCCAGAACTCCAAACTCCAAAACCTTGGCTCCAACCCCAGCTTGGCTGCTCTCTAGGGAACTCTAGGAATCTTCCCGTGGGTCCTCTGTCTTCTCATTTGGAAAAAGGGACCCACTGGCCTGTAGCACCAATGGTGGGCTCTACATCCAGACATGGAAGGCCTCCAGGTAATCATGGCGCTTCCGTGAACCTCACAGCTGAGCTGCCGGGGAATCCCACACAGGTGGGTGAGCAGCACCCGGCGTGGCTGGCTCTGGTGAGTAAATGACAGTTTCACCATTGAACTTCAGGCAGAGCTTCATCTTCCCAGTGAGCACCACCGAGTTTATTAACAGCACTGCCTGAATCAAGCAGGAAACAGCAGCAGGGGAGGAAGGCAGGGGCACTCTCTGATCATGGGCCAGGAGCTTAGAGATAGCATCCTATTTCATCTTCCTGACAACCCGTGAGACTTAGGTCTGGCTACAGATGAGGACACCGAGACCCAAAATGATTAGAGAAGTTGCTTGGGCTGCCAGAGTAAGGCTTCAGACCAGCCCTCTGTGGCTCCAGGCACAATAGTTACAGCAATATGACCTTTAAGAGTATCAATAGCTCATGGTTACATGTCACATCTAGCTGAAGTATTATTCTAAGTCCTTTATATATATCAACTATTGAACTCTCAGGACAGCTCGCTCTGGTTAAGCACTTGAGAGGATCTCCACTTTACAGATGGGGAAACTGAGGCCCGGAGTGGTTAAATAATGGACTAAGGCCAACACAGTGAGTAAACGCTGGAGCTCGGATTTGAATCAGCAGCCTAGGTTTGGAAACCACGTGCTTGTCCACTGGTTTTGTCCTGTGCCCTCACTGCCCCATGTTCCTCTCTACACTCTCAGCTTGCTCATGAATATTGACGCTGAAAGAGGCTGCAGAGCACACAATCCAATCTCCCCATTCCACGAGGGACAAACTGAGACCCAGAGGTGGAAAGCAACTTGACCAATGACACACAGATGAAAGCAAGAACGCCAGGAGCAGAACTAAGACCCAAGAAGTGCAAAGAAATTTATAATTAAGTTTAAAAGCAAAGCACTCTTCACCTTTGGCCTCCGTTTTTTATTTCGACAATCTGGAGAGCTTGGGAATCCGGTGGGTCTAACTGTGGTGTTCAGCGCAGGCTCCGCCAGGAGGAAGGATCTGAGGACAGCATGGTGAGAAGAACAGCGAAGGGAAGCTGTATGGCCAAGAAGGCTCCAGGGGCTCGGGAAGCCAGACGGGTGCCAGGGCGGCCCCAGCGGGCAAAGCAGGCTGCAATGCTACCAGATTCATTTACTGGGAGGCTTACCCTTTGTTAGTTGAAAATCAAAAGTGAATCCCTAGGGAAGAGGAAGGTGATGTGACGAGGACTAGGAAATAACAAAGGGTAGTGGTGATAAGAATAGAGTCCTGGGTCAGCTCTCCCGGTTGCTTTCAGTGTGAGTAGGGACAGCTGCTTAATCTCTCTACCCCTCAGGTCTTGCACTGGCAGAATCATTGGGTGCCTCATCCACCAGGGAGAACTAAGGTAAATCCACAGACATTTTAAGGTATATAACACAAGCCTGGCATACAGTAACTGCTCAAAAAATTATTATTTCTCTTGCTTATTACTGTATTTGTTGGACATTGGCCATGTGCCAGGCACTGGCTAAGGGCATAATACATTATAAATGTTTTCTCATCTCAACCACCTGCTGGAGTGGGTATTACTATCTCCACTCCACCAATGAGTAAATGGAGACTTGGGAAGGTCACAAAACTTGCTCAAGGGAACCAACTGGTTCCTCGGTGTGAGTGCTTTGCATGGAGCCCTATCTCTCCCTTAGTGTAATGTTCAAAAGGACACTGATAACATGAGGATGAAGACATGGGTGCAAGGAAAGTAATTCAGAAAAGAGAGGTGAGGGAGAGGCACAGAAGGCAAACTTCAATGCAAGTGCAAATGACCTACATTGAAATAAGATAACTTGGGGCCCTGGCTGGTTGGCTCAGTGGTAGAGCATCAGCCTAGTGTGTGAATGTCCCAGGTTCAATTCCCAGTCAGGGCACACAGGAGAAGCACCCAGCTGCTTCTCCACCCCTCCCCTTATAGCTTCTCTCTCTCTCCCTCCTGCAGCCATGGCTCAACTGGAGAGAGTTGGCCACAGGTGCTGAGAATGGCTCCATGGCCTCGGCCTCAGGCACTAAGAACAGCTCAATTGCTGAGCAACGAAGCAACACCCTAGATGGGCAGAGGATCGCCCCCTAGTGGGCTTGCTGGGTGGATCCTGGTTGAGGCACATGTGGGAGTCTCTCTGCTTCCCCTCCTCTCACAGAGGAAAGAAAGAAGGAAAGAAAGAGAGAGAGAGAGAGAGAGAGAAAGGAAGGAAAGAAGGAAGGAAGGAAGGAAGGAAGGAAGGAAGGAAGGAAGGAAGGAAGGAAGGAAGAAAGAAGGAAAGAAAGAAAGAAAGAAAGAAAGAAAGAAAGAAAGAAAGAAAGAAAGAAAGAAAGAAAGAAAGAAAGAAGATAATTTGGGGTGGTCAATTTTCTCTAGGTCAGCTAGAGGCACTGACTGACAAGAAAAGGGAGAAGGGAGAGATTGGGTGGTTATTCCCCAGCTCCCTCCCTGCCAAGCTGTCTCATTCCTCTCCCTGAGGCCCAGGCTACTGAGGGCAACAGCTCTCTCTACCTGACTCTCTCCCATTGGCTCCCTTAGTCTGGCCCTGCTTTTGTAAATGGCCCCCTAATTAAGCTCTCTCCAATCACTCCTTTTCAGTATGCCACCTGCTTGCTTCTAGAACCCACATCTAGGCTTTTAAGGTTCTGGGTAGCTTATAATACAGGGACATTAATAAAGTCATTCCAACTCTTCTGGGGACTGTCTAGGGGACAGTCCAGACACCTCTGCTGAGTTACTAGGGAGGCCAACAGCTCTCTGAAGCCCTGTGGTTCAACCAACACTGACTCACTGGCCCTCTGGGCCTTCTACCTCTAACTCAGCCCCAGGGGGACTGGGGGGGTCTTTGCAGAAACAAACTCCCAGGAGGCACCATAAGGGCTGCCTCCCATGGCCTGGACTGACTCTTCAGCCAGAGGCAAGCTCAGTGTCAAGCCACCTCCAGGTCACCCGGCAACCCTCCTCTCTTAGTGTTAATAAAGAGGCTGAGGTGACAGACAAGGCACAGGCGCTGCCTGATTTTGCATTCTTTCCTCCTTCGAAGAAGACAGAGAATCAAAGTGAGGGCCTCTCATGGGGCTTCAGTACAGCTGGCCAGAGCTGCCTACTGAAAAAAAAAATCAATACAGCAAGGGGGGGAAAAAACAACTGAAAAGAGCCCAGTCAGAAACTATAGAGCAGGTAGAAAATGCAGGACAGCCAGAAACAAATAGAGCCCAATTCGGAAAAATAACTTGGATTTCAATGGTTTTCTTCCTTTGTTTTTCCTACCTTTTCTAACGCCTGCCAGATGTACCAAGGAAAAGACTGCCAGGATCCTGCAAGGAGGTGAAAGTACACCTGGTGAGATGAGAAAAGAGGCCAACGTGGAATGCTAACATGAGAGAACACAGGAACTGACGCTACTGACCACAAGGAGAAATGAATCCAGTTGACCAGATGGCTTTATTAGCAGGCTCAGTGGGACCAGCTCTGAGAGTGGTAGGTTTTTTTCTGCTCAGCCCAGCAAGGAAGATAGAGCATACACTATCCTCTGAAAGCCATCAGCCATTCTTTTAAGTCCCATACTATCCTCCTCCCCACCCTATGAAGTTGATGGCAAAGGCTACATACAGATCATGGTCTGAAGAGATGGCTTCTCCACCACTTCTGCCCCACCAAGGGGCCTGCTCATTCTTGACTCCCATTCACACATGGACATTCCAGAGGCCAGAACTGAAGCCAGAAAGCAGCCACCAAGTTTTGGGAGGCAGTGAAAATATGGGGACTTGGATGTTGTACTTGTCTAAGATTTCTTCCCAGCTCTGTCACTTGAACAAAATGACTACAAGTTTTTGAGTACTTTCCACATGCCAGGTACTATGCTAGGAGCATCACACTAGTTATTTCATTTACTCCTCATGAGAACACATTACCATCCCATGAGTTAAACAGTTCTCCCCATTATACAGGTCAAGGTCACAGACATAGAATTTGGGAACTCAAACCTCAGCTCTTCATCTTCAAAACCTCTGCACTTAACCATTATGCAATCTGTATTTCATATAACCTCTTTGCACTTCAATTTCCTCCAAAAAATGGTGGACAAATAGCTACCTCAAAATGCAATACCAGTAGAGAAAGGCTTAGTAGTCACATAGCAATAAATAAAATAATGATAAAAATAATAGCTTCCCATTTTAAAGATTTGCTAGAGCCTGGCACTGGCTATGACTTTTACTTCAATTTAATCCTCCTAACCAACTTGTTATGGGTTGGTTGAATCATGTTCCCCCAAAAGATGTGTTGAGTCCTAACCCCTAGAATTTCAGAATGTGACCTTATTAGAAATAAAGTCATTGCAAATATAATCAATTGAGTCATTCTAGAAGGGTGTCCTTATAAGAGAGGAGGGTGCCATACGAAGACAGAGACACAGTGAGAAGGCGGAAGCAGAAACTGGAGTTACACTGTTGTCATAAGTCAAGCAAGGTCTAGGACTGTCGGAAACTGGGAAAGGCAAAGCAGGATCCTCCCCCAGAGGGTTCAAAGGAAGCATGCTCTTGCCAACACCTTGAATTTGGACTTCTAGTCTCCAGAACAGTAAGGCAATACATTTCTGTTGTCACCCAGTTAGTGGTACTTTATTAAAACAGCACTAGAAAACTTTCATATGCACCTCTAGGCATGTTGTTCTCTTCTTTACAGATAAGAAACAGAGACTTAAAGGAGCTAACTAACTTGTCCAAGAGCACAGAGAGTGAGTAGTGAAGTTAGGAATGAAATTCAAGTGTGTCTGACTCCAGCGCCTCCATGCTCGACCACTAAGCCTACAGCCTGTCCGTAGGAGAGGCTCCACGCATGCTAATTCTCTGCTGTGCACCCTTCCTCTCACAGCTCCCTCTGTGCACCCCAAGTCTCGAAGGCCCACCTCCCCACGGAAGTCTCCCTGTTGACTCCTACCCACATGGCCTCCCCTTTCTCTGCGTCCCATGCTTCCACAGACAGTACATGGCCATTGGACACCCTTCTCTGTACCCCTCTGCCGTATGGCCCCTCTTTAGTTCAGGGTTAACCTGGCCTCCATCATAAGATTGAAAGCTCTTTGGGGATAGGACTGGGTCAGTTCTGCTGCTCTGTCCAGAGCAAGGACAAGGAGTTCAGGCTCACCCAGTACTTGCCCATCTGCCCTCAGACTGCCCTCTGCAGTGACAGGACACTGACCACGGCAGCAAGAGGCCATTCTGATTCACCCATAGATTTGTGAGCCTCACAGATCCTCACGAGAAGAAAGATCCTTCCTGGTTGTGTTTGGCAATATCGGACATCAGGTCTCTTCCTTTAACTTACTCTAAATCCTGTGCTGTTTCTCAAGGAAACTCTGTGTCCATCTAAGATGAGATGGACAAGCTCTTTCACTACCAATGGAAATGGAAATTGGCACAAAATTCCTGAAAAAGCGAGTCAGTCATGCACATCACAGGTGGTTTTGTTTTAAGTTCAGAGTTTTTATCCACTTCTAGAAATCTTTCCTAAGAAATTATCAGAAATCCCAACTAAGGTTTATGTTCAAAGACACATTAAAAAAATACTATTTATTCTTTTGAAAAATCCAAAAACAGCATAAATGTCTGATAATATGTGATGGATTAGTTAAATTAAAGTATACTCGTTGAATATTATGCCTATGATTAAAAAAACTATGGTTCTCTTAAAAATTAAATATTATGCCTGGCTTATTAAAAATGTTAATTCTGAAGAAAACATAGTATCATGGAAGGATGCGGATGCTATAATATTAAGGGGGTAAAATCAAGCTACAAATGGTACATATAATACATATAATAGGACTCTAATTTGGAGTATAGAAATAAAGAAAAGGAGGGAGGGAAGAGAGGAAGGAGGAAGAGATGGGGTGGGGGAGAGAGAAATTGAGAGAGACAGAAAGGATGGGAAGGGTGAGAGCGAGATTCTCAGATTTAAAGTCAGAGTATTTAAAATTGAGTAGCAAAATAAATTTCTTTCTTTTTGTAATTTCCTATATTTTCTAAGCTCTACAGTAGCTATTGGTACAGTGTTACTACAGAGGGGCAATCTGGGGATGGGGGCCCTCTCTGCACAGTGAATTGTCCCAGAGACCTCCTTTTCCCTACTCTGCCCCAAATGACAGACTGCTGGGTCTGCCCAGGGCTCAGTCAGAGCCTTCATGTGTGGTTTGTTCCTGAGCCACATGGAGCTGTAGAATAAGCAAGTGTCAGTGCATTCAAGAGTCAAAGAGTGGGCATAGTGAATGGACAATTTTCCGGTGCATCTTTCTGCACCACAGGCGCAATTCATCGTCTGGGACTATTTCCAAGAAAGGCTCATCTTCTCTGAGCAGCAGCTGGCTCTGGCACCTGCACACCTCTTACCTTGTTCCCAGACTTTCAGAAACAAAAACTCAGAGAAACTACAGGCAAGCCCATGCACCCCCAAACTGGAAATGATGTCCTAAGCATGTTGCTACTGTCTCAGGGATAGGCATGATAGGGGCATTTGGTGGAGCAAACAAGAAATTGTGGACAGGTGCTGAAGGATTTTCCACAGTGAGGTCACACAATGAGGAATCCCATCAGTACAGACAAAATGAAATATCTAATTCGTTACTTTGGCCCATCACCCAGTGCAGTGACAAGGCTTTTATAAATGCTGCCTGTCTTACCATCTGCGTGTTGCTATAAAAATTTAAATAAAGTACGAATCACACAGCACCAATATTATCATCATCATCACTCTCTCATGGAAACAAGAAATTCAGCTAAATGAACTCTCAACTGTGAACTGCATTTTAATGAAGCTCAGATTCATGTGTGTTTCTGGACCCCTGTGTCTCTCCATAAAGCATCATACATTATAAGGACCACTTGGTGATCTCCCATCTAGAGTTGCACTGTTTAATTTCCTCTCTACTGATTACCTTCTGGTTATAGCCCTTAGGACAAAGACCATTTCTAATCCTAAGATATTAGAAAGAGTAAAAAAGTCAGACAGCTGGGTTTGAATAGCAGTTCCACCAGTACTGATGTAACCCTCAATTTCCCCAACTGTCAAATATTTACATCACCAGGTGGCTATGAGGATCAAGTGAGATGGTAAGTACAAACTGTGGCTGGCCCCTGGTGGATTATCAAGTGAATGTTTTCTACTATATTATCTTATTATCTTTCATTCTCAGGGTTCAGCTATAAACTTGGTTTGGTCACTTTCTCAAAGCCCTAATGAAAGGACTTTCTCTTCAGTTCCTCTTTCTATAACTCTCCAATACACAAAAAGCACTGTTTCTTTCTTAGTCTTTTATTATGAATCTGAATTTTTAAAGGCATTTTTAAAGCTGTTCTATTAAATTTATTTTATTTAATAACAATTAAAATAATTTAAATCTTTTGAAGAGATAATGGTCATTTAATAGAAGCTTTTTATTTTATTTTTTAAATAAAAGTTTTTGATTGTACTCTACCTGTAGACACACATTTGGAAATAGAAATGTTGACTTACTTATGGCTACCACAGCTGGGCAGTTCCCCCTCAGGCGGGGGGGGGGTCCCTTTATTTTTGAGCAATCAGAAGCCTCTTAAATATTCCTGTGTATGATTGACATAACTGCAGGAGTAAATACACTACCAGTGTCTTTTCCCTAAAATGCCCCAAAAGTAGAAAATATCATTACACTGATGGTTTCCCAGGCTCACCTGTGTGAAGATTAATAAACAGAAACATCATTTAAATTGCAGTTGGGAGGGCCTGTAGGGGATACTCTCATGCCCTACCACGCATCCTCAATTACCCCAAACAGAAAGAGTCCTATTTCCATTTTCAACAGGAAGATGTTTTTCTACTTTACTATTCCTGTAAGATGGAGGAGGATTTTCTCCTCACCCGGCAACTCCTCAGCCAATGAAAAGCCACTACACTTGGAACTCCCAATTTCCTCCAATGGACTCTTGGCTTATAATAACCCCCTATGAACTCTTCCTTTCCTCTATAAAAGAATGATACTCTCCTTTGTTTTCTGGCCTTACATGTGGTTCACCATTAGACTGCATTTCCAGAATTGCAATTCTTTGTCTCCTCAAATAAACCCATTTTGCTGGAGAAATACCTGCTCTCTATTTGTTTAAGGTCAATACCTGTAAAATAGTTTCATTTCAAGTCAACCCATCAAAATCAACACTATTCCAAATCAATCCAAAGAAATATGACTATTCCATAAGAACCCCATCAAAACAGGTCTATTCCAGGCAAGCTCATGAAAAAGCCCAACTCCAGGCTACTGTATAAAAATAGTGCTAATATCAGCTTAGTCCCATAATATAAATATAATTTGAGTTCCATTAAGGACTGAACAGGATTTCTGTGGGTTGGCCAAGCAAGTTACCTCCAAATTAAATGTTCCCTGGAAAGAGCATTCTGATTTACACAAGAGACAATGTGAAAATGTAGTACACGTCCAAGCAGGAACCTGCAAGCAATGTCCAATTTTTTTTTCACCAGTTTGCTTCTGACCACAGTAGCAAATTTAGCTGAGGCACGTTAGCAGTAGGCGTCCCTCTGACGGATGAGAACAGACAGAACCTGGCAACTTTGCTCACTGAACTCCCTACAAACCAAATCTCCCAGGCAATTGCTGTCTAAACAAGGAATATTACAGATGGAAGAAAATTTAGATAGTATGATTCCAACGTGTCCACTCTGCAGGTGAGAGGGCTGAGGCCCCGAGAAGGGAAAGGTCTCATTCATGGTCACCCAGGTGGGAATACCAGACCCTCTCTCAGAGGCACTGCCTCTCGGCATCATTGTGCTCTAACCATTGGGTATTTTTCTATATCCACTTTTATTTCTGGTCTACTCCCTCAACTGTATAGCTTATTAACCAGGAAGTTCTGCAGCCAAAATTCAAAGCCAATTAATGACCCCTGAAAGTGGGGCCTTAAATATTTTTTCCAGACCCCAATCCCCTCACAAGAGCAACAGAGCTTGGGCTTGGTGAGAAAGCAGGGATGGCATTTTCTTCTGTTTGGCATTATTTTTTTTCTTAACAAACAATCCCATTAGAGTGTAGCCTGCAGTCAGCTCGTGATGGAAACGGGTGCTCTGGGCTGCTCCGGCCCGGCACTAATCAGGCTCTGTGCTCGATCCTTAGGGACCCAGATTACTACCGTATGAAACAGAGAAATGCCTCCATTATCCCTTAAATCTTTTCACTGGATTCAGGGGTATTCACACTGAGGAGGAACACTGCGTGCCCATCGGCTTCTTTTCTGCAGGTTAATCCACACCAGTTCGCCTGTCTCTCCAGGTGCAGCCCAGGAGCAGCCATCCAACTCCCTACCAGGGAGTTGGAGACAGTCACCTGCCAAGTCCTAGGGGCACACTGGTGGTCCCCTGACTTCAGCATGGCCAGAAGGCCTCTCATTACTGTTGTAGTCTCAACCACATCCCTTCCCCACACTGTCTTCCTTATCTATTCCCCATCCCTCTGTTTCCAGAACCATAGAGATTAGAGATAGAGAGATGTCTGCCTGTCGGCTTGTCGGTCTGTCTTCTAAGTATGTGTATACATATGCATTCTGCTCTCCTGTCTCCCTGATCACCACCCCTCCTTTGACCTAATTAACTCCTTCCTATTTGCCCTTCCAGACTCAGCTCTTTCTGGAAGCCTTACACATCATGCTCTCCCAGGGAACTAAGCGATCCTTATAAAGCTTCTGAGGACCCCTGTTTCCCCCTATGTAGCATTTACATCCAACACGGTAATTGTTCATTTCTTTGACCACTAACCTAAGGAAAGCAACAAAGTTAGGGGTCTCTGCCCACTCCAGCTGCTGGGTAGCACTGCCTGAATTGCCATGTGGAGAAGGATGCTAAAGTTGCATATTGATCTCAGAGTGAAATGATACAACAATTAATTAATCGTATCTGCCACAGGCATGGGATTAGAGAGAAGAGGCAGGTATGCCAGTTTAGCAATAGATTGTGAGCTGTCTAAAGGCAGGGGCAAGGTCATTCATATTCAGCTTTATAGCCTTGCATTGCACAGTGCCTGAAACATAGTAGGTGCTCAAGAAATATTTGGGAATGGATAAATAAAGACTATGCTATCTACTACTTATTGAGGGCTTGTTAAGTACTAAATGCCAAGCTAAGTGTTATATATATATGTAACTTAATCTTCAAAATTTTCCTATGTGTCTATAGGAATTTCTAGTCCCATGTAAAAGATGACAAATCAAGACCTGAAGAAAGTTTGGTAGATACTCAGGATCATACAAGATTGGACCCAGCTCTGTTTAATCCTATAGCTTTCAACTCAGCTACACCTAGAAGAAGAGTAGTATCCTAGTATCCTTTGAATACTGTACTCAATGTCCCAGCCTACTCAATGTCTATTAGGGCTCTTCTGAAAACAAAATTGATATGGGGAACATCCCTGAACAATGGGGCTTTCTCCTTGCCTTGGGGTCTTTATGAAACCCAGCCTTGCACAAGTCAAGGCTTCGACTAATACCCAGGTGGGGCAGGCTTGCAAAGACTCATGAAAGCTAAGGATGCTGCCTAGCTTCTCATCCAGACTGTGCTCTTCAAAAGTACGGTGCTCTCGCAAGCACCGTGTTTCTTCCATTTCAGGCCATGTATACGGCACTTGAAGAGAAAATACAAAAACACACACAAAGACTAGAGAGTAATTTTTTTTTGCCAGATACACTCATTGAAGACAGATGATTTCCAAAACCAAAAGGAGCATAACATGGTTTAGTTTGAGGGTCAGACAAATTGGATCTGAATCCTAGCACTTAATTGTATCCACTGTTGGCCGTGGGTGAATTACTTTATCTCTCTAATCGCAGCACCCTGACCTATGAGTTTGGGATAATTAGGCTAGTGCGTTTCAGATGTGGTTTGGGAACAAGCAGCATCAGCAGCACCTGTAAGCTTGTTAGTGAAATTGTAAGCGCTACCCAGACCTACCAAATCAGAAACTCTGGGGATAGGGTCTAGCACTCTGCTTTAGTAGGTCAGGTGACTATTTTGCACACTCAAGATTGAGAACCATTGAATTAGGCAAGTTATTTTCAAACTCTTTCTCACCCCAATCCACAGTTAGAAATTTAGAAATCATGGTAATCTAGTACTCAACCATTTAATCCTAACCCCCCTACGCACATTTATTACATTCATAACTGAGACACGAGTTTCACAAAAAATTCTTCCCCTTGCTATCTGTAGTGCTCTCTGATGTTTGCCATTCCCTTCCATATAATTTCATCCTTTTTTTATTCTTTTAATAAGAATAAATTCTTTAAATTGAAATCAGGACCCGTTAATGGAGCGCAAACTAGGGTTTGAAAAGAAATACTGATGTAGGCAGACTCTTCTGAGTGGGCTGATAGAAAGAGACCTTTGTAAAGTACCTAGCACACTACCTTTAGCATAGTAGGTTTTAAATTAATGGTAGCTTTCATCGCCATCATTGTTACTAAAAAATTATGCAGCAGATAGAAACTTACTAAGTATTTTTAAGTGCAATGAAGCTCATGTTCATGTCTAAAACCTCATAAAATGCACAAGTCCCAAATCTCCTCTTTCACATATGCTTATGCATAAATCCAAGTTCATCTTTTCCTAGGAAATCCCTCTGCAAGTTATAATTACTCTGATTCCTGGCAATAAAATAATCATAGTGCTAGAAAATCCCCGTGGAGGAGTATTGGCAATGGCCCAATGAGGGGGCAGGCAGGGTCGGAAATGATCGTTCTACGGCGGCTGAGAAGGGAATCTCCATGGTGTACTGATCTCTAATGGGTAAATTCCAACTTCTCCGTGGCATTTACTCAGCACTGTAGTTGCCAACAAAACAGATCTCCACTAAGGAGGCCAGATGGCCGCAAAGGCACCAAATGGGAAGGTGCTGGTTACAAAGTACAGTCGCAGCACCTGAACTCCACAGACGGAAGCCACTGCAGTGCTAATCGTCCCCTCCTGAAAAATCAGACCCGAATTTATTCTAAGGAGTCAAACTTATGAATCCCATCTGAAGTATGCTATAAGTCTCATCCCCCTCTATTGCCTGAGGAAGGAAATGAAAAGTGTAAAGAACTCTGCTCATCAAGTGAGGGGGAATCCCTCCTCCGGGGTTGCCAGGTGAGACAGTCACCCGTCAGGTAAATTCATCTTTAATAACCACCCCAACCCCACCCGGGAATTTTTTTAAATGATGATTTCTAGCAACTACTACTAGGAATCACCCACTGATGTGCCAGGCAGGCAACATGCTGATCCTTACTTGTTATGTAAAGTAGAATTGTAAATGAAATTTCTCAAAAGTGAATAGAGGCTCAGAGAGGTTAACTAACTTGTCAACAGTCACAAAGCTGATAAATAGGGAAGTCAGATTTGACCCAGGTCTCTGGCTTCAAAGCCCAAGTCCACACGTTTTCTAAGTCAGCACCTCCTTTCTCAAACTCTTCAGCTGTGGTCCCTGGATCACAGGAAGAAGAGAAGAGAAAAGAGACTAGTTGTACTGAGAATACACCAGCAATATGCCATGTTAGGTGCTTCATAGAGATTTTCTAAATTGCAATATTCCTTTTAGAGCAAGAGCTTTATTCTATTTTCCCGATGAGAAAACCGAAGTAAAGAAAGGTTTCGTCTGTTGCCCGGGATCACTCACTTTAAAAGTAGAAGAGCCAGACTTGAACCCTGGCCTCCCTGAGTCTAAACCTCTTTCTTTTTCCACTAGACTGTGCTAATTAAAATTTCAAAAGGGCTTCTCCTCCTCGCTCCCAATACACCCTATAGGTTACTGCAGTAGTAATCATCCTAACACACAACTCAGGCTAGAGTGCTCTCTGGCTCCTGAACACCTAGAGAACGAAGCCTAGATCACTTAGCCTAGCTCCAGGACAGCCTCGGTCTAGATCGAAAGAGCCTCCCCAGTGTTTGTACCCAATGCTGCGTTCTAAGTACAAGTGGGCGCTCCCCAGAGCTCCCTGGTCCAGTCCATTTTCTGGACCACCCAGGCATCCTTTCTGATTACATACTCCTCTGCTTGAACGTGGCTCTGTGCAAACATCTGTCATATCTGCTGCCATCGTTTGCCCTTCTCCTGGTAATAGAGGCTACTGTCCTCCACTCAGTCCTCAGTCTACGTCGGGTGAACCTGTGACGGTGCCTGGCCAGTCAGAACATCACACTCCCAGGTGACAGGGATTGGTTTCAGGTAGGGGCAAGTAACCTGAGCCGAGCCACGCCCAAGCTCAGAGCTAATGCCAGGACTCAGGCTCAAACAAACGCAATCCCTGCACTTGGGAAATGTAAGTGCAGGACCACTGACAACCACCTTCTCGCGGGGGCGAGGGCAGTGTATGTGAGAATGTGCTTGCAGAGAAGAGATACAAAAAGATGAGCTCTTAGTGACATGGCATGTCACCCCTGGATCTAGCCTGGCCTGAAACTCCTTTATCTCTGGATAATTCAATGACATAAAACAATACATTTCCTTTAATGCTTCAGCTAGTTTGGGTTGGACTTTCTTACAACTCGTAAACGACAGTCTCCTTACAACTAAAAGCTATAATTGACATTGCTCTTCCGTGCCATTAGAATAAAAATTCAGTTCTCCTGGGGGATCTCAAGGACCTGAGCAATAAGGACCCTGGCTGACCTTCCAGCCTCATCTCCTATCACTCTCCCATCCCCACCCCAAGCACTGTGTCATCACTTGCATATTAACTACTCAAGCTTCTCCCTGCCATTGCTCAAGCTGCTTGCTCTCTGCCTGAGTCACTCACCCCAGTCACAACGCTAGCCAATGCTAGATCAGGATTTGAATCCATACCCACCCAGCTCAGCATTTGAGTACATAACCACCGTAGAAGACTGTCTCTCAGAGGTGGGTGGTGTGACTGTGATGATGGACCAGAAAGCACGGTGTGCCAGGAGAAGCCAGGAGCCAGATTTCTTGGATTCAAATCCTGGCCCCACCTCTTACTAACTGCAACACTTGGACATCTTAATCTCTCTATGCCTCGGTTTCCTGATCTATAAATCAATGGTGATAACAGATTCTGCCTTGAAAGATCATTGTACAGATAAGGTAAGCTAAAGATAAAGCACCTAGACCAGTGCTTGATACAAAGCAGGTGCAACATACATTTTGTCTGTAGGAAGCACGGAATCATTGATTATTCCTGGGCAGCTTTCAGGGGCATGTGTGGGGCTAGGCCTTATCACCTTTCATACAAATTATGGCTTTGATACAGAAAGGCTGTCGTAGGTTCTACCTAAGGTGAGGGTACCCGCACCTAATGCTCCCTCTCCGTTCAAACCAGACATCCGTAGGAAGGGGCCCGGAGCAGCCACAGCTGGCTAATCACCTCTGCACCCGCCTTGCTCTCTAGCACAGCATGGCCAGCTGCCAGCTGCAGCGTGGCTGTCACTGAGCTGACTGACCTCCTGTCCTTGTGCTTTAGGAGCAGGGCATGAGCCACTCCGCGGATGGCAGCTATGGGCACCAGAGGCTACTTTAGGGCCTCCTCTGCCCATGAGGCTGCCGCCTCCAACGCTCTTATCTGGCTGAGCTTGCAGACTGGGCAAGAGCCAGATGCCTGGCACACAGGTGCCAAGTGTGCCACGAAACCATGAGTAAGATGTGTGAGCAGAAGAGGCAGAGAGTGGGGGCGTGGCTGGCAGGGAGGCCCCGCCCCCGCCTCCTTCCTTCTCTAACTTCTGCACCCGCAGACCATTTCATGCCCCCACAACCCACTCCTGTGTTTCATTCTCTATAATTATTCCTGGGGGATAAAAAGTGAGTTTGAAACTGATCTGTCAGATCCTTGTGGGCAGGGGCTTCAGCACACACACCTCCGTTCTCCCCTCTGCCCAGAAGCTTGTTATAACATCTGCCCGCTTTCCTCTGCTTTGCATGCTGCACCCCAGGCCAGCGTCTCCTGCAGGGATGACTGCTCATCCTCCTCCTCCTCCCTCCCACCCCCTGCAATTCATCCTTCCTGTGGCAACCCAAGTGACCTTTTAAAAATGCAAATCAGAAGGTGTCATTCCTTGCTTAAATCTCTCAAATGGCCTGCTGTCCTAATTAAAATGAAGCCTAAACTCCTTACCACAACCAGCCAGGCCCTCCATGAGTTGGCTCTGCCCTCTTCCTCCCTCCTTCTTCCCACTTCTCTTCCTCCTATCCACCAAGCCGGTCCTGCCTCAGAGCATCCACACTTGCTCTTCCCTCCTCTGCTTAGTACGCTGGTCCCTAGGTCATCACATGACTAGCTCCTTCTTCCCTTCATGTCACCTTTCTAGAGACACGTTTCCTGACCACCCAACCGGAATTAGCCCACCCACCCCACAATTTTCTATCATATTATTCTATTTTGGTTTTGTCATAGCATTCACCAATAGTCCCTTAAAATAATGACAGTTGTATTGTTTTCCTTCTCCTCTGTTTTGCTTAAATTTTGCTCTGATAGGATACTATCAGAGGTAGTATCCTACCTCCAATACTATTTGGGAAGTCAGGTAAGTGATTAATTGACCTCCAAGCCCCAGTTATTTCATTTGTGTAATAGCTACTTTGCAGGGCTGCTCCACACAACAGATGTTACTTATTAATAATCATTATTAGCATCTCACAAACATGGCTGAGGGTTAAATGCAATAGTGTCTGTAGATCTAGCATGGCACCTGGCATATCATAGGTGCTCCTAAATGGCTGTATGACTTGCGGATCCCATTAGGCAGGGGTCCCCAAACTTTTTACACAGGGGGCCAGTTCACTGTCCCTCAGACCGCTGGAGGGCCGCCACATACAGTGCTCCTCTCACTGACCACCAATGAAAGAGGTGCCCCTTCCGGAAGTGCAGCGGGGGCCGGGTAAGTGGCCTCAGGGGGCTGCATGCGGCCCATGGGCCGTAATTTGGGGATGCCTGCCATTAGGGAATACCCCTGGAACAACGGGTTATCACAGGTACCCTTTAAAGGCACATTGTCTATATTCCTTTTTCAACCTGTAAAAGGAGAGCCTTTTGATTACGTTTCTCAGAGCAGAGTCCTCATCTGGTTGGAAGGAGCTGAAGGCAGCCTACAGTTGGTTGGATGACACCACCACACCTCCAAGGTGCTCAAACCCTGAAAGCAGGAGCAGGGGTGCTGCTTGGCTTGGCCTCCGTCCCTTCCCCCTTAGCAGGCTGGCCTCACCATAAATATGCACACTCAGGCCTCAGCAGCAGCCAGAAGAGGAGGCCTCTATCTTCTATAGGTCAAACACCATGGCAACCTGGCAGGGCCCCAAATATCTCCCTGCCTTTAGATGTAGGGAGTTCTGGTGCATTGCTCAAGCCTGGGAACCATTCTCTGGGGCCTGTTTCACCAGCTCAGGCATTACCCTGGAATTCTAGTGATTTCTCTTAAATAACATAAAAGTAACAGTACAAAGGAGGGGACAGTTAACACAGTCCTGAAGAGCTTAGAACCGGTTTGCAACCTCTACACTTCCCATCTCTGGGATCCTAAGAAAACTCATGATGTTTCGTGTTTTGTAAAATGGGAACAAGAATAATGCCCATTCACAGACGTGCTATGATTACATTCAGTTATTCATTTGACAAATATTCCTTGAGGCCCTAAGTGGCAGGCCTTGTGCCTGGCATCTGTTCTTGCCTTGTGGAAATCACAGCAGAGAGGGAGAGACGCACCAACAATTATGCACAATTTATTTAATTTCATGTGGCAAATGCTATGAATAAAATTTGAGGATGCCCTGAGAACATATAACGTTCTCAAATGTGATCATTCTTTCAGTAAGTATTTACTGAAATCCTACTGTGCACCACTTGTGTTTCTAGGTGCTATGGATATGGTAAACAGCCTTTCACCTGGTCTTCCATCTTCCGTTGTTCAACCCCTGTGCTTTACTGCTGCACATAGTAGCCAGAGGCATTTTAAAATTGAAAATCAGATTGGGTCACCCAAGTGCTAAAAATCCCCTGGTGCCTTCTAACTGCACTTAAAACCCAAACTCACTATTACACCTTCCCTGACCCTACCCAGCTCTATAGCTCATCTCAGGCAACCTGGCCCCTTGCTCACTGTGCGCAGACCCAGTGTTTCTCAGACTCTAACGCCCACCAGAATAACCTGCCCGGCTGCTGGACCCCCTCCCCAGGGTCTGTAATTCAGTGGAGCTGAAGTGGGCCTGAGCATTTGCTTTTCTAACCTGCTCTCGGCTGTGACTAATGCTACAGACCTTGAGTTCCACTTTGAGAACTGCTTTAGCCACAAGGCCTTCATTTTGTTCCTTTGAAGACACTACGGTTTGTCCCATCTCAGAACCTTTGCACACACTGTCCCCTCTGTCTGGAATGTCCCCATTCTCCCCTGGCTGGCTTTTTCTCCTATCAGTCACCATTTCCTCAGATATGTTATCCTCGGCTGTCCAACTCTGCTTTCTGTGACACTGGCCTGTCAGTTCACGATCACCATCCTGGTCTGTTCCCTTCACTGTCATGCCCATTCTTCTATAGGCTGCTTGAGAGAGAGCGAAAAGGGTGGCTGGCTCTGGTTTTCCTACCTGCTGAACACAGTGCTGCCAAGTGGTGGGCAGTCAGTAAGCACATGTTGAATAAATAAAGAACAGGATCCCTGCACTTGGGGACCTTGCGGTCTAGAAGAGTCCAGGGAAAGCCCTCAGCACAGGGCCTAGCACACAGTAAATGACAGTTACTACTAACGACCTCCAACCCTCAGAGTCCGAGACCTGAAGGAGATGCCATCCTCCTTACATAGAAGTGCAGAGAGGCTATGCCCTCAGAGCTCCCTGAGATCAACTTTCTTGGCCAGCACTGAGGCAGCTGCTGCAGCTGGCCTTAGTCCCCACCCCAGAGGCCCGGTGGACTGCTTTCTCTCTGCAGACACCCCTGGCTCCAGTGAAATCAAGTAAGCCCCCAAGTAGTTAAGCTTAACCTTTGGAGACACCCCAGCTCTTGGCCCTCTCAGCGCTCTGTGTGGCCACCAGAAAGCCGCCGAGTTCCAGTCCAGTGCCCGGTCCGCTGGAGCCAGCATCTGCCTGTGAGAGGAATCTGTGTCCCAGGCAGCGGCAGACAGTGGTCTCCAAAACTGCCCATGAAGGCTATTCAGAGGCATAAAGGGTGGGCAATTAATACCGAAAACTGATCGTAACAGCCTCTCCCCACATAAAGGGGTTCAATTAAAGCACAATAGTGACAGGAAGGTGGACGGATGGCTCCGGAAGGGCTCTCTCCTCCCTTTTCTAAAGGGCTGACTCTGGCCTCGAGCAGGAGACAAAACCTGAAAAGAGTCATTTTAAAAGGATAAAAGATTCATCGGGGAAGGGTTTAGACTCATGGCTGGAAGGACTGCAGGAGCAGTACTGGGGAAAGCGCCCTGGCCTCCGCTCGCAGGCCCGGTCAGGTGCTCTCAAGTCCTCGTGGGGTCAGGAGCAGCAGACACGAGGAGGGGCTGGTGGCCCAGCGGGGGTCTCAGCTTGAGCCGGACAGGCCCTCAGGGAGGCCTTTCGGATCCCAAGCCCCGTCTCACTCCACTCCACTGTGCTGCATGCACCCCAGTCACCTGGAACTAGTTTAGTTTTTGCACAACTGGCTGTTTTATCTTCCTCTCCACCTCTGACTGCTGTGTTCTCAGAGCGCAGCACAGAGCCGACCGATCGTAGATGCTCAATAGATACCTGTTGGAAGGAAAGCGAAAGGGGGGCCAGGGAGGGGAAGAGAGAGAACACGTACCATTGGGGGGTGGTGTAGGCGGACCATCAAAGGGAAATATGCTTCCCTCTCATTGGCGGCACAGGTTCTGTGCCGCTTGAGGGGAGAAGTTCTCTAGAAGTATCTGAGTCATAAAAGAAGAGAGGGGGTTGGCCCTGGCCAGTTGGCTCAGCGGTAGAGCGTCGGCCTGGCTTACAGGAGTCCCAGATTCGATTCCCGGCCAGGGCACACAGGAGAAGCGCCCATCTGCTTCTCCACCCCTCCCCCTCTCCTTCCTCTCTGTCTCTCTCTTCCCCTCCCGCAGCCGAGGCTCCATTGTAGCAAGGATGGCCTGGGTGCTGGGGATGGCTCTGTGGCCTCTGTCTCAGGTGCTAGAATGGCTCTGGATGCAACAGAGCGACTCCCCAGAGGGGCAGAACATCGCCCTCTGGTGGGCATGCCGGGTGGATCCCTGTCGGGCGCATGCGGGAGTCTATCTGACTGCCTCCCCGTTTCCAGCTTCGGAAAAATAAGAAATAAAAAAGAATGGGGGGGGAGGGACAGGAAATGAGAGGAGGCGCAGACCATACACAGCAGCCTGGGGACTCAGTTCCAGACAGGAGAGACAGAGAGGACTGCAGATACGGGTAAGGGACAGACAAAGCGAGGTCCCCCTGGCCTGTCAGCTTCTTCCGCGCCCCAGGTGCGCATTACTGTGGAATGAGCTGTAGCTCTTCATGCCTGTGCACTATGGAGAAGTTCCGACTGGGTGGCTATTCACTATGTGGCACCCCTAGCAGAAGCCTCCAGGTTCTTCCATCCTCTCTGACCCCATTCCTTATTCAGAAATCACTCCCCAAACAATCGCCTGCAAGTTGGCACCCACAGTGGGAAGCATGCACGGCCCGTCACACACAGGACTCTGCTCCTGAGGGAAGAGAGTTGATGCCACTTGTGTATGTGACCAAGACCCCGCCCCAAACCAAACCCATTTCTTTTACTCTTTAGATTTTATTTATTTATTTATTTATTTGAGAGAGAGAGAGAGAGAGAGAGAGAGAGAGAGAGAGGAGACCAAAAGGGAGAGGAGCTGGAAGCATCAACTCCCACATGTGCCTTGACCAGGCAAGCCCAGAGTTTTGAACTGGCAACCTCAGCATTCCAGGTCGATGGTTTATCCACTGTGCCACCACGGGTCAGGCTCAGCTACATAATTTCATCGTGAATGACAAAGATGCACAGGTTATGTAGACAAGTCTCATTCCTTCAAAAACTCAGGGGACCAGAAGCTAATTCAAAAGTCAAAATGAGACTATGAAAGTGCCAGCTTCTAATATTTTTATTACTGGGGCTTTTTTTTTTTTTTTTTTGTCAGCTGGGAAATAGCAAAGGTTCTGAATTACGAGCTGCTTTGAATAAGCCGTGACAGGATTGGGAAAGTTTGTTGCCATTTATGCTCCAGGACAGAACAAATGACTTCAGGGCTTAGAACCAGTGATTTTGCTTGGGCCAGCTCTGGCTAGAAATGACAGACCAGGCCATTATTCTGCCACCAGATAGTTTTCCTCCAGCGATCCATGACTCAGAGGAGCTGGTCTTTAGACACCGATAAAGGAGGAAATGAGAGGGGAAGGAAATTAGGTGACACTGCAGTTCTGAATGCTGCTGATTAAAAGTGACCCCCGCCATCAAGGAGTCAAATCATCGTGTGGTGTGCAAGGAAACGAGCCCCTGGGTGACCCCAATGTGCCTCCGAAGGGGTTTTTAAAAATCCACAGATGGCACTCTGCTCCCTGCCCTGCAGCTCCACGGTGTCCCCGTATTGGGCTCCTAAGTGCCCTGCGCAGACCTCACTGTCTTCCTTGGAGCCCCCCGCCCCCATTCCAAACACTTAGGCAGTTCTTCTTTTTTAAGTCCCAGTGGTAAACCGAAAATGATACAATTTTTAGGTCAGCATCCCTTTCTGTCATGTCTTTCCCCAGAAAAGCCAAGATGGCTCCTTGCGGCCCTCTGCTCCCGGTGTCTGGTTGGTTCTCCTCATAACAGGACAGACCCATAAATCTCCAGGCTGGACAGCAGGACGCAAGAGAAGACTGCAGAACGAAGAGTGACTGGAGCCCACACGACTGTTTTCCCAGCACAGCCATGGACTTGCTCTGAGCTGGCCCCGGCCCCGGCCCCAGCCCCGGGCTCTGGGGATGTGGAAGGACTGCCACAGCCCGGCCCTGCCCTCAAGGATCACACAGCCCAGTGGGAAGACAGACAGGGAAACAGAGTGTAGTAATATAAAAGTGCCCACCCCTGCCTCGCCACCCACACACACTCCACCCCAATTCTTCCTTTGCTCTGTCAAGAAAGAGGAGGATTGCGTTTGTAATCAAGCAGTCCTGCCTGGGAAGATGGAGGCAGATAAGGCAGCCAAAGTGAGCTCCCTGTGGGGTCTGCCTGTGGCTGTTACTTCCCGTCTCTCCACATTTCCTACCAGGCCTCTACGTTCCTCAGAAGCCTCTTCTGGGGGACTGTTTCAAGAATCTCCTACTCCTCTTCTACACCACTGCGGACAAAGCCCTGCATATGCCTTTCCTCTACGCAGAGCCCACCTCGCTGGGTCCGGCTCCCTACACTGGGGGCTGATCAGACCCAGAGGCTGGGGCAGGGAAGCAGCGGGTGGGGAGAAGTACAAATAATTGCTCGATCAGGCTCTCTTAAAGGCTAAGTGAATTTAATAATCCATAGATCATGTTATACAAATTGCAGTTCACAGCAGGAAAAAAATAACCCCACACTGTGTCCAATCCTGGGTGGTTTATTTTACAAATAAATAGGCACCGCAAAACAGCTCTATTTCCTCAGCCATCAGTCAGAGAGCAGATTGACTCCCTGGCTCCCCCCTCTCTCCTTCACAGACCTTAATTGTATTGCCAAAGAGTTTTTATTTATACAACTCATCACGCTGTGAACAAAACAGAACACATACGGTATCTATGAGTGCTTACTATATGCTAGGTAATGTGCAGCATGTTCTTCACCTATTATTGCACTTAACACGAAGTGAAGATTGTTGTCTCATTTTTCCTGTGAATAAACTCAAAATGTCCCATGAAACAAATTGTCCAACTAAATAGGAAATGGCTGCCCCTAGGAGCACCATGTTCCAGAAGAATGAATCCAGAACTCCCAGGATATCCTGGTCCTGGGTGTCCTCACCACCTCCCTCTCTGCCAAGGAGGGAGATGGCTGTCACTTTTGAAATTACTGGTAGTATTCTAAGCCATACAACAAGACAGCCAGGCCTGCCGGGGGCGCTGAAGTAGCACTCAGGCCATATCAATTGTCTTTAACTATTTCTCATCACTTGTAATGGGCGACAGCTCAGGCTGAGTCAGGGTGCCAGGGTGTTTGGTCAGAGAAGAGAAAAGGGAAGTGGGACGGGCTGCACCCGGTTGTTCCGATTTTTCACGTCTCACTGCAAGAATTCAGCAGAAGGACCAGTTCATAGACCATCAAGGATAAAGAAGACAGAAGAACACTCTTCCTGGGACATTTTCACAAATCAACCCAAGTTCCTCGTGGGTTTAGAAATTGAGCTTCTGTGATTTCTTCTAATAAATCAAAGGAGTTATGGTGTCTGGCCATGAAACAAGCTTATATTTTAAGTCAGGGATGCTTAATATTTTATCTAATAATTCATAGATTATTACCTTATAGCTCATAATGTTATAAGAATTATTCATCATAATAATAACAGCAGATAACTAAACACCCCAGACCCTGAGCTTAGGGCTGTAAACGCATCATCTCATTTCACCCCCCCCCACACACACACACACTTCTGTGAGGTAGGAATTACTATCTTCACTTGGCAGATCAGGAAGCCAGGGTGAAGTGCTTTTGTCCTGGTGTGCTCTTCACTCAGCCAAAATTTGCTCGAGCTGGGATTTGAACCTACTCTGTCAGATTTCAGATCCCAGACGCTAAACATTTGCTCCACACAAGCAGCTCAAATAAGGATAAGGGAAGTGCTTTGAAAACCATGAAGCAAGGTACAAATGTCAATGGTTATCTGGGTCCACAGGACAGTCTGATGGAGACTTTATCAGATAAGCTTTGAAAAGAACCATCCCACTAACAGGGGACTACCAGGTCTTGTTTCCAGCTGGTTTGTCCAGCTAGAAGAGGCTCTCCAGTCCGGATTGGAGAGAAGATAATCCCTGTAGCCTACAGGCCCTCTGGGCAACAGTGGGTCTCAGTATCCAAAGTCATACAGAGTGGGTGCAAGCCTTCTAGATTCTGGGAAAGAGGCACACAGAACTCCCTTCTGACCCACCTGGCAGCACCATCATCTCACTGGCTCATGCTTGTTCTTTTTCTCCGTGGACAGAAATTGAATCACAGATGCCTGAAGCACTCTTATGACACCCGAGGAGCCAGACTAACACTGGCGGTCTCTCCTCACCCAGTAGACAGAAACATCTGTTCTACACAGACGTTCACACTAGTCCAGGTCTGACAGTCAAGGAACCTCCAGTCTATAGATGTGGATGGACATAGTCCAAGGGGCACCTGTCCTTACCGGGACCTGGTTCTCTCTCTGGGTCCCTTGCCCCTGAAGAGCCCTGAGCAGTTCAGCTGTTGCATTAATGATGACTGTGGTGAGCAGGCCACACTCTGCCTGAGACTGAGATGCAGTCCTCACTCTTGTTATCAAATCCCCTAAAGCAATCGCTAACCCCCTGCTATCACCGGGCAGGCTGCTAGCAGCTCATTAAGAAGCAGAAAACTCCTTCCTCAAGTCCCCAAACTCCATTCCCCGGAGAGCAGCCATTGAACAGAGCAGCCCTGAGTGGTGTCAGCTTTCGTTTAGACCAGGGGTCCCCAAACTTTTTACACAGGGGGCCAGTTCACTGTCCCTCAGATCGTTGGAGGGCCAGACTATAAAAAAACTATGAACAAATCCCTATGCACGCTGCACATATCTTATTTTAAAGTAAAAAAACAAAACGGGAACAAATACAATATTTAAAATAAAGAACAAGTAAATTTAAATCAACAAACTGACCAGCATTTCAATGGGAACTATGGGCCTGCTTTTGGCTAATGAGATGGTCAATGTCCAGATCCATATTTGTCACTGCTAGCTGTAACAAGTGATATGACGTGCTTCCGGAGCCATGACGCGTGCATCCCACGTCACCGGAAGTAGTACTGTACGTGAGCGACACCGCGCTTTGCGGCGCCACCACATACAGTACATCAGGAGCACTCACTGACCACCAATGAAAGAGGTGCCCCTTCCAGAAGTGCAGTGGGGGCCAGATAAATGGCCTCAGGGGGTTGCATGCAGCCCCATGGGCCGTAGTTTGGGGATCCCTGATTGTGGGTTTAGACCTACAATCCCGGGCCCTGCTCTCTGTGATGGCTGGGACTTGGTTGATGACACAGAGCACACAGAAGAACTAAGAGTCAAAGAAGAAAGGATGCAAAATTAGTATTTATACTGTCCCCCTCCTTTAAAAAATAGGGAAAGCTAGGAGCTCATAGCTATGATGGGGGTGGGGGCAGGGGATATGAAAGAAAGAGGTTCTCAGGCGGAAGAACCAAGATCCACGGTCCTGTGCTTCAAATGAGGCTACTTGGCTCTGTTTCCATAAGCTTAAGCTGGAAAAGAGGGTATAAGATGGAAGCTGAGTATAAGACAGAGACTTGGGTCTAGTGACTTAATCTCTTTGTTCTTCCATTTTCTATAATATCACTTGACTTGTACACTGTTTGAAAGATAATGAGTTTGTTGTTCTACTGAAAGAATCCAGTATGGTAGCTGGCATATGCGGCTTCCCTTCATACTCTTTTCCCTTTTATTCAAGAAAGAGGAAGAGGAAGAGGAAAAAGAAGAAGGAGGAGGAGGAAAGGAAGAGGAAGAAGAAGAAGAAGAAGAAGAGGAAGAGGAGGAGGAGGAGGAGGAGGGAGAGGAGGAGGAAGAGGAGAAGAAGGAGAAGGAGGAGAAGGAGGAGAAGGAGAAGGAGGAGGAGGAGGAGGAGATTAGAGACAATAACGTGATTTGCCAAAAGCTACAATGTCAAGCTAACCGGCAGGGGTCCCCAAACTTTTTACACAGGGGGCCAGTTCACTGTCCCTCAGACCGTTGGAGGGCCGCCACATACAGTTCTTCTCTCACTGACCACCAATGAAAGAGGTACCCCTTCCGGAAGTGCAGCGGGGGGCCGGATAAATGGTGTCAGGGGGCCGCATGCGGCCCACGGGCCGTAGTTTGGGGACGCCTGAGCTAACGGAAAACGTAGGGCTAATACCACTCTACCGACACTCCTTGCCTTTTCCTGGCTACATATTGAATTTCTGTTGAATTAGCCTTGGTGAATGGATGTGGTTCAAGAGACAGCAGAGTCTACCCAGTCCAGCTCCAAATCTCAGCTGTATAATTTACTGTGTGATTTCAGGCAACTACCATCGAGTCCCATGTATCAGCTTCATCTACGAAACGGGT
Organism: Saccopteryx leptura; assembly: GCF_036850995.1. NCBI lineage: Eukaryota > Metazoa > Chordata > Mammalia > Chiroptera > Emballonuridae > Saccopteryx > Saccopteryx leptura. The sequence continues at coordinate 40,705,788 of NC_089503.1, forward strand.
GTCATAGCAACTTGATGAGGTTTGTGGTAAAGGTTTAAGTTATTACTCCCAGGCCCAGGCCCCATGCACCCCAAGTGTTCAGGGTCCGCTCTCATCCCCTTCCTCATCTTCACTGCTTCTCCCCAGTATGGTCGGTACCCAGTGCAGCGTTCCACTCACACGAGGTTCTCAGAAGGTGCATATTGGCCAATAGGACTGAAATCATCTTCCAGAAGACTCTACCCTGATCTTCACCAAATTGTGAGGTTGGCCTGTCTTCAGAACCACATCACTTCAATTCCCCACTGCTCAGCTGCCTTTCTCAGACCTGTGCACCATGTTCTAAATGTTTTCCAGGCCCCTCTTCAATCCAAGGCAGACCACAGCCCCACCTCCGGTTCACCCAGTGTCCAGTTCTCCATGACGAGTGGTGGTGGCAGTGCTGACGCAGATGATGGGTACGATAGTGGAGATGGTAGTGGTGGTAGTTAGCTTGTACTGAACTCGTTCTATGCCAGACACTCTCCTGTTTTCTATATAGGCTTTTGTACCCACATGGTCCATTTTATAGCTACAGTAATTTAGCACAGATGTCACATAGCTAGTAACATGATGGAGCTGGAATTCACACCCAGGCATTCTAACTCTAGAGTCCACGTGCTTAACCACTTGAAAAGCCCAACAGGACCTCCTAAGAAGGGCTTATTATGAATAACAATAAACTATAGCAACAACAGTGTAATTATTAAGATGGTTTTCTCAGCTATGACAGATAAAATCCAAAATCTTAATGGCTCAACACAAAAGAAATTCATTTCTTGCTCATAAAAAGTCCAACAGTGGTGTGAGGGGAGGGGCGGATGAACAGGGGGCCTCTGTCTGCAGGCATTCAGGACTCCAGGGTGATGAACCCTCTGCTGTCTTCGGCACGTGGTTAAACTGCAGCAAGAACATTTTATGAGCCAGTCCCAGACAAGCCATTATATCATTTTTACCCATAGTTCATTGGCCAGAACTTAGGCACATGGCTTCCTAGGTGCAAGGAAGGTCTGATGCATGAAGTCCCCAGCTGGGCACACCAATCACTCTTCATTGTGGAAGAGGTGCACTGATATTTGATTGAAATGACAGTGAGCCGTTTCTGTCACAGGCAATAACGGCAGCAATAATAAAGATAATTTATGTTGACACTCACTATGCATATACACCAGGCTCTGTGCTAAGTCCTTCATATACATTATATCAACTTTTCACTCTCTAAAAGGTAGATATTATTATTCCAATTGTATAGTAAAGAAAATTGACATTTTAAGAGATGTGAAGAATTTGCACAGGTTTTACAGCTCATGAGTAGCAGATCTAAATGCCAAACCAGATGTCTCAGTCTGGGTCATCTAGAAAGCAGAGCTTCAACGGCAATTCTGGTGCAGACGTGCTTTGGAGGGGGCAACCCCAGGGCAGTGAGAGCGAGAGCAAAGGAAAGTGAGTCGAGGAAAGAGGCACAACGTGCAATGAGAAGCCCCACTGCCTCACTGTGCTGGCCACCGCTCCACACAGCTGCCATGGGACACCGCTCAGGTAGCAGGTGTGTTTGCTCAACATGGAGGACTTTCTCCAAAAGATTTGCAAGGACAAACTGGTCCACAGCAGGGAGAAAGAGTGAGGAGAATTTGCCCATCTCTCTCAAGCTTCTTCCTTCCCGTTGGTCCAAGTCTGTGGAGAGTTGACTCCCTTTACTTCTACGTTGCATCATTCAGCCCGCAGTGGGCACTGAGGAGACCAGACACTGTATCCTGCAGCATGCCATTGCATCCACGTCTCACAATCAGGACTGACCCGGCAGGAATAAGGACCAGCATGTAGGGGATGGGCGCCGTGCCAGCTCTGCACTTCAGCTTGGATTGTGCAGCAGGACTAGGAGGTGACAGTGCCTTCAGAGAGCGTTCTCTGGTGGAGAACAGCGTGGTGATCGCCAGAGTGAGAGGAGAAGGAGGAGGGTGGGGGGCATAAATGGTGATGGATGAAGACTTAATTTGGGGGGAGGTGAACACACAACATGGTATATAGAGATATGTTGTAAAATTGAGCACCTGAAACCTGTATGATTATGTTAACTGGTGTCACCCTAATAAATTCAATTAACTAAATAAAGAGTAATCTGGGAATGCCCAACATTCCTCTCTTACCTCCAAAGCTCATGCTCTTTCCACGGCATTACCTGGCCTCTGTCTCAAACAAGATGTGAACGTGGGAATTTCAGGTGCTTTGACAGGGTGATAGGGAGACCTCGGCGGGCAGGGGTGCATCTCACATCTCACCCCATAAGGGATCACCTTTCTCCCCACAGTAAAAGGAGCAGCTGAAACCAAAACACTAGGATCACGGGGCAGTCCACCTGTGCCGCCTCTTTGGCCAAGGGAAATGAGCCACACACCTGAGGGTGGTGGCTGAGAGGGAGAGGATGATACTTTTGATATAGCCAGTGTCACACTCATTTTAAAGGTTGGCGCTCTGGGGCCAAGGCAGCGAAAGGGCTTCTTGTCTAAGTTCATGCAGCCAGTTGGTGTCAGGGCGGGGCCAGAGCTCTGGGCCCTTTCAATGATGCCCCCATCTGCCAACGTCTCTGCTGGCTTCTGCAGCCCACCCTCCTGGACCCTTGCTTTGGCCATCCCTCCCCTGCCTGCCTCCCACCCCAGCACCAGAGAGAACAGCTGTCTCCCACACTGAGGAACGCACCTCTGTTCTAGCCAAACCCACGACCAGCACGAGAGTCATTTCTTTGAGGAAAAGCCCTCTATTGGGGTGAATCATTTCACCTTTGGTTTTGAGGAATTCCAAACCCACAGACATAATTATCCTTGTTCATCAGCTGGCCTCATCCCAAGAAGTCAGCAGTTTACTTGTCTGCACCGTCCGCAAAAGCCAGAGAGGAGACATGCTCGGGCACTAGGGAGCGGACGGACGCCCAGCCTCCCCCGCAGCCCCCTTCCTCAGGACCCATTAGCATTCCTGAGAGGGTCTCGGGGGAGGTGGGCGGAGGAAGAACACAGATGGGAACGTCTGCAGCCTCGCTCCCAGTGCCCATGCCGCCCTCAGAGCGCCACTCTCTTCTAGCAGAGAAGATCTCTGTTTCCGAAACTGGAGATTTCCTGCCAGGAGGGGAGGCAGGCCCAAGCAGGTAGTTCTGACTTGCCTAGCTCCCCTGACAAGCCATTAGGAGGAGGATTAGGATGATGGGGCATTGGGGTGGCCACAGTTAGGCCAGCACATTATCATCTCTGCAAATGGCATGAGCAGTGTGATTTAACAGCTCATTGTTAATGGGAAAAATGAGAGAAGGAGCCGGTCCAGTGTCCAAGGGGAGCCCCTGTACCAAACTGAATGCGCGCTAATGCTCGCTTACAGGCCAATGGCTGATGGAAGGGTGAATTCCACTTCCGTGCAACTTTAGCACTCCCTTCCCCCCCCCCCCAGTCCTCTCTGTGAAACCAGGGGAGAAAATGGGCTCTGATAAAACCACATTATCTGCCCTGACCCACATCCTCTCCCTGAGAATAACAACCAAGTGTCACGTCTGTTGTTTCACAAAATGCTTAAAAAATAAATAACAAGTAACAGTCTGCTCTTTAATGTCAGCTTTAATGCAGGAAGAGGGGACGGATCATTTCAGGAATGCTAGGAAGAAATAATGTGGAAACTTGAGTCCTCTCTTAATCAGACCTCAGTTTTGTGGTCCTAAGACTGTCTGTACACAGGGCATCGTCAGCCTGTTGGAGGCTGTGTGTGTCTGTGCACATGTGTATGTCCCACTGTCCCTTTTGTTCTCCGCCAATCCGTTTGCTTCACAGCAGCCAGTGTGATTGATCATGTTTCTTCTCTGCTTAAAACCTTTCAGTGGCTACCACTACTCTTAGGCCAAAGGTTGATATCTCTAATGTGGTTGAGAGACCTCAAATGGGGAGCCACTACTGGTGCTCCAGCCCCATCTCTGGCCACTCTCCTGCCTAATCCCCAGGGTCCAGCCACAGTGGCCATCTGCTGTGTTTTTTAACATCTCTGCTACTCTCTGTCACAGGGCCTTTGCATCTGCTATTCTCTCTGCCCCTTTTCCCTTGAGAATCCAGTGCAAACAGCAATTTCTAAGAAAGCCTTCTTCAGCCCCTTCATGTGCCCATACAGCACCCTGTACATCTTTGTATCACATGTCACCATTTTAATTACATGATATTTGTGTGGTTAGTCATTTAATGCCTGTCCTCTTCATTCCACTGTGAGTTCCATGGCAGCAAGGTCAAATGCATTTTTTTCTATACTGATTTCCAGAACATTATGTGGTCTGAGTTGTGATGAGCCAGATGGATTTTTAGATATACCTGCAGCACAGACTAAAGAAAATTACTTAAACAGCTGTTGTTTGGAGAGCACTAAACCATTCCCCCATTCATTTCTTTGTTCATTCAATTACCAAATACCCATTGAATACCTACTTGATGCCAGGAGATGTGTTAGCTGCACACTGAGGGTCCAATCATCAACAAGACGGGTACGGATTGTACACAAGACTCCGTTCATGTGTCTTGTCCTCTGCGGAATCATTCTTGACCCTTACAATTTCCTGAGTTGAGTTATTGCTCCCTCCGCTGATATCTGTACTTATCACTCACCTTCAACCATGCTTGCCTTCACCGATATTTCTATCTTCCACAGTGACTGAGTGGACCCCGAGGACTGGGGCCATTCCCTGTTTATTTTGCATGCACAGTGCCTAACACACTCAATGCCTCTAGCATCCCTGGTGTCAAAGAAAGGACCGATGAAAGAATGAAAGAATGAATGACTGGAGCTTCAGGAGATGCCTTCAGACCATCAGTCAAAGGCATGCCTGGCCCGATCCCAATCCATATCCCAGTCCCCCTGGGATCCTCCCTCTGTTCAACCACCCTGCCCCAGCTCCTTGGACAACACCAGGTGTGCTCTTGCACAGGCTGTGTATCCTACATAGAAAACCTCTCCCTTTGTCCAACTTCAGTCCATCCTATAGCTCTTGGACTAAGCATCCCTTCCTTCAGAATCCCTTTCCTGTCCTGGCCATCACCACTTTTAACCTTGCGAGTCACCAAACCCAGACTAAGCAGGAATGCCTGCCACGGTTTCCCAGAGTCCCCAGGACTTCCCCACCAACTCTCTGTCCTCCCCACTAGACAGTATCTTCATGGAGACAGCCACCTGTCTATTTTGTATACCAGCCCCTTGCCTGGTACATAGTAGGCTCTGAGTGATTTTTTAAAATAAATGATTGGACAAATACTTAAGTGGCAATTGCACATAAAGACAGAATGCTTCTAACACCTTGCCTTCAACTACATGACTTAAATTATATAGGTATTTTGCTAATGGTCTGAGCAGAAAGGTAGATTACTTTTTTAAAAGTTCACATTTGCAATTAAATTTTTAAACCAATTTGCATGTTATTTTCAATATCCTACATCATTCTTGGCATACCTGCAGGCTTGGGTAATGAGGACTGATGCTCAGAATGAATCAAAGATTAAATCATGCTCGCTGCATGTAAGAAAAATGGATTCTGACATCTTGTAAGGATTTTTAACAAAGGTTGGAACAAAGGAGGATTTCTAATTAACCCTCAGTTACCTAAGAAATTACACCCATCACAACATTCATTCAGAAAATATATTTTTTGATTGTGTATTGGGTGAATGATGAAGGGCCAGATGTGTGAGTGAGCACGTGTGGGGGGCAGGAACTGAACATGGCACCACGTCACATCTGTTACAGAAGTTATCCCATCCAAATCTCACAGCCTCTTTGTGAGGTCAATATTATCACCCTCACTTTTACAACTGAGAAAACAGACTCAGAAAAATTGAATAATTTTCCCAGGATCACATAGCTGATAAGAACTGGGGATGGGATTTGAGTTCAGGTCTGTATGAATCCAGACCTGGGCTTCTCATAGACCCTAACTTTCTACACATCATATCTGAAATGACTGATCAATAAAGTCAACACTATTAATATGGCACAGAGCTTAGAAGCAGGCAAGAAAGTGAAGTTCAAACCACGGCCCGGCCATGAATTGTGTCTCAGACATATTACCTAAACTTTGGAAGCCTTAGTTTCTCCTCTGTAAAATAGGTTGGTTCTTGTACTTACCTCATAGGGTTGTTGTAAAGATCAAAGAGATAACCCATGTAGGGTGTGTGGGGCACATTAAAGCACAAGATGCCACAGTGAAGGGCTATCTTAACCCCAGGATCGTATGGTTATAGGACAAGGGAGGGGGTGGTGATGCATCAGAAGTCAAGTGAAGCAGGAGTCCAAAGTGGGCTCACTCTATAGAATTGCAAGGCTGCTAAAGGGCCTTGCAGCAATGGCTCTGCATTCTTTTAAGAATTCAAGAAACACTAATTCACCAATGTTTATGTTGGCACTGACAGAAAATGATATTATGTGGGAAAACCTATACATTGATGACCCAAAAAGTGATTCAGAAATTTCAAGCTCAAATTAGAGAGATTTTAGAAATACCTTATTCAATTTATTTTGCTTTTGTCTTTTTCATGCATGCTCCAGAGTGATACAATAGAAAGCTATGTCTAAATAAGTATAAGAGAACTCTTTTAATAAGTAGAAAAATTCTATGGTACGAGAATGTATCGAAGCCTAGTTTATAGGCAGTGATTTTTTTTTTTCTGAGTGGTACATAAAATCACAGTGAATTTTACAACCAATGGCATTTGAGGTTTGATGAAATACAATAATTCACAAACAGACATTTGGTATACGACCCATTTGTGAGTTGCTGCTGCCTAAAGGAAGAATGCACCCTGAAGTATAAAGGACTACTCTAATTTATGTCCCTAATATTTATGTCTCCAATATTTCCCAGAGTTAACTTTGCTAGAAAATAAGGGTTTAAAAAAGATGGAAAGAAGAAAGAGGATGAAAGAGAGCTGAGCGGTAGAGTGTGGCGGTGGTACTAAAAGCCAATTTTGTATAATTGTCATTTGCACACAGGGCCAATCCTGATAGGAATAAATAATTAGAAAGATGACCCGAAAATACAGTGAAATCCTCATTCATCAAACAAAGATTCTATTGTATGATTACCACAGATATTTTGGGGGGGGGAAAAAGTAGATTTTGAGCAACTGACAAATTTGCAATGACTGGAAATAAAAGATTTTTCTGGTTGGCCTCAAATAACCAGAAACTTAAAAATCTTGGACATTCCGGTTAAATGAGAGTTGAAGGTAGTAACATTATCTCATGAGTGGCCACGGTCTCCTTTGTGACAGACGGCACGATCCACTGCGCCCTCGCTGCCCCTTTCGCCCTCTCACTACCTCACCCCACCACCAACAGAGTGGTGCCATCAAGACTTAGGAGAACGAGGAACCAACGAGAGAAATCAAGATGGATTTTGGGAACACGAAGACCTTTTTTATCTTTGCTGAAAAGAACCTTGACAGCAGTCACCCTTTTGCTTCTTTTCTGTGCTTCTTCTGACCCTGTGAGAGATTTAAGTGACAATGGATATCTTCATATATAAGATCAATGAGCATGTTTACAATATTTGATGGCTCATTTATAACAAAGCCAAGGTGTTGACTCCCACCTCCCAGTTTAGAATCATTTGATTGTACAAGATAGGAAAACACCTCAGGACCTGTTCAACAGTACTTGCCTTCCAAAGAAGCTAAAGAAGAAATTTGCTCCCCACGCGGGGGTAAGCCATGGTGATCCATCCACAGCACTGGTGGGATTCAGCCGGTTCGCACCTGGCTCAGCAGAACCAATACCTAATTTTTTGTTGAGTTTGGCAAACCGGTTGTTAAAATGGCACTGTAATAAGGGTTCTTTCTAAGGTGGGTGCTTGGGCAGCTGCCCAATGTGGAAATCATAAATTTACATTCCTTATTCTTTTTTATGTTCATCTGTACAACAGCATATTCTAAGAGCCTACATTCCATCCATAGGTGAAAAAAAATTGCTAGTGAGGATGCCAATCAAGAAGCAATATGGTGGCCCTGGCCGGTTGGCTCAGCGGTAGAGCATCGGCCTGGCGTGCGGGGGACCTGGGTTCAATTCCCGGCCAGGGCACATAGGGGAAGCGCCCATTTGCTTCTCCACCCCCACCCCCTCCTTCCTCTCTGTCTCTCTCTTCCCCTCCCGCAGCCAAGGCTCCATTGGAGCAAGGATGGCCCAGGTGGTGGGGATGGCTCCTTGGCCTCTGCCCCAGGCGCTAGAGTGGCTCTGATCACGACAGAGCGACGCCCCGGAGGGGCAGAGCATCGCCCCCTGGTGGGCAGAGCATCGCCCCTGGTGGGCGTGCCGGGTGGATCCCGGTCGGGCGCATGCGGGAGTCTGTCTGACTGTCTCCCCATTTCCAGCTTCAGAAAAAAAAAAAAAAGAAGCAATATGGAAATATCTTAAATAACAGTTTTATTGTTTTTGTCAGATATTATTTAATATTTTTATTAATATTTTAAAACTTGCTTATAACATAATCTAGCTTTATGTACCTCTTTTATTGTTCTTATCTAAGTATTAAATGTATAAAATAATAAACTACTTTCGGTATATCTTTTTTCATACTTAAAATGGTCATTAGGGCAAAAAACTGGTTGTTAAATTATTTGAATCCCACCACTGATTCACAGTGACTTCCCGTGGATCCCAGGGTTCTGGATTCCACGCTTCCCACCGGAACTCAGCTCCTTCCTTCTTCCTGAGGCTGTACGAAAATGTCCTCACTTCCTGTCTCCTTTCCAAGTTCTTATTCTTATTTGCTGATTACCAATAATAAAACATTGGCCATTCTGACATTCAGTTCTCCTCTGAAAATTGCTTCATTTGTTCCATTGCCAAATTGCACAAAAATGACCCCCAATGCTCCTTCCTCCCTTTGGGGGCCAAGATGCCTTACTATCTTTGAAGTCCATACATCAATAGCCACTGATCACCTACTGTGTGTAAAATCAGAAGCCTAGTTCCAGTTTCACTGGTAAATGTATAGTAACCATCTGTTGAAACACCTAGGAAGTCCTATCTTCTGTTTCTTATGATAGAGACCACTGGTATTCACCAATATTGGTTCCTTCCTCTCTTCTTTGGCATATCTCCTGATCTCCTTTCATGCAAGGGAGGCCATGGGATTAGTTTGCACCAATAGGCCAAGTGACCAACACCACTTACAGGCCTGGCACCTAAAGCTCCTGCATAATTCCTCATGCTTTCTCTTCTTGTACCTACTGGCCCAACACTAAAGATTTAGGGGATTACTGTGGGGAAACTGGTCAATAATGTCATCAATAGTTACACAGGATGGAGGGTAGGAGCAGGCCTTGGGTGATGTATGTGATAAAAGCCCTAAGATGGAAGAAGCCTGGGTCCCTGAATGTTTATGTGGAGGAAAGCCCCCTATTGATCCATTTGAAAACACTGTATGAATGAGAAATATACCTTTATTATGTTAAGCCATTGAGATTTTGAGGTTTATCTGTTGTAGTAGCTAGTACTACTTACTCTCTTTTTGAGAACTCTTTTCTAACACAAATTTTATATGTGCATAGATAGCTTAAATGTTACAATGAGTTTTGAGATTTTTTTTTGAAAAGCAATGACCTGCCTTTGAATCAGGGGGTAATGTGATTTGCCTACAGTGGTCACAACTGCAAGGAGTTAATATAGAAGCCCCAATTAGATTCAGGGGCCTAATGGGGTAGTCCCCATAGAGCTAATTTCTTTCAACAAGCAAGCGTGTTGCCAGCTCACAAAATGCTTGGTCCATACTGCCCTTCAGTTGAGCAGATGGGGGTTTTGATATAAATTGTGTTGGCATTTGCTGCTCTGAAAATAGATTTGCTTTTGCCTGCTTCCAAACTCAGTTTTAAAAAGCAACAGTCAACAAGTTCCACGGCCTCCCTTTAGGCAGGTCAGCAGGACCAGACCTCTGTTTCTATTAAAAAGTACAGAAACAGAGAATCCAAGCATCTCAGGCTTGTGGGGGCTCTTGGGTTTTGCCTTGTTGCTATCTCATCAAATGCAGAAGTCCCCTCTAGAGCAGTGATCCCCAACCCCTGGGTCGCAGACCGGTACCAGTCCATGGGCCATTTGGTACCAGTCTGCAGAGAAAGAATAAATAACTTACATTATTTCCGTTTTATTTATATTTAAGTCTGAACGATGTTTTATTTTTAAAAAATGACCAGATTCCCTCTGTTACATCCGTCTAAGACTCACTCTTGACGCTTGTCTCGGTCACATGATACATTTATCTGTCCCACCCTAAAGGCCAGTCTGTGAAAATATTTTCTGATATTAAACTGGTCCATGGCCCTTAAAAAAGGTTAGGGACCACAAAGCATACCAGATGGAGTATACAAGCTGTGTTTACTCACTCTCTTTGATGGGGAGCTCACCACTTGACAAAGTGACACACTCTAGGGTTGAGGAGCACTGAGAATACAAAGCCAAAATGGCCTCCACAAAAATTCCATTCTTCAGTCCCATACCTGCCCTTTAGAGGTATCTTCCTGCAAAGCCAGTAGCCGCAGCCACTATCACAGCTGCCTGGCCCATGCAGGTTTAGGTTCGCATTTAATTTGGATCAATCACAGAGAAACAAGAGAGCCAAGAACTGGTGAGCCATACTCTTTATTCCTGCTCACAACCGGTGGGCGAGAATATACACACAGCAGGAAAACACTTCCTTTCCCATTCAGGGCTCCCAAAGCCACTGACTTTCTCTGGTTTTTGCTAGAATCAAAGGCCCTCACCAGTCTTATTCACCTCTGTCCCCCATCTCCTTCTCCTGCACAAACTGGCTTCTCCTTCAGCACTCTGCCATTTTGGCTGCCTCCTGTCCTCCATGTGGCCTCTCTGCCCTGCTACAACATGGGCTCCTCTCCCAAAATGGCCTCCTAGCTCCTCCTTTTAAAACTTTTGGTGTGAAAGTCCTCCCCCAACACATTAGCATAACCAAGACCCTTCCCAAGCATGGAAAGCAATTAGCTGTATCACGTGAGAGCATCATCATGTGAGCAGGGGCCATCTTTAACAATAAGAGTGAGAAATAAAAACCCTGAAAATACAGATTTTTACAACTCATTTGCCAAACACTCCTCCAAATGCAATCCTAGCTCTCCATATTGACCTTTCAGGCATTAGAAGGCTAAACACTTATTTTTCTCCTATCGCTCTCTCTTCCATCCTGCATAATTTCTACAACCCTTCCTCAGAACATATTCCAGCTCATCAATGTCCTGTGAAAACGGAAGGGTCAGGAGCTGGCCACAAGTCTGGCAAATGGGGAGAGGAATAGGGTTTGCAGTCCTGTGTCCTGAGCACACTGGAATGGAGTATTTTGAAGGAGTGTGAATTGCCTCAGAGAACAGCAGGCTCTCCCCAGCTCCACTAAGGTTTACTGGGAAGAGAAAAATAAAAATAAGGAAGCAAGGACTTGAGCCTCACAGAATCCCTGGGTTGGATTAGCACTAAAACATGTTTTGAAACTGTAGAGTGATTCCAGATCCAGTGCCCTTGGAACTGCTGGGGCACCTCGGCTGCTCCCAGCCCCCCCCCCCCCCCATCTCCCCTCCTGCTGCTCCTGGCCCCGCCCACCAGCTGCCTAGCCCTCCACTCCTTGAGTCTTCTTAGCACCTGCTTACTCCTTCCTGCCTTACACTTCCTTCCGTCCACTACGCCTTCTAGCTTCTCCTGCCTCCTTCCTCCGAGAGTGTGTGGTTTGCGATCTTTTCCCAAAATATTCTCTGTGACTTAAATTCAAAACTTCCACAGGGAGGGAACTTGATATTTTCACTTAATCGCCATCAATCCGGTCACACAAAGTTTTGGCAGCAGGTTGTCCTGTCAGCCCCCGGCCAGCCTACAGATCAGTTCAAATCCCCTCCTCTGACCCATCAACAAAGAGGAGGGCGCTGGGCCACAGGAAGTGCGGGCGGCGATGTTTCCAGAAGGAACTCTGCAGGGTCTTTAGCAAGAGGAACCTACCCTGGCTTGCCGTCCTGAGCCACATTCACGAATCCGGGTTTATCAATGTTTTTGGCAGTCCCATCACACGGTAAGCCTCCTGGATACTGAAAAATCCCCAAGTCGTGTTTTCACGAGCTGCTGCTGAGCCGCTAGTCTCCACCCAGCGCCTGCACACACCAAGCCTTGCCTCTTACAGATTCTGCCGAAGCTCTCGGGCCGAAAGTCCTCTATCAGAAGTTCTCTACCAGCCCTATCAGAACCACGAGGAGAGGAAACAGGAGGAAAGGGTTGGAATCAGCACCTAGCCAGAAAAACTGTTGAACACGATTAAATTCCAGGTAAGAGCTTATCAGAATCATAGTTTCTGAAACAAAACTATAACTTGAAAATTAAGGAGGTCAGGCCCCTCTCAGGCACATGCCCTCAGGGTGGGTCTCCTTTTTCAGTGTATCATGACGCATGGAGTACATTATCCTCTGGAGCTCCTCCTGGGGCAGGCTGAGGCCGTGGGGACACTCCATCGCCCTGTCGCTGCTCCAGCAGTCATTAAATGCAGCAAAGAGCTGGAAAAATGACTGCCGACCTCCTTGCTCCAGGAAGCAGCAGCCCGCTGCGCCGTTTCCCGCTTCCTTCCGGCTTTCAGCAGCCCCGACCCAGCATGACTCGAAGGGATGAGCTGTTTATCCCTGGCACCATCAGACCACTGGGGGCGGAGGGACCAGGGGCGCAACTGGCTGTTGGCAGCTTCCAGGCAGGAGCTGAGATGCCCCTCGCCTATGTGTCTAAGTTGTCTCTAATAAAGCTAGAATAAGGCAGACATGCACTGTAAAGGTTTCACAGGCGATGGGAGGGTTTTTTCCTGCTGTGTCTGAATCTCAGCTAGAGCCTCACACTAAAGACATGGTAACAGATAGCCTGTGTTCTGGAGAATGCTTGACACAGTCCAGCATCGCCTACTGAAAGAAGGCAAAGCTAGACCTGAGACCCCCTTCTCTGTTCCGGCTGTATGAGGGGGAGAAAGAAAGGGGGTGACTTCCACCCTCACTGGCCATCTGAGGGGCCCCAGAAGAACCACGCAGGGTTTGAGGATCTGTGCAGCACTGGAGACTGGCTCCGTACCTCCTTAGCGGGATGTGTGCTGAGTTCCAGAAACTTGTAAAAACAACTCCCTCGTGTTACTGGGGCAGACGGACGTGAAAAGGTTCTTGGGACTTGGATGTGCCTCCAAGAATGTGTGTGAAGTGAACCCAGGGCTGAGGCTGCCGCTGCTCGGAGCAGGGCAGGAATGGGGCCGGCAGGGTTAGCTGCCCACTCACCTCTCAGCAGGGCAGGAATGGGGCCGGCAGGGTTAGCTGCCCACTCACCTCTCAGCAGGGCAGGAATGGGGCCGGCAGGGTTAGCTGCCCACTCACCTCTCAGCAGGGCAGGAATGGGGCCGGCAGGGTTAGCTGCCCACTCACCTCTCAGCAGGGCAGGAATGGGGCCGGCAGGGTTAGCTGCCCACTCACCTCTCAGCAGGGCAGGAATGGGGCCGGCAGGGTTAGCTGCCCACTCACCTCTCAGCAGGGCAGGAATGGGGCCGGCAGGGTTAGCTGCCCACTCACCTCTCAGCAGGGCAGGTGCGCACCGTCCGCAGGAAGGCTGTAGGAGAAGAGATGGGGGGGGGGGGAGGCCAGGAAGGTCTGCTGGGGGCGGGGCACAGTCACGTTGGGGCTGGGGCAGGCCAGAGGAGCTCAGAGGACCCGCCAGGCGCTTCACGGAAGAGGTGACTTTGGGAAACGGCCCTGACACCAGTAACTGGGGAGCTGAGCAACAAGTGCAGCGAGTGTCGCGTGGGCTGCAGGAGGGAGTCTCTGCTTCTGTGTCCTGTCCCCTGTGCCCCCTGAGGAGCCAGGGCCAGGGAGCAAGGGAGGGAGGCGGGGAGAGGGGGACGCGGGGAGAGGGGGACACGGGGAATGAACGCACAGGGTGCTCCTCCTTCCCCACGGTCGCTCCCTGAGCTCCATACCAGGCTGGAGCTGATGGGAAGGATTAAGCTTTAAACTGCCTATCAAATTAAAGTTTTTGCTTTATATTGGATAGATGTTTAACTAACTCGAGATGAGACATCTTTAAAATGCCTGAAAGGGACTGGAAACTATGAGTGTCTTCATCAAGTGACAGGGAAATGAGATTGAAGGTAGTCGTGGCGGAGGGAAAACCAATGTGCTTTCCCGATGGAGCGCTGCTGAGTCCAGACTGCCGGAGAAACGGGCAGCGGGTCTCGGCACTAAATCTCCCGAAGCCTTAGAGTCCTCCTTCGTTAAATGGAGGTAACAGTGCTTACCCGCTAGAGGTATTCTGAAGATTAAAATGAAAGCACTTATACCAACGTATAAAGTGCCTGGCACTTGGAGGGGGTTGCCCAACTACTGTCAGCATAACTGAACAGGGAACAGGGTCCCTCCCTGTCATATCTGAACCAACAGACTTCTAGAACAGCTGAGCTGAAGAGGCTGTAGACAGCCGTAGTCCACCATTCTCACATTACATAACAAATTTCATCCTCACATTATATGACAAAACTTAGATTCAGAGAGCCCAGGGCCCAGCTGCCCGAGGTCATCCAGTAAGTTAATGGCAGAGTCTAAATCAGGACATGAATCTCCTGACCCCAGAGCCAGTCTTCTTTCTTCCAAGCCCCAGGAAACTCCCATAATAGCTCAGCAAAGGCCTGTTGATTGGTTGATTGACAAGTGACAGAGAACCAGCCCCCTTGGCAGTGCCAGTAAGAACCAGATAAAAGAATGCATTGGGGCCCTGGCTGGTTGGCTCAGTGGTAGAGCATCGGCCCGGTGTGTGGACATCCTGGGTTCAATTCCTGGTTAGGGTGCATAGGAGAAGAGACTATCTGCTTCTCTACCCCTCCCCCTTCTTTCTCTCTCTTTCTCTCTCTTCCCCTGCTGCAGCCGTGGCTCAGTTGGCTCAAGCACGTTGGCCTCGGGCGCTGAGGATGGCTCCATGGCCTCCACCTCAAGTGCTAAAAAATGGCTCCGGTTGCAATGGAGCAACGGCCCCAGATGGGCAGAGCATCACCTCTTAGTGGGCTTGCCAGGTGGATCTTGGTCAGGGTACATGCGGGAGTCTGTCTCTCTGCCTTTCTTCCTCTCGCTAAAATAATAATAATAAAAAAATGCACTGGCACAGATTTTCATTCACCCAGCCACCCTGTGCCGGGAACTGTGAGTGGAGCTGTGTATGGATCTGGAAACCACCATCTCTATATTCACTGAGCTCCCAACCTGGTTAGGGAAGCTTCACAGAGAGGTTCATGAGCTTGTGCTACGGATGGTAAAGGATGGAGTTTCACTCAGGATTTCCCCCTGCCCCCATCTCCCTATCTCTTGTAGGGGGATCCAATTTTGAGTTCCCTGTCTCTGTAATCAGGCTTGCGGGAAGTCCTCCCTCACCTGACTTTTGCCTATAAGCACCTTCTCACATGGCACACAAGTCAAAGCTCTTAGGCAAGAGCTCTCTTGATACCGATGAAGAAATGATCACATGGGAAAGCGTTTGCCAGCCGTTAGTTTGCACATCTCTGCTCATTTCACAATTTAACAGTCCTGCTGATCAGCCCTTTTCTTCCCACCCTGATTCCCTTCTGTGTCCTGTCCTTATACATTTTTACAACAGGAAGATGACTTAGAGTAGCAGTGAGGAGAGGTGACTGTCAGGCATAGGACTTCACAGAAGAGAGCAGAGCAAACAGAGCTCAAGGTTTAGTTACTGGTCTGGGTATTAAATTCACTTGAGTAGCACCCTTTACCCAGTGATCTCAAAGTACTTAGGAGGAAGGACATGAGCTGCATTTTTTTAAAATCAATCATTTAAATCTGAATTCAGTGTTAATGTAAGTAATACCAGGGATAAGCACTTACTATTTTAGGTGCAAAACTAATTAAATACAGCCAAGGCAGAACAGTGGCTGGAATGTGTCAAGGATGTAATTTGCAGTGATGGCTAATCAGATCCCCTATCTGCAACTGGCAAAACTGTCAGCGGCTCTCAAAGCTCAGTATGAAAGGACTGGCCACTAGACAGCCCCTTCTAAGCCAAAGGTACAGAAAGACAGAGGGCTCAGGATACATTGGAAAATGATGAGAAAGAAACCGTGGAAATAAAGATGTATTTTAGAAACAACACACTTACGTTTACTTCTGGGCTTAAACCAGAGATTTAACAAACAATCTGACTTCTCTTTATTAAAAAGTTGGAACGCTCAAAGATTTTAATATTAAAAAAAGAAAACTATTATATGAGGAGAAGAAGAAATTATTGGAGAATTCTTTTATAACCTCAACATAAAGAAGGCATTTATAATTTAGACCCAAGATCCAGCAGTTAGAAAGAATATAACTGATAAATTTGACCACGAGGAAATAAAAAACATCATAAACAAAGTCAAAAAGGCATACAATAAACTAGGGGGGAAACTGCAATTCATATTGCACAAGTATAATCTCTAATATATAAAGACTTAAGAAATCAATAAGTAAAAGATCCACAACCCAATAAGAAATAAGCAAATGATATAAACTGACAACTCACAAATAATAAAATCCAAGTGGTTTTAAGTACAGAAAAGATGGTCAACTCCACTTATAATTTTTTTTTTTTTAATTACTGAGATGCCCTTTTTTATGTGTTGGAATGGCAATTGTCCAGAACCTTGATAATACACGTGGCAGTCCTGGCTGTGGGAGACTGCGGCTCCTCCTCCAGGAAATTAAACAACTATTTTGTGCCCCAGTCCGGAAGCCATTTGACTTGCGATCACAAATCCCAACGACTAGCTCCCTGGGGAGTTTCATACCTGGATTCTGAAGATGGAAACAAGAACTTTGGATCCTATTTGGCATTTAACTTAAACATGCTGTTCTCCGATAATTAGGTAAAGGTTCTGGTTAAAAATAAAAGGGTTTCTTCTGGATTCCTAGCTGCACATGCTCTGCTATTTCTTATTCAAAGAGAGGAAGAAGAGAAGGACCAGCCGGAGGCTAGGGGAAGCCTAGCATCCTTGCAGACTCAGTGGAGTTTCATGTGCATTATTTCATTTCTCCCCCACAATGAGCCCAAGCTCATTGCCATCCTCTTTTTTTATGGGAAGAGACATACCCGCAGAAGCCATGTGGCTTGACCTTCTTTGACAGACGTGGGCAAGGAGGAGCTGGATAAAGGAGCCACAGCGTGGGTCCCAGAAGGAATAGCTTATTTTGATATGGGTCGCTATGATTGAATGAGTGAAAGAAATTCTGGAAGCTAAGGGTGTCCTGGTCCACTGCTGAGATCTCTCAATCACACTGTAGTAGACTGCCATGCCAGGGATTTAATTGTGCATTTCTTTAATCCTCTTCTTTAGGGAGAGAGGTGCCAAGACCACGCTCAAATGGCTGCCCTGTGTAAAGGACATAGCAATGATGAACCCCGTAAATGCCATTGCTTCCTCTGATTAGAGGGGAAAGCATGACTGGCGTTTTGCACTGCTTAAATCATTAAAGTTCCTGGACAATGTGGTGGGGGTGGGGGCTCAGGCAGGACCTCAAGAGGGACACAAATACAGTAGTTGGGGGAGGAGTCAGTCAATTTCTTAGAAAACAGAAAATGATAAGACTGCCCTGAGACGGTGAAGAGGTTCTCACGGAGTATTTGGTTTCCCTCTCCCCATACCCAGAGTCAAATTCCACTCTTGGAAGTTCGCCACAAGAGACACGACGATTCTTGCTGACGTGACCCTCCTCGTTCATGGAACCACTTGTGGGTAGATGTTATCCTTGGCAAGGAAATAGCTTTTGAAACCAGGGATTAGACTGTAAGGCCAATATTTTTTCTGTAACCAAGGAGCATCCCTGATTTATTTCTTCATGGAGTCCTTCATGGAGTATCGGGTGGTGATGGCAAAGAACTCTCAGAGCGGGGCAATGGGGAAGAAAGCCAGCCAACGGCCTGGGAAAGCGGACTTTCTTCAGAGACTGCTGGGTGCCTCTCTTCATCCCGACGCCTCTCTAGTGGCCCATCTGAGCCCTTCTTTATATCTAGAGCTGTGATGCAAGCTGGTTTTGTGGGATGCTCTGATCACGGACTAAAACCACTGAGAAAAGGAGAGGGGAGGCAGGAAACTGCCCAAGTTGGCGGGAAACCACGTTCCCAGAGTCTCCAAACCCAAACCTGTGTTTCTCTTCACCGGTCCACACAATCACTGAGCTGGAGTTGTCCAAACAGCAGCGTATCCCTGAAATAGTGCCACTTCCGTGACTCAAACCTTGCTGCGTCAGAGCCCTCGGCAATTCGGAAGCTATCAGTTCCCTCTTCCCCTTGGTCGTTAAAATTAAAAAAAGTAAAAGATAAGAAAACAACCTCACCTCAAGGCTTTAGATGATAACTTTTAGTAGGTATCTTGGGCTTGACATCAATAATAAGGAGCCATAAGAATTGCTGTTCAGAGTTACAGGCCTGAGGTCTTTTAATATCCCCAATCATTAAAAAAAAAAAGAAAAAAGAATTTTATATGAGTCTTATGCTCTACTAGAGTATGACAGAGGACTCAGAACTAACAAGGGCTGAAACCAAAGGGGTTTTCCGTATAAGTCTCCAATTCTCCAGAACCATCTATGTCCCCAAGTTTAGCAGTTAATAGAAGTGGCACTAGAACTTCCTTTGTTGAAGACATGCTTCTTGGCCATTATTCTGTGATGTCATTTTGGCTCTCAGAGGATTACCTATAGGACAAGCCACTTGATTCAGCATAGGCTGACCTTAGATGGGAGGAAAGAGAGACCAGAAGGACACAGATAACCTATCCAATTGGCAGAAGGAAACGGCATTTTTGAAGAAGGGTGGAGCATGATGAAGGGCATGTCAGTGGTAACGTATGTTGTTAATCTCCTTGGATCTGGTGACCCTTTCCCCACTCATCCTGGATATGGATGGGCTGTTCCCTTCCCCAAGAAGGACTTTTCCTTTCTTCTTCATGTAGCTAAATTCTATGCACCTTTAAAGGTCCAATTCAAACAGTCATCTCTTTTTTTTTTTTAATAAATTTTTTTTAATTTTTATTTATTCATTTTAGAGAGGAGAGGGAGAGAAAGAGAGAGAGAGACAGAGAGAGAGAAGGGGGGGAGGAGCTAGAAGCATCAACTCCCATATGTGCCTTGACCAGGCAAGCCCAGGGTTTTGAACCGGCGACCTCAGCATTTCCAGGTCGACGCTTTATCCACTGCACCACCACAGGTCAGGCCAGTCATCTCTTTAATCTCTCATCTACAAATAATTTCTTCACTGAATTATACCAGTGCTAATTTGTATCTCTTTGATGATTCTTATCACTATGCCTTCTATTAAAATATTTCATCACAAATGTGGTCTCCTAGACATAGGTTAAATTCCACATTTGGGTACCTGTCAATGCCCAGCAGAATGCCCTGTGCATATAGTAGATACTCAAATAATGTAGGATGGATGGATGGATGGATGGATGGATGGATGGATGAATAAAATCCCATAATATCTGGACATAGCAAAATTACTCCAGTTTAACCTAAACACTTTAAATATGTTTATTTTTAAATTCTTGCTTAGATCTTCTTATAAGAACACTGGAATAATTTCATCCCAAATTCTACTGGAATAATCCCACATCCAAATTATTTAGTTATAGGTCACATATTTGACCACTTCTTTAATTTCTGACAGTCTGACCTTCAATGAGTGCCACACACAGTGCTTTTCTCATTGTTTTCAAACAAACGTCTCTGACAACATTCTAGCCCAAGCCTGCTGAGAAACTTTAATTCCTCTCTTTCAGCCCTGCCCCAAGAACCCAAAAATAATACTTAGAGAACAAGTAATCTTTGTTCAACACAAATAAAGAGGAAAACAATACCCATAGCTCCATAAAACTGTATATTAGCCACACTACAGAAAAGTATCTCATTGATATTAATGTGCTTACAGCTGATTACACAAAAATTAATTAAAAATTGAATAAGGCCAGAGCTCAAAATTCTGCATGTCTAATTTCCCTGCCAGAGCAGCTCATACAATGAATAGTTAAAATTCTAAGAGCATTAGTTTCTCATGGCACAGCATACAAATTCATTTAGGATCACCCCTTTCATGGGAAGTGGGAGGCTCTGTGGCTTCATAGGGGCTCCACTCACATGTCCCCTTTGGGGAAGGGAATGAGAGCTAAATGGACTTGATACTATTTTATGATTCTCAGCTCCAGCTGCAACCTCTAGGGAAGTACCCAGTTATTTCCAAACCACAAATGGCCCATCTCAGGCGAGATGGAGAAACCTGCCAGAAGTCGCCACGGCCCCAGATACCCCTGCAGACTCGTGAGGAACTCAGAGGGAGGAAACCCATGCAGAGCAAGTCACGCTGACTGCGAACTCTCAAGCTCCCTGTCATTTCTGCCCCCCACCTTGACTCCCTGGGGGTAGCTGTGTAAAGTAAAATGATAATGAACACTGGAGTTATACAGACATTAGCAGGTAACTTCTACCTCTGAGCCACAGTTCCTGCAGTTACACCACCCGTACAGGATTGTGTCAAGAGCTAAATGAGATAACGTGTATGTTGCACCTGGCACAGAGGAGAGGCTTAAGGTGGAACCCAAAGTTTTAATCCAGCAGTTTAGTGGCTTCACTTATATCCCCACAACATAAAATATTCACACGCCTCTTGCCTGTTGAGTGTATGGGACAGTAAATTCTTGAAGGAAAGAACTGTATCTCATTCATCTCTGTGTTCCCAGCACCCTACACAGAGCCTGGCACACAGCTGTTAGTTGAGAAATGTCTGGGGAATGAATGAATTAACTAATGGGAAAGAATAGCCACCAGTTGTCAGGTGCTTACCACTAGCGCTTTACACACATTGGCTCATTTAATCATACCAGCACCCTCTGAGTTAGATACTGTCTCTGTTTTACAGGTAAGGATGCAAAAATTCAGAAAGATTAGTTATGGCAACTGCATGGGAGGCTTCCAATAGATAAACCCTAATTAATTGCCTATATTCTAACTTTCAAAAAAATACAGATGAATATTTACTATGTGTCAGGCACTGAGCTAAACAAACACCTTAAACATATTATTATTTAAGTGTTACAACCTTGTGAAACAGAAAATTACAGATGGAAAGACTGAGGCTCAGAACGATTAAGTAACTTGCCCTAGTTTGCGACCATTTTATTTTATTATATATATATTTTTTTCTGAAGTGAAAAGCAGGGAGGCAGAGAGACAGACTCCTGTATACGCCCAGCAGAGATTCACCTGGCAAGTCCACTAGGGGGCGATGTTCTGCCCATCTGGGGTGTTGCTCCGTTGCAACCAGAGCCATTCTAGCACTTGAGGTGGAGGCCATAGAGCCATCCTCAGTGCCTGGGCCAACTTTGCTTCAATGGAGCCTTGGCTGTGGGAGGGGAAGAGAGAGACAGAGAGAAAGGAGAGAGGGAAAGGTGGAGAAGCAGTTGGGTGCTTCTCCTGTGTGCCCTGGTCAGGAATTGAACCTGGGACTTCCACATACCGGACCAAGCTCTACCACTGAGCCAACCGGCCAGGGCCACAACCATTTTAGATTTGCAAGAACGGCCATATCAAATAGATCTACCAGATATTAAAAGAGAAAGCCAGAACTCAAAATTGGGCCTCTTTACCTCCTCTGATGTGTTACTGTGCCTCTTGAATAAATGCATTCATGATGACAAGAGGAGAGAGGGAAGGAGGAAAAGTAGGAGGGAGAAGGTGGAGGGAGAGGAATGAGAAGGGAAGATGTTTGCAAACACTGTAACTATCTGGGCAATTCCTACAAGGCTAAATCTTCGCTAATCTGCATAATTGCTGCTATGAAAACCTATCTGGTCTGCAAACCTACAGCTCTCAGCCAGTGTATAAAACTCCAAAGGACAGGCTCCTCCTTTACGCTTAGCCCGAGAAGGGTTGTGCGGATGGTCTCCTGTTGGATGGGAACAGGCTCTTCAGCACCTGCCCATCCCAGGACCTCAGACAGGTGGCCACACTCTGCTGGCATTGGCATCACAGGTGCACTGTGGGCACCATTGCTCTCTGGGGCAGCAGCAGCTGCACCCTCTGGTTGGCAGCCCATGAAGCTGGCCAGACCCGGTTTACTGTTCCACAGGTTCACTCACAAAGGCCTTTGCTCTCACCACAGGAAGTCGAGCCAGCCCTGTGGAGATCAGGGTAAACCACACTGCTGCTCTTCTCCCGAAAAGCACTGTGTCACAGGAGCAAGGGGTGACCTGCAGAACCAGAGTAGAGGCGGTCCTCAGAGGAAAGAGAATGGGACTGGGAACAGAGTCCTGGGTTCAGTCTGCCTCTGCCTCTACATGTTCTATTAAGCGAGTCCCCTTCTCTCTCCCTCTCTCTAGGCACAGAGACTGACCAACCATGGGCGTGGGGCTTGATTATCTCTTTTAAACCTTATAAATTCAGTCATGCAGGTATAAGGTTTTTCATTACAGATAGGGAGCCTGCAGCTCAGAAAGGTTAACTGACTAATACAGTGTCACATAGCAAAACAATAGGCAGTAGGGATGTGACTCCAGGTCAATCTGACTTGGAAACCTACGTCCTCACCACTGTCCTGTCAGGGGCTCTACTCCCTCACTGGTAGTAAGGGATGGCGGTCATTGTCTCAATCTTCCATGGTTGGGGCAAATCTGTTCCTTAAGACAACTTCTCTCTTAAAGCACTTAACAAGCTCTCGAGTGCAATATCAATGCTGTTTATCCCCTCATTTCAGGCCTCAGTTTCCCCATTGTGAACCAAGAAAGCCAGATTAATGTTTCCCAAACCTCCACCTTCATGATTTGATATCACATATACTAATACTTAGTGTTTGACTTGAAGCTAGATTTAGGCACTGGCCTGTTGGCTCAATAGTAGAGCATCAACCTGGCACGAGGAAGTCCAGGGTTTAATTCCTGGTCAGGGCACACAGGAGAAGTGACAGTCTGCACCTCCACACCTCCCCCTTCTCTCTCACTCTCCCTTTTTTTCTCCCGCAGCCATGGCTCGATTGATTTGAGCACACTAGCCTCAGGCACTGGGGATAGCTCTGTGGAGCTTCCACCTCAGGAGCTAAAAATAGCTCAGTTGTGAGCATTGGCCCCAGATGGACAGAAGATTGGCCCCAGAAGAGGGTTGCCAGGTGGATCCCAGTCAGGACATATGTGGGAGTCTGTCTCACTATCTCCCCTCCTCTCACTTAAAAAAACAAAGAAACAAAAATAAATTTAAATCAAGCTGTTTTTAAAAATTTAACATTATCTTAGGCAATAATACACATGAAATCAGAAAGATTTAATACACCAATTATATTCTTTCCTAATTTACAACAAGATAAATTGATAATTAAACTACAAACTGTTGGCTCAGGTGACACCTAGAAGCGTCCCCTCAGAGGCAAACGAGCCTTGTCTGGGGCACTGCTGACCTCCATGACCTCTAAGCTTCCATTCATCTCTTGCTCTGTGAGTCCCGGGCCCTGTCCCCCAGTGTGGATGTGTAGGTGTGCTTTGGACCTGTGTCATCTCCCAGCTGTGGTCTGGTCCTCCATGACGAATGCCAGGCTGGTAAGGAGACAGCTGTGTGATGGGAGCCTGGACTGCAGCCAGTGGGCAAAGGAGGCAGAAGTTGATCTCTGAGAATCCAGAGCATGGATCCCAGCTGGGATGGAGCCAGAGAGGGATGGTGTGCCGGGAGCAGGAGACTGGTGAGCATGACGAGGTGGAGCGCACACAAGGGGCGGGGTCCACCAGGTGATGACCCCTTCCACCAGCAGCCCCAGCATCAAACCCAAGTTCTGGCTTCCCATGGTGTGAGGCTAGGAGACAGGTGGCCAGTGCCCTAAGAGGCATCCTCCTCCTCAGGGGTTTAATTATGGGGGGGGGGGGATGGCAGGGGTGGGCCCAACCAGCACCTTGCCACACACTGTGGACGAGTTGACCCTTAAGTTCTGTTTGTCTTGCTTGTTAGGTTAGTTAGTCTCCGTAGTACACTGTTATAACAGAAAAATGCACAAATCACAAGTACACAGATTGATGAATTTTTAATAAGCGATACACCTATAACACACCTATAATCAGCACCCAGATAAAGAAATGAAACACCAGCCTCATCCCAGAAGCCCTCTCTTTCTCCCTTCTAGTCACTATCTTGTCCCAAGAGTGAATACTATCCTCATTCCCAATACCAGAGATCGATTTTACCTTTATGTAAATGGATTGTGAACTTTATGTAAATGGAATTTCAACTATGTAGTCTTGTGTCTGGCTTTTTTTCTTCAACATCATGTATGCAAGACTTGTCCATATTGTTGCATGTTAGTTTCCTTTGTTAATTCTCATTAGTATGTAATAGTCCATTGTATAATTGTACTATAATTTATTCATTATTCCCTTACTGTGTATTTGGGTAGTACTCTGTATTTGGCAGTTATGAGTAATGTTGCTGTGAACATTCTATAGAGCATATGGCTTTTCCTTTATTCCTGCTGGGTATATATCTATACATGGAATATCTCAGTCATAGTACATGTACCTGTTCAGCATTAGTAGATATGGACAGTTTTCCAAAGTGGTTACACCAGTTTTCCCTCCCACCAGCAGTGTCTGAGGGTTTTAGTAGCTGCACATTCTTGCCATTTCTTATCTTTTTAATTTCAGCCATTCTGGTGGATGTATAAAACACCTTTTTTCTTTTTTTTTTTTTTTTTTGGTTTTAACCAAACTGCCCAATAAGCACATAGGTTGACGTCATCTCTAAGAAACAACGGGGTGTAGCAGACAGTGCCTAGGTCCTGGCTTAGAAGACCTAGCCTTAATGTTTGCTCTCCAGCTGTCTTGATGCCATTGGGAATGAATTGCCACAGGTCTTTACACAGCCCTTACTCAAGCCTTAGCTCATTCATCCAACCCTCACAACAAACTGATGAAGGCAGGAGAGGAAGGAATTATTCTCAAGAGCTTATATAACTTGCCAAGTGAGTAGCAAAGACAAAATTCAGACCTGTCTTCTGATTCCAATCCCACATCTTTACTGAGCTTATACTGACTCCATTCACTTATTCTCCATTTCTAAGAAGAAGGTGTTGGACTATACAATCTCTAATGAGCCTTCCACTTTACATGTGGTGGACTGACTTGTTTCTAAATGCAGGAGTGGTTTACTCATTCAGTGTATAATCAAGTGGTGGGTCCTTTCTTAATTCTAAGAGGAAATGGAGCCAAGCTCATCTGGTGACTCAGATGCCAAGGGAAGCAGATCCTTGTGAATACTCGACTTTTGGAGACAACACAGACTCAGAAAGATGAAGAGTAACGGCGGTTACAGCTTGGTCATTGAAATGGCAAAAATGGGCTCTACAAACACATTTTATCATTTACAATTTCCTGCAACTAAAGAGTATCCAAGCTCTCACTCATCTATGCATCCAACCAATAGCCCTCTACCCATCCATCCATTCAACCATCCTTCAACACCTGTATTCAATAAGCATTTACTGAACACTACATTGTCCATCCCCATACTAGTTCTGGGGTTACTTAAATGCATCAGAAACAGTCCCTGTTCTGAAGAAACTCTCAATCTAGTCAAGTGTCTCATCCTAAACACACCCCTCTATACTCTCAGTTACTAGAAGGGAAGGGCCTTATTCACCTCTGTCACTCCCAAACCGCCTATCACCAAGATTGGTACAAAGTATTGCTAAAATAGATTAGATGAGTGAACTATTAATTCATGAGAATTTCCCCAAAGAATTTATGATGTTCACTTCTATCACTCCTCATTTCTTGTCATTGGAGTAAGAACCAAGTCTTGGAGCTTTCCCTGCCATGGTCCTTTCTTCCTACCAACCAGAGTGCAGAAAGGAGGGAGCACCAGTCCCCTTTCTCAGCCGTCCTGATGGGTGCAAACAGCAGGGAAACATGGTCACTCACACTCCCCGGAGAACGTTACTCACGAGATCCTTCCCTATCAGACATGTTTCTCAAGTTTTCTAATTGGCTCATGATGGATTTTTGCACTGTTTTTAATGAGGCTGACCTGCAGAGCTTTTTCTTCTAAAGAAAATAGGAAAGTGATGTGTTTTCTAAAAAGCAAAATAATTGTCAGGTAGCATTTCAACAACAAAGATGATCAGACTATATAGTTCAGAGAAGGTGGAGAGCTCACAGGCAGGGAAAGTAAAAGAAGGGAAAAGAAGTGCCAAACTTCAGCACCATGTCAGGCCCTCCCAATGGCCCTGACCCTCCAAACCTCCAGGGCTGAGCTCCTAGCATTCAAGACCTGTGTCTGCCATCAGATCCGTAACACTCTCTCAGCTCTTATTATTTGCACCCATTGACTGGGCGTCAGCCTCACCTCTCGACCTCCCTTTCCTTCCAAATATCATTGAGCACAAAGTCCTACAAACTATCTGACTCTGGAATCCGTGCCCTGCTCTCATTCCCTACATACACCACCTGAGGCCAGCCTGCCATCATTCTTCTACCTGGGTTCCCTTAACAGCTGCCTAACTGGTCTCCCTGACTCTACTTTCACTCCAGCCACATAACAGATTCAAATCTGGTCACATCACCCCGTTGCCCCAAATTCTCCAAATGCTCTGCGTGGCACTAAAAAAAATGCTCCAAGTCGCTTCGATGGTCTGCAAGAGCTGCCATGACCTGGCTCCTGCCTCCCCTTCCAGCCTCATCTGACTCCCTTCTCCCCTTGACTTATTTTGCTCTAGATCCACAAGTCTTTCAATTCCCTAAATATGCTCTCTTCACTCCTACTCTCAGACCTTTACATATGCTGGTCTTGGAATGCTTCATCCCTGCCCCTCATCTCCTAAGTCACACCTATGCACCCCCTTGAATATAAATTCCAGCTGGGGCAACACTTTTTCAGTGAACCCTTATCTGAGCCCCAGATGAGGGGCGATCAATGCCTGTGCTGTAAGCTTTGCAGAATTGAACATCCCCCTTTGGAAGTACACTTCCTGCTGGTAATTCTCTCTGTGTCTACCCTCCCTCCTCCATGGTAGACCCCCTGAAGCAGACACTATATAGTCCATTGCCAATCTTCAGCTCCTACCTAACATGCAGTCTCCCAGACAGAAGGCTCTGGATAAACAGTGATAACCTAAGAGGTTAATTAAGCGATGGACTGATTGACTGATTAATTGAAAGCACTGAGCTTGGTGTCAAAAAGCCAGAAGAAGGTTTTATAACAAATGCCAGGGTTCCTTTCCAAAGTCTAGTCTATAACCACAAGCTATGTGACCTTGGGCAGATAATTTCACCTCTTTGAGCCTCAATTTCTCCATCTTTATCTTCATGATAGTAATACCTGCCCTTTCTGCCTCATAATTGTACCAAAAAAAAAGAAATACCAATTGTGACTATGTTTCACAAAATGAAAACGTGCCAAGCAGGGTAGACCCAGTAGCATGGCTATGCTCTTCAGTAAGTCTCCTCTCTGGTCCTCTTCTTATCCAGATGGAAGAGAACAGTCTCCCCATGTCTGGGCCCCATTCTCCATTCTGGGCACCTTGGACTTGAACTAAAGGCTTCCTGATAAATAATAAATAGGACACAATGCAAAAGAGGAAGGTCCAAAGAGATTCTCAGGAGACAGAAGAGAAACACCCAAGCCACAGTCACCAAAAAATAGCTCCTGGTCCTCTGTGTCTCCAGGGTCTTGTAATGAAGGAGAAATACCTTAAGTACATATGAGAAGGAGAAGAAAATGCTATTGATGGCATGTGGGTAGAAAATGTATTCTTGTTGCTAGATCGCCTTTTAGATGTTCCATAACCCAGTGGCCTTCAATTGTTTCAGGAATTAAGTGAGTTGACAAGGTCATCCAGAACTGAAGCACCTTTTGCTGCTAACACAGTGGTTTTTCAAGTGCAGATCCCAGAGCAGCAGCGGCAGCAGCACCAGAGACCTTGTTAAAATTCAGCTTATCATTCCAGAAACTCGGGGGGTGGAGCTTGCACAGCCCCCAGGTGACTCTGCTGCACACCCAGGTTGAGACTGGCTATGCTAATCGGTCAGAGGAAAAGGAAAGCGAGTGGGAGAAGGCACGAGGGCCTTCACAGGTGTGGGAATGTTTCCAGCGCCACCAACACGGGCCCCCAGTGTTTCAGACCCACTGAAGGAAGCTTTGATGTCAACTTGCTCTGTCCGCACGTCCTTGATTCCCTTCATTGCCCGCCCCCCTTCAGAAAAGGGTCCTAGCACTTAGGCAGAGACTTGAAAATACGGATCCTAAAAGCAAACAAACACTTATGGCTGCCTGCCCTTCTCCCTCCTCCATTACCTCGGGAAACACTGGCTACAGGGATAAATTCACAGTCCCTGCTCACTAGGTTCTCACAACCGAGAAGGGAGGCGATGAGTGATGGGACAAAAATGTGTTGCCTTTTTAATGTTTCCATGTTTATATTCACCTCCCCCACCAAGGAAAACCTTGCATTGCCAATTTTGGTTTCCCCATTCCCTCCATTAAAGAGAAAAGAGGGACTAAATCCATAGACATAGGAAAAGATAGAGCACATTTGGAGGGAAGAAAGAGACAGGAAACCCTTGCACGTTATGTTTAATGAGACTTGGGGTTTGGGGCAGAGGGAGGGGCTGAGAGTGCCTGTGGGATGTGAGGAAATGGGAAGGGAGGCAAGAGGGGTGTTTGCCAAGCTTTGGGGTAGATCATGACGAGCATCTTTGGTGTCCCCAGGACATGTAAATAATGGATTTTAGTTACTTTTTAATTTAAATTTAATTACTTGAAAAATTTAATTTTGATTGTTAATGCTTAGATACAGCCATGTTCCAAAATTGGATTGTGTGCTTCCCTAGTTCTATGAGGGTGTACACCCTGACAACACAGCAGCACTACAGAGCGGTAGGGACACGTGCTAGGCACAACCCTCTCTGCCCCGCCAGGCAGGGGAGGCGCTCCATAGAAAAGACATCACCACTCGGTCCAAGAGAAGGAACAGAGGTCAGTCAGGTAACAAAACGCATCTGGTCAAATGACAACAGACCTGTATTTTTAAAGAGCAATTTGGCACAAATGACCAATATCCCTCAACAAAATATTGTGAGTGATCAAGAGCACAGCAAGGTCCTCTTTGGACAGGTAGCATTCGCCTCAATTAGAAGATAAATTTATAAATAGCCAACAGGACATTTCTGGCTGCCTGGAATAACTATTAAATGGAGTTTTCCTCTTTATTACCCTTGGCCATGCCACTTAAGAATACTAACTCTTGTCTGGAAATCTGGTCTCCCACTCCCTTTGTCTCGGTCTTTGGAAAATCATCGTGTTTCATAATGTTCATTTTTATTGGTGGCGGTAGCATTCAAAAACTCCTTTACTAAGAGCTGGGCCAGGTTTAAAAGACAACTGAGAGCTAAATAATAACATGTGATTCCCATTTTCAGATGAGGAAACTGAGGCTCACCTGGTATGTGATGGGGCCAGACTGAACCAGATAAAAGGGTACTAAAGTCTTACATCCAAGCCCTACTGACCCTCCTCTCCAGCCATCATCACTCGTTGTCCTGTTTCCTGTCCCGACACTGTTACGATGTTCCTAAGTGAGGACATCTCTTCATTGACGTTCTCACCTCCCAGCACAGTGGCTAGTACATACTGGGTGCTCAGGAAATGTCACTTTAATGATTAATTACAGGAAAGAGCCTTCCTTGTGTCAAGGAAACCTGGCCCTAAGGGAGGTCTGGCCTTCCCACCCCATCCAAGGTACGTTATAAAGCAGGGGTCCCCAAACTACGGCCCGCGGGCCGCATGCGGCCCCCTGAGGCCATTTATCCGGCTCCCACCGCATTTCCCGAAGGGGCACCTCTTTCATTGGTGGTCAGTGAGAGGAGCATAGTTCCCATTGAAATACTGGTCAGTTTGTTGATTTAAATTTACTTGTTCTTTATTTTAAATATTGTATTTGTTCCCATTTTGTTTTTTTACTTTAAAATAAGATATGTGCAGTGTGCATAGGGATTTGTTCATAGTTTTTTTTATAGTCCGGCCCTCCAACAGTCTGAGGGACAGTGAACTGGCCCCCTGTGTAAAAAGTTTGGGGACCCCTGTTATAAAGAGTGGCACATGGAGCTCCTGCCTCCAAACACTGCCTCCACTGCGTGGCAGTCCACCCATTACACCTTCCTTATTTATGTCTAAAAGTAGGTTTTAAATTTTTTTTCTTTGAAATAAAAATATCCCATTGGGGAGTTTTCAAAAACACCAGCACAACGTAGTGGTCAGGAATGCAGATGCTGAAGCCAAATCCTCCTGGTTCAAATGCCAGCTTAGCCACATCCTAACCATGTGGCCTTGGATAAGTTAAACTCTCCATTCCTCGGTTTCCTTACTCGAAAAATAGAGATAATAATAATATCTGCTTAGTAGAGTTGTTACGGAGATTAAAGCATTAGTGTTTGTAAGGTGCTTAGAATAGTGCCCAGCGCACTTAACACTTAACTGTGCACTGAACACATAAGTCAGGCAGGGATTAGATGGAAACCAGCAGAGTCAGAATCAGGTTCTTTATGAGCAAGTGAAGGAAGGAAAGAAGCCAGATGAGGGGGTGCAGAAGTTTGTCTGAAATGGAAAGTTCACCACCGTTATATTGTAGCCAAGACAGTCCCTGACTGTCCCAGAGCTCTTGCAGGAAGGTCCCCTTCTGTCTGCAACACCCTGAAGCCAGGAAGGAGCTGGATGGGGCGGTCGGGAAACAGCCCCACAGAGGATGCCGGGGCACAGAAATGCTATGCACGTCTGGGCTCTCTGTGAGTCTGGTCTCCTGTACCCAGCAGCCATGGAGAGACACCAAGGGAAGCTTCTGGCCCCTGGTCTAGCCCCGGAGCTCCCATTCCCTCCCTTCTGAGCCCTGAGCCCTGTCCCACATGGAACACTCAGTCGTTTCTCTCCAACTCAGGGTCGAATAAGATCCTAAACTTTGGAGTCAACTGGACTTGAGTTCAAATTCCAGCTCTGCAACAGATTATATGTGTGACCTTGAGTAAATAATCATTCTCTATGAGTCTCAGTTTCTTTAGCTCTAGAATGGGAGTGGGGTAACAAATAAATAAAGTTCACCTCCAAGGGTTTTTGAGAAAACTAAATGAAATAGCAACAGTAAATCCTAGGGCATAGAACCTGGATCACCGTAGGAAGTCTGTGACAATTTGCTGAATGGATGAACGAATGAATGATCACACAGACCAGAATCTTGAGCTCACATGGTTAATGGTCTCCACCATTTTTAGAGAGGAGATTAGCATTGGATCCCTTACTCCCCTTTCTACCTTGCCAAGGCCCCTCCACAAGCCCAGGGCTATTTAAACCTAAGTGATGGGAGGATGGAAGAGCTTCAAGATTCCACACACCACCCAAGAACACAGCTGAGCGCTTGCGAGGTGACTGAGAGTGACTCGAAATTTCAAAGAAAATCAAGTTCTGTTAATGAGAGATGAAGAAAGACAACGTTTGAATTAGCCTCCACGCTTTGTTAAATCTGGAAGTCACACTGAGTAAGACATTAGTGATTGAAGAAGAGATTGTCTCTTACTTTCTCTTTCATAAACCCTCCAGCACCAGGCAGGGTTTTGCAGATACAGCCACTGTCTTTCCAGCTTCCCGGAGGCCCCAGCTGACACAGGGTGGGCCAGTGATTTGCTCGCCAAGGGAAGCTGATGTTCCCAAAGGGGAAGAAAAAGGCGTGTGATTTACATGGCTTAATATACTCATTAAAGGTTTAATTGGAGTCACTTTGCCACTGATCCTCCAACAGCCCCCTCCCCCCCCCCATTTAATTAACATAGTAACCTTTAGCTTCACAACTCATAAAGAAAGCCAAGTATAAAAGAGGGAGCTCTATCCACTCCCCTGAGCTGACCCTAGCAAGCAGCTAACCCAGTGGGACTCACGGGTTCTGGGGGAGGTGCCTGTCTTCAGTTTGGGGTATTAACATCTTTAGAAAAAAAGAGGTTGCAGAGTCCTAGCTCTGTCATTCACTAGCTGTGACCTTGGGCAGGAGACCTAATCTCTTTAGCCTTAGTTTTCTCATCTGTAAAACAGGGACGATTATTAAACAGATAATTCATGGGGTGGTTGTGAGGTGCAAAGAAGTGTAACATTGGTAGAGAACGTATTCCAGTGCTTGGCTTGTGGTAAGTGCCCAGTAAAGGTTCGCAGTTTGCTCCTTCCCCCCGTCACGACTGTGGAGGGTAACGAATTCTGGGACAGCAGCAGACGGACTGCCAGGGGACTTCCCAGACAATGATAAATTGTCACTTGCCTTATGGAGTCATCAAGTTTCTGGGAAACCACGTAAGTATTTCTAGCAAAAATTATTTGGAGTGACTGCACGCAATTATTTTTCCATATTTAATCAAGGTTCAGAATATTGTAGCTGCTTGCCCCATGGTCTCACTTGGTTGGCTGTCCCTCTCCCAACCTCCCCACTTCCTGCCCTTCCCCTGCCTGCCTTGCAACATGAAATATAAATAATTAATGCTATCCAATTACCGAAGCAAAAAATAAATAAAGCTTCAAGGGTGTATTGGATTTCCACACGAGCCCACCATTAGGAAGATGATGCATTCCGCATGCACGTGTCTGCATCCCAGAAGCTGTTTGTGATGGGGCTGCTCAGTGGGCACCCGGGTTAGTTAACGCTCGCTTCATTACGGTGGCATCAGGGCAGATGGGAACTGACTACGCCGGGCTGTTTTCATAGGGAAATGTGCACCAAGTCCCAGGTCAGCGGGGTGATAAATGGGCTTGCCGACAATTTGCTGGGAGCATACATCTTGGGGGACTCCCGAGGTCATGAAATGTCTGCTGTTAAGCTACACAATTTTCTTTACTTATCAGCCCCAACCACATCGCAGACACATATTTGAACAATGAAACAAAGGAGGACATGCATTATCAGGCCCCAGCCGCGAAACGGGAGGGGTAGTAAGGCAGACAGTGCTCATTGGACAAATCCGGACACACTCGAAACACCAAGTGCAGAGGAGATGGAAGGCTGGCAGTTTCGGTTTTTAAGTAGCCAGTTGGAAAGGGGAGCATGTGGCAGGGTGGGGGGGCGGACTGTGGGGGGCGTGGTAATTCTTTAAAGAGCGTAAGTTCCAAGGACTGAAGTCATCTATCACCTTTGCAGCCTGGGCGGCTAGCTCCATTCGCACACTCCAGCCACAGGGACCTCTCCAGAATGCTAATTTGATGTGTACAACCATCCCCATTGTCCACAGGAGAAAACCCAAACTCCTTAGCATGCATACAAACCCATGGTGAGGACCCCGCTTACACAACCGAACTCCTCTCCCACGCACGATTCCTTTGTCCTGTTCTACACTCCCCAACAACACTCCATTCGCTCAGACGCCCGCAGGCCTTCGCACATGCCATCCTCTGTGTGGCAACCCTCTTTCCTCCACTCCTCCATCTGGCTAACTCCTACTTGTCCTTGATGTCTCAGCTAAAATTGGCCTCCTTCAGGAAGTCTTCCCTGACCATCATTACATGGGGACTTAGTATCTCTTGTCAGCCTCTTAACAGCACAGCCCCGCCTGGCTGTATCGTGGATGCCTCAGTACTTGTCTCTAAACTATAAGTTCCATGGGCGCAAAGTCTTCCTTGTTT
Organism: Saccopteryx leptura; assembly: GCF_036850995.1. NCBI lineage: Eukaryota > Metazoa > Chordata > Mammalia > Chiroptera > Emballonuridae > Saccopteryx > Saccopteryx leptura. The sequence goes on from NC_089503.1 coordinate 40,739,510, forward strand.
GTGATATTTCCAGTACCCTGAACCACGCCTGGCAATGAACAGATGCGCAAAACTGTCTATTAAACAAATGAGTAAATATGCAGAGAAAGAACCTTCACACCAGCTGAAAGCAGCAGTCCCCAGCGGGCCGCACGTCCTGCCAAGACAGAGTCAGGACCCCCTCTCCACCCCTCCGGCCCCATCCAGATGAGTCCCCACCTGGCACTGGGAGATGGAGATCAAGTGAGTTCACAAAGTTGAAAACCATATAGGACACCAGAAACAAAATCCCTGTGGAGGGAACTTGGGAGTTACCCCAAAATAGGAGAGCAGAGGTGGACAGAGGTGGTGTGTGAAGCGCCAAGTGTGGGGCCAGAGAGATGAGGAAGGGGGCCGGAGAATCGGGAGCAGATGGAGAACGAGGTGATTCCGAGGAGGCTCCTAAGTCAAGAGCGCACGGTGCAGCTTCTACGGGTGTGTTTTAGAAGCCAGAACGAACCAGAGCCTCCTGCCATCGGGTGGTCAGGCGGTGAGGCCAGATCCTCTGCAAGGCAGAGGTGACACCAGAGATTCCAAGAGAAAAACTAGCTTGGTAAATTGAACAAACCCCCCCCCCAATAATAATTAATTAATTAAGGGCCGGGTGAGGGGAACGAGGAGCAGAGCCCTGGTGCCAGGACCCCTCCCAAGGGCACGGGCAGTTCCAGGCTGGCGCGCGGAGAAGCCTCAGGAAGCCTGGAGACAAGGGAGCCGAGGCCCCGGGTCTGTCCGCTCTGTGACCACAGGCACACGGCCTGCTGCCCCGGGTTCCCTTCGGCTTTTCTGGAAGACATTCCCCTCCACAGTTTGTCATTCCTCAGGGTGCTTTCCCCGTTGAAACTACTCCTTACACAGTCCAGTAGACAGGCCCCTCATTCAGCCGGTGAGGAAACTGAGGGGTAGAAAAATAGTCACCTGGCCAAGCTCACCTAGCTAGTGGGTGGCCAAGCTCAGATTCATATCTAATGAGTCCATCATCACTTGCTCTCCTCCAAGCCCAGCAGGCTGCCAGGTGGCCCCCCGCTTCCCCCCAGCTGTGAAGTGACAACACAGAAGTCAAACCAGGTGAGAAGTTGGCAAAATGTGTTCCGCCTCCGCCTACCCCACCAGGCTCCTGGTAGCTCTTTCCTGGTACTTGTTTCTTTGTATCCAGGGTCAGTTGCATATCCCACCCTACCCCTAAGGCCATGCTTCTCCTTCTCTGCCCCGGAGACCCTGTCTTGTCTATTTAATAAGCAATCCACACCAGCGTAACTATGGGTGATAACATCATGTGACATTCCTCCTCGATAGCCCTTTTGCATTTTCTTACAGGGCTCTTTTTGGAGACCCAATGCCTTTACCCAAAAGCCTAATAAAAATAGACAAAATGAGAACAGTCACTGCTCCCCAGTGTCTCTACTCTTTGCCGGGCACATGCACAGATGTTACTAAGCAACTACTGCCAATCCCATTTTACAGATGAGGGGACCAAGGCCCGGAAAGATTTCATCACTCATCCAAAGCCTTGGCTGGGAAGCGGCGGGCTAAAGCTTCCAACCTAGTCTGGCTTCCTCCATGGTGTCGAGCTGTCTTTCCACAGGGGGGTGTTTTCCAGTACCTGTGTATATGCACAGGGGTTGGGTGGTTTGCTGGCAGTGGACAGAGGGTCGGGTTTTCAGGATAAACAAACCTTTTGATAGCCTTCAGATCACTCCTCCGTATACACTAGAGAAAGGAAGGGATAATTTATCACAGAGCGGGGGACTGAGACCCAGGTGGGAAAGGAGAAGGGGAGGGAGTCAGTTCAGTGTCAGAATTTGAGTGAAAAACTATCCATATCCTGGCAGGCACCTCCCAAACATCTGCTTCCCTGTGTGTTGGGGAGACCCGGCAGTCTACACCAGCAGTCTCCAACAGACACATTGAGGAGCATTTCTCTTCTTATTCGTGAATGCTCAGAGCCATCGGGATTCTGGGCTCTTTTAGGATAATTAATACGAGACTCCTGTCTCGCAGGGACAATGGACAAAATATCTAGGATGGACAAGTCAGCTGTCTTTGCCTCTGTCCTTGGCCACCACACTCCTTGTCCACTGGCTTGTGTAACTCAGACTCTCAGTGGACAGTGCAGAGAGAGGACAGAAGGCAGACTCTCAGCAGTGGAGTTCTGACACCAGCCAGACAGCGCTTCCAAATTAAAACTAAAAGAAAAAATAAAAAAACCAAAAAAAAAAAACAAAGACATTTTACCCTCTGTTCTTTGATTCCCTGCTGAATAGGAGTGTGAGTTTAACATTTAATCATGCATTCATTGGAAGAAGACAAATCGTGGAGTAAATGTTTAAAGTGCAGAATCACTGAGCTCTTGGGCTATGATCACTCAATTTAGCTTAAAAATTAAGTTAGTGTTTTCTAACAGCAGAGACAAAGACACATTTGAAACTTTTTAAATGACAGATGCCATTTTTTTTAAATAATCTGATTTACAATGCTGTATACAATATAGAAATGTCTCCCTGATCGGAACCTAAGCTTAGGGCTATAGAACTTGTATCCATGTAATGCAAGTATCCACACAAGTATCCAGAGAGCTGGAAGTTGCTTTTTCACTATTGGTCTCATGGACCTAGAGGCAAATGAATTCTAGTCTTTCCCACCCACAAGTCCATTCAGGAGGCAATGCCCATTCCAAGTGAGGTACTGGTGAGGCCCATGAAGGAGAGGAACTTGCCAGTAGTGAAGGAAATAGTTGTGGGTCCATGCAATTAGCTCTGCCCCCTGCCCCCAGTTCAGGCCTCTCCTCTCTTACCCAAGTGACTCCCTGAGCTCCTCGTTTGACTCCCATTTCCTCCAATAAACTCTCAACCTAGAGTTATTGTTGTCAAACACAATGTGGTCACATTGTTCATAATTAAAATCCTTCCATGGCTCCCCTGGCTCTTATGAAGTAAGCCCAACTACTTGGCAGAACTTATGCTAGGGCTCCAAGCAATGGGGCCCCCAAACTTTCTGTCTTCCATCTTACTCTGTGCCCGAGGTCTCCACCTTGTCTTCACAAGGCCGAGCAGCATTGGATCACACCTTTGCCTAACCGTCTCTTCCCACTCTTCCCTCGCTCACTCCTCAAACTGGCCAATTGCTCTTTCTCAAACAGAGCCTTTCTCCTACCTCACAGCCGTTGCACATGACTTTTTCTCTCCCTAGACCAGTATCCCATTAGAGAGTACATGGCTCCCTACTTCCATTCCTTCCTGCCCTGGACAAATGTCACTTAGAGAGCCCATCATTAACTACTCCATCTGAAATAACACCCCTTCCCTTAATCACGCACTCTACGTCCCTGACGTTGCTCTCTTTTTCCCCATAGTGTTTGTGACACCTGGCACATAATATCTACTCTACATCTGTTTATCGTTTGTCTTCCCATACTTGAAAAGAAGCTTCATGACATCAGGGACTTCTCTGCACTATCCTCTGTGCACAGAAAAGTGCCTACTGCACACATTGTTGGTACTCAATGAGTATTGATAGAATAAATTAAATGGATGAATGGCAACCAGTTCAGTCTGCTGTTCCCCAAACAAAGCATGCTGCTGCATGCCTCCCTATCTTCCAACATGTTCCTTTTACATGGAATGCCCTTCCTCCAGGTTCTCTTACTAGACTAACTCCAGCTTTTCTTTAATTCTCCCTTCTCTGAGAACTTCCATGTCCCTGCACCTTGGACTCAGGCCTGGTGAGGGTGCCAACTCTATGCCCCATGCCAGCACTGGAGTGTAATTGTTGATGTGCTGCTTTTGTCTCCTTTAGGAGATGCCAAGCTCCTCAGAATATATACATATACATATATATATAAAGAATATATATATATATTCTTTTTTTTTTTTTTTTTTTTTTTTTTTTTTTGCATTTTTCTGAAGCTGGAAACAGGGAGAGACAGTCAGACAGACTCCCGCATGCGCCCGACCGGGATCCACCGGCACGCCCACCAGGGGCAACGCTCTGCCCACCAGGGGGCGATGCTCTGCCCATCCTGGGCGTTTCCATGTTGCGACCAGAGCCACTCTAGCGCCTGAGGCAGAGGCCACAGAGCCATCCCCAGCGCCCGGGCCATCCTTGCTCCAATGGAGCCTTGGCTGCGGGAGGGGAAGAGAGAGACAGAGAGGAAGGCGCGGCAGAGGAGTGGAGAAGCAAATGGGCGCTTCTCCTGTGTGCCCTGGCCGGGAATTGAACCCGGGTCCTCTGCACGCTAGGCCGACACTCTACCGCTGAGCCAACCGGTCAGAGCCTATATATTCTTAAGCACACAAAAGGTCCTGGCAGGTGGTAATACTCCATACATGTCTGCTGAATTAGCAAATAAATGGTAACAGCGTGCATCTATTGAGCATTTTCTATTTGCTTGTCACTGTTCAGCACTTTGCAAAGATGAACTCATCATCCTTTTAACACCCCTATAAGGTAGGTGCTGATACAACCCCACATTTCAGATAGGTAAACAGAGACACAAGGAAGAGAAATAAGTTTCTCTAAATTTATATATCCTAAGTGGCTGAAGCCAGCTTTGGAGTCTGGACTGTTAACCACCACCAACTATTGCTTTAATAGTAAGGGAAATGGTGGAGTGGGTAGTGGCATAAATGTTGGACCTTAAATGACATCTTTTTCTCTACTTTTCTCTCTACACTCCCTCTGTTATTCTTACTTCCTCCTGTCTCCACAGAAGTACCCATACATTCTATTTTAACATATGCTTATTGAGAAGCGACAATGTGCCAGGCGCAGCATTAAGGGATGGAAATAACCGCATAAGTGATGCTCTTGTAGAGCTTCTGTCTAGGAGGGAGACAGGCACTACTTAATCACAGTAGTTTACATGGACAGACAATAGGAGCTCTTCATTGATTCATTCATTCATTCAGTTGTCCAATAATGTCTAGTGCTGGCCTACTCTGTGCCAGGAGCCGTTCTAGGTGTTGAAAGTGAAGCAGTATCTCTGGACACTCAAATAGACTGAAAATAAATAATCAAACAAACAAACAGTGAAAATAATTTTAAAGTTATATAGATTTCATCATAGGCATAATAGGTGGGAGCAGGGGGGGGCATATTAAGATGGAAATCTACAAAAAGCTAGGAAAGCATGTGGCTGGGGGTCGTGATCTAGACACAGAAAGATAGAAACCAATGCTTATGAAGTGCTTACTGCATTTCAAGCTCCAAGCTCTGAGTATATCAGTCAATTTATTATTCACAGCAAGTCTATATTGTGGGCACTATTGTCAACTTCATTTTACATGTGATGAAAATGTTAGACTCAGAAAGTTAAATAACTTGCTCAAGTCAAACCATTGATAAATAGCAAACCTATGATATAAACCAAGGCAGTCTTGCTTCCGACTCCACACTCTTTCATTCCAAGTCAACACTTGTTCTACCATCTACAGAGGTAGTATTGGCATGAGGTATCAGGAGCTGTGTGATTCTGAGTGGGCCACCGCCTCTTTGGGCCTCAGCATTCCGGCATGAAAAGCAAGACTGCTGGACTTGATCAGAGCCCAATAGTCTTACATGGAGGGTGAAAGACCCTTGGAAATCATGGGAAGGATTTTGTGTGCATGTGAATATGACCATGTTTCTGAAGTATGGCACCAGAGTTTAAATTTTCAGTGTGGCCTGTGGCCACTACAAGGTACAGTAAGTCATTCCTTCCAGCATGTAGTGTTCCATGGAATACACCAGGAGCACACCCAGCATACTTTTGTATATAGCATACCATGCCCACTCTCAGAGGAACCCCAATGTCCACACTGCTTTCTGTCTAGAAAGAAAATTCTGGCTCAGTCTTCCATAGTTTTCCCTGCATCTCCCAGACTGTTCTTGCTTCCTTTGACTTGTGGTCACTCCTCCTCTAACTGCATCGTTCTGTACACAGAAGACCCAGACACAACCCTCCCTGGCCCTAATGTCATTAAGGCCAAGTCAAGCTGAGCTGCACAGTTGTGATTTCATAAATATGCCCAGTAAATCCAACAGTGAAACATTTTATTAGGGGGGAAATGTCATACATAAGTTATTTATTTGCCCATCAAAATGCGAATAAAACAACTTCATTGTACAATGGTACAGTGTGATTCCGTGGCTGCCAGCATGGTCCGTGGAATTTGGTTGTGTCCTTATATTTTGCATTTAGATCCCAAAGAAAAATAAATTCAGCTATTCAATGCTCGGGTCTTAAGTCACTTAACATTATATGCATCTTTCAATAATGCATTAACATATAAAATATATTCTTAAAGACAAACAGAGAAAATTAATATTTAATGGGCTACAAGCCACAAATGTCTTTAGAAGCATTGATTGCTTCCTAAATCCATTAGGCTCTATTTTGATCTCCAATGGCTGGAGACAGTCTGCTCTGCGGTAGGAGTTATTTTGGCAGCGCAATAATTTAAAGATGGCCAACGTTGTGACGACCTTCAGCTTTTGACAGTGAGTGCCAAAGAGCTCTTATAAGAAGACACAGCTCCTGGCACACTCCTGCCTGTTGTCACAATTATATATTTGCTACTCATATGAGAACTGCTCTTGTGTGATGAAATCTGATTAATCAGGCATCAGGCTAATCCAACTAACACACCAAAAGATCAGGTTGGAGCTATTTTCTATCCGGGCAATAACAACAATTATAATAGTAGAAGCTATCATTTATGCGATAGAGAATATTTACCCTGCACAACCCTGGGAAGCACCATTCACATCACAGGGTGGAAGATGACAGTCAAGTGTCCTGGCTAAGTTTTCTAATCTAACTATCACAGAGGCAGTATATAAGCTAGTGACAGCTTCATCCTCCCTCCTGCAATGACCTATGAGTTAGGAATCATCTTTCCCCATTCTATATTTGGGGAAAGGGATGTTAGCAAGTTATTGACTTACCTAGAGCCACACAGGTAGCCAGGGTTGGTGCTGAGATTCAAACCAATCCCTCTGCCTTCAAATCCTGTGTTGTTTCCCCTGCACTACCCTGGACGACATACAAGCTGGCTGGTAAGAGGGACCAATGTGACTCTAGGAGACTGAAAAAAGATACTAGCTGGAATGGATGCGAAAGCCAAAGCATTGCTTTCATATCACCCAGCTAGACCTTCAGAACTAGCAAAGCCCTTCAACAGAGGCTCCATCTGGAGCATGGCATGGAGGTCTCCACTACTGGGATGAAAATAACTCATTCCCCTTTCCCTTCTAACTCTCTGTGACTCATAATATACCAGGTGCTCCAAAGCTCTAACTGAAGGAAACCTTGGCTTTTAAGATTTGTTTCTGCTCTCTTTGGTGTTCCAATAGCCCCTTCGCCTCCATCAGAGAACCCACCACTCTATACCGTGAATGTGTATGACATCTCCAACACCCCACAGGACCGGGAGTGCCTGAAGACAGAACTTCTGTACACTGTCTAGCATAGTTGCTGATGATTTTCTGTTGACTGACTGACTAAATGAATGAATGAATGAACGTGCTCAAAGTTAAATGGATTTTTCACTGAACTTTTTCACCTCTGGACAAGTCAGAACTAAACACAGAGATGCCACCTTTCTCCAAGTCACCCATCCACACTCTGTGCATCCTTCTGGGCTCAGCCCAGATCACAGATCAGAATCATTCCTTCTCCCCTCATGCCACAGGACTCTTAAAAAAAACACTTTCATGTAGCCCTTGCCAGATAGCTTGGTTGGTTAGAACATTGTCCCGAAGCACAGAGCTTGCTGGTTCGATCCCCAGTCAGGGTACATATAGAAAAAGCTCGATGTTCTTCTCTCTCTCTGTTTCTCTCCCTTCCTCTCTCATTGAAATCAATAAAAATGAAAATGAAAAAACGCTCTCATGTAAACAATCTTATGTTTCCAAATGAATTAAGGAGTTCCTTATGGGAAAGAACTATTTTCAGAGAGTTTGAGGCATACACATATGCCCACAATATACAGGGTAGGGCACAAGTGGGTTTACAGTTGTTTATATGGAAAATAATACAACAATTAATAAATAATACAAGAATAAACTCCGTTTTGCATAGTCACAACTGCAAACTTACTTTTGCCCCACCATGTACTGTTTAACTTCCCTAAGTCCTAGCTTTCTCACTAGAGGAAAGCAAATAAACCAACTAACCCAATTAAGCCCTACAGTCAACAAGGTATTGTGTGTACATTAAATCCTTACAATGTCTCTGCAGGGAGAGAGAAATTATGCCCCTTTTACAGACGATAAACCTGATACCCAGAATTCTTAAGCAACTGTTCTATAGTTGGACAGACAACTATCCAGGGTCAGATTTTGTATTTGAATCAAACCAAGTCTCTTGTTCTTTCCAAGACACCAAACTGCATCCTGTTCTAAAATAAAATAATGGTCTCTTCTTTCTAATATTTTTCTGTGGCAGTTTAGTTTCTAGCAGTCAATAGTTGGTGATTCCATAATTACTCCCCAGAAATGTCACCATGTTTATCTCTCTCTCTCTCTCTCTCTCTTTTTTTTTTTTTTTTTTTTTTTTTGGTATTTTTCTGAAGTTGGAAACGGGGAGGCAGTCAGACAGACTCCCACAAGCACCCTACCGGGATCCACCCAACACACCCACCAGGGGGCGATGCTATGCCCATCTGGGGCATTGCTCTGTTGCAACCAGAGCCATTCTAGCACCTGAGGCAGAGGCCATAGAGCCATCCTCAGCGCCCAGGCCAACTTTGCTCCAATGGAGCCTTGGCTGCGGGAGGGGAAGAGAGAGACTGAGAGGAAGGAGAGGAGGAGGGGTGGAGAAGCTGATGGGCACTTCTCCTGTGTGCCCTGGCCAGGAATCAAACCTGATACTCCTGCACGCCAGGCCGACACTCTACCACTGAGCCAACTGGCCAGGGCCTGTTTGTGTGTGTGTGTGTGTGTGTGTGTGTGTGTGTGTGTCAGAGACAATGAGAGAGACAGAGAGAGGGACAGATAGGGACAGACAAACAAGAAGGGAGAGAGAGATGAGAAGCATCAATTCTTCATTGTGGCACCTTAGTTGTTCATTGATTGCTTTGTCATATGTGCCTTGACCAGGGGAATACAGCAGAGTGAGTGACTCTTTGCTCAAGCCAGTGACCTTAAGCTCAAGCCAGTAACCTTGGGCTTCAAGCCAGTGACCTTTGGGCTCAGGTCAGCGACCATAGGGTCATATCAATGATCCCACACTCAAGCCAGAGATCCCATGCTCAAGCTGGATGAGCCTGCGCTCAAGCTGGCAACCTCAGGGTTTTGAACCTGGGTCTTCTGCGTCCCAGTCCAACACTCTATCCACTGTACCACCTGCCTGGTCAGGCACCATGTTTGTCTCTTAATACTGAGATCAGACCTCCAATTCAGATGTATACCTGAAAGATATCCAAATGTTCTTGCTTTGCAATTCAAAATTTTTTAAATATATGCCCTTCTTTCTATTCATAAGCAAATTAGCCTAAGGCAGCTTTCCCACTGACATGAAGTCCTGATTCTCACTGGGGACATTTGATGGAACCTGGACTCTGCATCTTTGAATCTGATGCGACATGGTCGAAAGGTGAGTCCTAGAATGCTGCCACCCATGTGGGTGAAGCTCAAAGTTAGAGTCCTGAAAGGAATGGAAGAAGCAGAGATGGCAAGTAAGCCTGTTTCCTAAAGTCAATCACACTCTTATTTCTCTTCTTACCCACTGGTTTTTCCTCCATTATCTTTTGCCAATACTCCTCATTTTCCTGATATCTTAATGTTGGAGTGAGTGCCCCAGAGATCAGATCTCGGATCTTTTTTCCATCGACACTTATTCCCAGTGTCACGATTTTAACTACCACTTATACGCTGATGATTTCTAAATGTATGTGTCAGGACTGGACTTCTCTGAACCCCCTACTCATACTCAACTGCCTACTTACAGCCTCCACGTAGGGGCCTAACAGTCATCTCACCCTTAGAAGGTCCCAAACCCAACCTCCACGGTTTCTTCTCCCCACACTTCATCTCCTGCCTTCCCAGATTCATTAAACAGCAATTCCATTTTCCACAAGCTCAAGCCAAAAACTTGAGAGTCTTCCCTAACTCCTCACTCTCTTTCATAATCCAGAACTAATCTGTCAGCAAAATATTGTTGTTGCATATTCCAAATACATCCGAATCAAACCACTTCTCCCCAGCTCCATGGCTAGAGCCACAGTTTTAGTTGTCCTCATCCCCCCGCCAGGATCATTGCTGTGACCTGACTGTTCTCCTTCTGCCTCCCTCCTCTTCCAGCCACTGTCCAACAGCAACTTGAGCAAACCCTTTAATATGTAAGAGGGATGTGGTCTTTTCTCTGCTCAAAACCCTCTCCTGGGTTTTCATTTCCCCTAGTGTAAAAGCCAAAAATCCTATGGTCACCTACAGGGTCCCAAGCACCTACTCTTCTCCTCTAGTGTTCAAGGGGGATTAGCTGCACAAATTAAAGATGCTTCTCTGTATCCAGCGACGGAGCTTCAGGCTTCACTAGAGGCTGGGGGGGGGGGGCAGTACCGTATATCATACAGGGCTAGCCGACTTTGGAATCAGACCTGGTTCTAGGCTCAACTCCACCACTGGCTTTGGCCATTTAACCTCTCTCAGCTTCAGTTGCCCTCCATCAGTGGAGTTGATCAAAATGCCTACAGCTTAGGATCGATGAGAGAACATACACAGAGTGCTTAGCACAGGGTCTGTTATCTTGTTCCAATAGCACACTGGCCACATTTGTTCATCCTTCCCCAACCCAGGGCTAGCAGACTCCAAGGGCAGGCATTATGCCTCATTCTTCTGTGACTCTAGCCATACACTACGCCTGGCACAGTGCAAGCCCATCAGCAACGAGCTGTTGAACAGAATTGAAAACCTTCCGAGCTGGAGGGTCAGTCCATCCACAGAGACCTGTAGGAGAGAAGGAAGCCCCCTGTGTTACTACCCACAGAGATTACCGCTCTGCCAGGGCTGGAGCAAAGCGCCGCTGACCATCTCTCCGGGTTGGGGTCTGACTTCGGAAGGTAGCAAGAAGTGTGGAGGGGAGAGAGGGAGTTCTCGTTTATTTCCTTGCAAAATTCATCACCGACACTCAGCCTAAGACACGGGGGAAAACAAAGCTGTGTTTTGACTTCTAATTTATCTTCTTAATATCCACTTCCCCACGCTCTGGACCAGGGCCAACGAACGAGTCTCAAAGATCACATTTCACCAGCGACCTTGAAAGTGTGATTCAACATCTCTTTTTGCAGTAATAAGATCTTTTAACCGAAAGTGACCATTTTATGAGGCTGATACATTACAAAAGAGCCAATAGGCAAACTGAAGCTCAGGGTTATTAAAGCCCTGGGAGAAATCAATGAGCTCCGAAGCAGCATCCAGCTGTGACTGAGTAACAGTGACCCCGGGTTCAGGAAAGGGGCTTGCCAGGGGCTGAGGCTGGGTCCAAAAGTGCTGCTCACCCACCAGCCGTGAGCATGTCTATGGGTGAAGGAAAGGGCCCAAATCCTTCTCCCCTGGTGGGGGTAGGGATGGGGCGGGGGCGTCAGAGGGGGCCTCACGCAGCTGAGACTGGCAGGGTATCTCTTAATCCCAAACTGTGAGTCTGGGCAGGATGAAGGGGCTGGGTGGAACTGGGAGTCGGAAGGGAAACCGGGTTTCAGTAAGCAAGGGAAGGACCCTCAGAAGGTTCAAGAATTGAGGAAGGGGTTGGATGGTCAGGGACAGGAAAGCAGAGAGGTGAGCGAAGCCTAGGGGCACTTAGGAATGGCCAGTGTGTACGGCTAGCGTCACAGGCTCACCGTGGTGGCAGAGGCATGGGGCACAGAAAGGCTAGCTGTGGCTGAAGGAGCAGAGACAGGCTGACAGGGGGGAAGCCCGCAGTGCCCTTCCCCAGGCTTGCTTCTCTAAAAGCCAGCACTCTGGGTATCACAGAGCTTCTGGGACTCCAGCGACGCAGCCTGCCCCTCCTGCACATCTCCCAGGTGGAGGGGGCCAAGGAGAGTCAGGAAGAGAGCAGTACTGACAAAGCGGATGCTGCCCAAGGACACAAGTCTCTTCGCTGACACCAGTCCCAATCTCACCCCCATCACATACAGGCACTGATAAAGGCCCTTTCTCCTTTTCTCTGTCTCCTACCCACCACTGCAGCTCAGCCTGAGAATCCGAGCTGTACAAGCCCAAGCTCAGCATATACAGTTCAGTCTCCCATTTCATAGATGGGCTAACTGAGGCCAAGAGCACCAATGTACCTTGCTCAGAGAGGGAGCAGCTAGGCTAGGGCTAGTTCCTCGGTCTTCTGACGATAGTCCACTGATCTTTCTTCAGTGATACCTAATTCAGAGGCAGTTTTTATGCAAGGAAGGTGCATTTTTCATCTATTTTTATTACAAAATCAATACTTGTTCATTGCAACAAATCCAAATTAAATCTACGTGCAAAAATAATAATAAACTGTGGACATAATGTACTCCCCCACCCACAAACACACACACTAGAGGTAATCCATTCCATATGAGAGAGGTTAGGAGTCCACAGCTCTCTTTTAGGAGGCAAATATGAGGGCAGTACCCCCAACACACACACACACACACACACACACACACACACACACACACACACACCTTCAGAGAATTCAGCCCTCTCTACAACAGTACTGCCAAGTGCTCACTTAGTTTTGACTTGTGCACCTCCAAGACTGAGAGGGATCATTACTTCTGGAAGCATGCTGTCCTCTTTTCCATAACTCTGGCAGTCAGAATGTTCCTGCTTTAATTGAACAGGAACTTGTCCACCCATAGCATGAGTTTAATCCTTCTGACAACCCCAAACACCTCGCTTCCTCTTTTTATGGGTGTCCTCAAGTGTCTCAGAACAGTGTCCGCAGCCCTCCAAGGCTTCTCCTGGCCTCACAAACTGTCCCTCACAAACTTCACTAGTGGCCCGAGCCACACAGAACTGCAGAGGGAAACACACACCCATTATTCCCCCCCTCCCCATTCCCATAAAACAAGAAAGCAACCTCCCGTGAAGATACATAAACCCACTTTAAGAGAATCCAATATCCCTAAGTCCAAATGTAGCAGTCCACCCAGTAATGAAGGATGATTTGCTTGGATGATCTGAATTATTTTGGAAAGTAGAGATTCGACTTAAATGGGGAGCTCTACTGGAGTTTAAACATATTTTGCACTGCATGGCACTCATTGCTACACAAGCACTTGGGTCTCACTCCAAAGATAAAATGCAGGGTCACAGGCTACCCCTTAACCCAATATCTAGCCAAATTTTCCTCCTCAGTGAGCACCCAAGAAGGGATATGTGGCAGAGAGCAGAGTGCAAAAGTTGGCATAATGTGGAAACCCTCCACCAGGTGAGACGTTCGGGAAGGAAGGAGCATAAGCTTCCATCTAGAGACTCTACAGGCTTCATGGACCTTACAGTGTGGCCATCAGTAAGGACTGGACCACAGCAGGATGATAGTGATAGAGTGTTCTGAACAACATGGTAGCTCTTCACAGAAAATGCAGTGTGTAGACACCCTCACAGGTTGCACATTAATAGTGGAACATTACACACCAACCTAACACAAGCACCACGGGGCTGGGTCCTGGTCTCCCACATGCCACATGCCCCACTGTTGGGCACTTGGTTTGAATATTTCCTCCACGCCTCCTTGCTGTGTGATTTTGGGCCATAATAGCAACTGTTCTGTCCAGTGCCCGGCACCTACAACACACTCAAGTGCTAGCTGGTTGCAGTGGGTACTTAACAAACACCAATTGTTCTACTAATTGGAAGATGGAAGACACCCTCTGTCCCCTGCACTCTCTAAGCTGCTGAGATTGGTTATCATAATAACTATCACCACTAATTAGGGATGAATTAGGGGCATGTCAGGCAGGGCTCTGGGCACTTTAAATGCATTGTCAGCCAATCCTCACAAAACTCCAGGATGTGGGTATTTTTACCCATTGTGCTGATAGGACACTCTCAATTCCTGCCTGAGGCCAACTCTCCAGACTTACAACGTTGTGGGGAATGGCAAGGCTGGGATCTGTCTGCCAGGGCCGAGACAGCTAGGAAATGAGACTCTGTTCCGTCACAGGAGCACTCAGAGCTGAAGGGGCAGAGGAGGAGCAGGGACAGAAATGGGGACAAAAAGGAGAGGTGGGAGGAGGGACAGTGTCAAGAGCAGAAGCTGAAATAGAAACCGGAGCAGTCAGTGTGCTGGGTTTGCCTCCACGTAACATCTGGAAATTTGTAGCGGGCTCAGCCCCTCTCCTCCTGGAGGGATCCCTCCTGCCCTGAGAACAGGATGGCCCATTAGTGGGACATCTCTGGAGGCTCAGCTGCCTGCCCAGTGAGTCACAGGCTCCTTCACACTCCTGCAAATACGGTGCCCCTTGGACTGGATGTGGGCAGATGCACCTGCCTCTGGACAAAGTGGAGCTGGAGCCAGTAGCCCCTGCAGAGCAGTGGCCTGAGCTCTCTCCAAATGTTCTCCACAGACTGGACTCCACCTGGAGTGGTTTTGTCAGGATCACGAACACTCTCTCCTTCCCAGGCACCTGGCACAGAGGAGGCCCGCACCGGATGAATGTGCACTGAAGGAATGAATTGCAGCAGGGCGGGCGCTGTCCAAGGTAGCAAGGGGTGGGCCATTCTGGGGGTCTTGTCTTCCTTCCTTGGAATGTCTGTATTCCAACCATCAGGAATGCACCCACTCAGGTGCAGACAGGGACTCACATGCACCCAGACATATGCACAGGCACACTCCCAGAAACGGGTGCATGGGAACATGACCATGCTCTTCCTCACTGACCTCAAAGATCAGCAACAGAAGATTTCCAGATACCGTGTGAACCCGAACTCATGGCAGCTGCCTTGTACTCGAAGATCATTGGAACTGGCCTATTATCTCATTTCAGATGGGAAAAGGCCTGCCTCTGATGAGCGGGGCTTGGCAGCTCCCTGCACATTTGGCTTTCCAGGGTTACGTACTTATCAACCACACACTGCAGGTCAGAGCAAGCCCTTTGCTACTGCTCTCAGGTAAAGACGACCTTCCTGCATGTGGTCTGCAGACCCAGGTAGGGCGTCTGTGCCACCTCTCCTGCTTCCTGGCTGCAGGGCTCATTTCCAGCCACACTGAGCCTATTTCAGTCCTTCATGTCTCCCCTTGCTCTTGCCCATGCTGTTCCCTCTGCCTGGCACACTCTTCCCTTCCCTTTCACCCACTAACTCCTATTCCACCTGCAGGTTTCAGCTTGAAGAAGTCTTATCTCACCATCCCCCCAGGACGAGTCTCCCTTCCTACCCTCCAATGGCACCACTTCCCTGTCTGGATGCTCTATTTCCGTGAGTCCCTATGATTACTGTTGTCACTCCCACAGACTTTAAACAATGTGAGGGCGGGAGCTATGGTGACTTATGTTTATCATTATATTCCCAGAGGCTAGCATAGGTCCTGAAACAGGTAGGTGCTCCAGAAAATACTGGCTAAGGGAATGAATGGATGAGTGCCCAATGACCCTGGCAACAGTTGCTCTACACAGTCATTCTTTGGGGCTTGTGATTTGTTTTTTAAATCAAAGATTTTTCTTTCCCATTATAAAAGTAACATCTATACCTTTAAGAAAATAAAAAGTAGAAGACACCTCCTTTCCTAGGATCTAAGGTTGTTCCCCAACAGTAAAACATGAGGGGCCACTGAACACAGCACCCAGAATGCTCAGAGACTCAACTACTTTCCTGGCTGTGGTCAAGGGGAGGGGGGCCAGGGAGAAGAGAACTGTGCGGGAGCGTTTGGATTTAGCCTCCAGAAGAGACCTAGGATATGTCCTTTGACCTTCTACTTCACTCCCCAGCAAATCCCTAACCCCACCCCCATAATGCAGGTCGTCAACATTGTTGCCTCGGAAAATGGTCCAGCGTTCACAGTCCAATAGAAACAAATGCTTGATACAACAGTCTACATGAATTTCTTTTGCACTTTCATAAGTGAGATTTGACTTTATTTTTTTTATTTATTTTTTTTAGTGAGATCTGACTTTAAAAATAAACACCTTAGATTAATACATTCTTTCTAAAGCAGAAGTAATACTATGGAGCAAAAACGGCTCTCAATTCCGTACATTTCAAATTTAAAGCAAGAAGATTGTTACTGGGGAAAAAATAATCAGGCATATAGGGGAGAGGAGAAAGAAAATCCCAGTTAAAAAGCCTGGAGGTAATGATTCAATTGCATTAACTTCTTTCTCAGGTTTCTGTCTGCAAAAGGTACTTTTCATTTCAAGATAGTGGAATAAATTTTAATTTGACAGCTGATATGAGTCCCGTTGCAAAATTAAAATGCATTTTGTCAGGATTCTTTTTCAAAGAAATTATATTTTATTGACACAGATCATTTCAGGCTACAGATACTGTCTACATTTTATAAGGCCTGTAAACAGACAAAGGGACCCACACCTTCCTCACTAAGCCAGCGGAGCGCAACGAGTGGAGCGGGATGGAAACGTCTTAAAGCTACAGATCAGCCCAGTCGAGTTAACAGCTGAAATGAAGAACAGAAGCTTCCAAGACAAGGCAGCAGATTTTAGATACCTCCCCAGGAACAAGGCATAAAGGCTGTCTGGAACCTTTATCCGAGACCTTCTGGATGACCACCTGAGAAAGGGGAAACTTAGTCTTTCACTTCGTCATTCCCACAGCATGGTGCACCAGGCAGAGCGGAACACTCCAGTCTCCACCTAATCAACCCCCAAGACCCTTTTCACAAAGGAGAGAGGATGGACATTCTGGGAAAGGGGGGAGGATGACCTCAGGCTACAGATGCTTCTCCTGTAACTGCTGGCAGGGCCTGTTTCACCTTGGCACCGCGTGCAAATGATGCTGAGTGACGTCAATGCCATTCACTAGCCTCTAGAGGAGCCATGCAGAGTCCTGCAAGCGAGAGTTCAAATCCCTGCTCCAGCACTCACTGGGAATCTGAGCAAGCCACTTAACCTCTCAGAGCCTCTCTCTATATATTTTTTTGGATGCAAACCAGAAATGTGACATACTTCATGAGTATAAAGTATATATTTGTGCCAGGCACTGTGCCTGACTTTAATGCCAGATCACGTTCAATCCCCACGGCAGCCCTAATGAGGCAGGAACTACATGGTAGTTTTAGGCAGGGCTGCAAATTATTTTCTACTATTCCCATCAAAAGGTGGTATCTGATTTCCTTCCCTTTAATTTAAGCCAGGCTTCCAGACTCACTTCTAATGAATAGAATATTGCAGAAGTGATGTAGAGTAAATTTTGAGGCTGGGTCATGAAAGGCAATACATCATCTGCCGGGCCCCCTCCATACTCTCTCCAATCAGGGTCCAGCCACCATGTGGTGAGGAAGCCCAGGACACAAAGAGAGGCCACGTGTAGCCCAGCTAGGCCCCCAGCTGACTATCAGCATCAACTACCTGTATGTGCGTGAGTGAGTATGTGCGTGAGTGAGTGAGTACGTGCGTGAGTGAGTGAGTGCGTGAGTGAGTGCGTGAGTGAGTGAACCTTCAGATGACTCCAGCTTCTAGCTTCCCTAGTTGATGGTGAATGAAGCAAAGAAAACCACCCCCACTGAACTCTGCTCAAATGACAGATTCGTGAACAAGATAAGTGTTGTCATTGCTTTCTATCATTGTGTTGGGGTGCTTTATTGTATAACAATAGACTCCTGGAACAATTTCTTATTGCATGCATTTTACAGATGAGAAAATGGGCACTGTCAGGACTTCAACCAGCTGGCAAAGCCAATGCCCACAACCACTGCCCCACACCACCTTCCCAGCCTGACTCTCTGTCATCAACTCTAAGGCCTACACAGAGAGAGTCTGACTCATCATCAGGTACCCGAAAACACTAATCTGGGCCCTCCATCCCCTGGGCATTCTGGTCAAGGATTTCATGTATTCCTTTCTTTGCTATGATTTGTAATCATTATTTATTTTTTTTAAGTTTCATTTAAATGTCATTTTCTTGGGAAAAGCAACTTTAAAATAAACACATATCTAGGAGACATGGTTAATCTGTTGTGGGTTGAGCTGCTGGGGATGGGGACATGGAGAGGAAACTGACATTTTTTTAGCATCTCCTATGTGCACAGCACTATGCTAAGCATTTGTCATTCATTATTCTGGACACATAGAACAAATAAAGAAGAAAAGTTACAGTTAGTTGAGATTGAAATCCAGTGGTTGTTACAATGCACAATATAAAATCCACCTCTCTCACCAGTTCCTGCTCCTCCCCCACTGCCCCACACCCCACTAAGAGGCATCAAAATCCCTGTTCTTCTCTTACTATGATGCCATTAGCAACATCCAACTTCAAAATCATGCCCTACTGTGTCTGCTATGTAAAGGCACACACATTAACAGAGAATGTTTTGTTCATTCCTGCTGTTCACTCTCGTGTCCTCCTCAAATTCAAAGGGTCTTTTTTGTGTGTGACAGAGACAGAGAGAGACAGAGAGAGGGACAAATAGGGACAGACAGACAGGAAAGGGAGAGAGATGAGAAGCATCAATTCTTCACTGTGGCATCTTAGTTGTTCCTTGATTGCTTTCTCATATGTGCCTTGACCAGGGGGCTATAGCAGACTCAGTGACCTTGCTCATGCTGGTGAGCTGTGCTCAAACCAGACGAGCCTGTGCTCAAGTAGGTGACCTCAGGGTTTCGAACCTGGGTCCTCTGCATCCCAGTCTGATGCTCTATCCACTGCGCCACCACCTGGTCAGGCCAAGGGGTCATTCTTAATGTCATTAATAATTTTTAAAATACCTGACCTCCTTTGAAATTTAGAGCATCAAAACTCAGTGAATTTCTAACTTGAGGATGGTGAGGAAGTCATATATGAGGACAATTCTTCTGCCTAACATGTGTGGACAGAACAGGTAGAAACGAGGCTGAGGCTTTGGGAAAAAGTGAAACTGCAGGCTGGAAAGAGACAGAGGTAGAATACTGAGAAGGAACCGACTGGTCACTGAGCACAAGACAGGGGGACAAGGCAGAGGAGGCTTGGAAGGGACACTGATGGGAGGCATGGCAGGGGTGCCTCCTTGGAAGTGAGCCACAGTGAAGGTAAGAGGTGAGGCATGCTCAGAACGAGAGCGAGAGCGGGGTTGAAAGGAGACAGCAGGTACAATGAGTCCTAGGGGTACAATGAACCTGGTGAAATGCTGGACCCAGTACTTACTTGGTCAAGGATGCCTGTGGACAAATTAATTACTTAGCCTCTCCACTTCTCAGCTCCTTCATCCTGACAAAGGGGAAGGAGACCAGAGAAGCCCCTACCTCTGGAGTAACTGGAAGAGATAATATCACTCTGCTCATAGGATCAATTCAGCTACCGTGCGTAAGAACTACACAATAAAGAAGGGCCGTCCCGAAAACTCAACACGCTCACACCCACCTTGGGGCCTCTTGTCCATGAGGCTTCCTCCTCCCCAGGTCTCCCAGCTCCTTCTCAGCAGCGGGGGCTGCTCGGAGGTCCCATCCCCAGAGAAGCTGCCCCCGCCCCCCAGCCCTCCCTCCAGACCCCGTGCCCTTGCCTCCTTGCAGACCAAGCTGTGGTGTGGCTCATTAGTTCTCAGTTATGAGACAATCCATCAGCCCATTCTCTCCGCTCCCTGACCATGTGAGTTGATGTTTCATTCCTCCCCTAACTGAAACAACATGATTTCTATGTTTTACTTGTTTATTGCTTCTGTCCAGGGCTTTATCCATCTTGTTTACCTTGAATTCCCAGGGTTAGCACACAGTAGGAGCTCAGTGAATGTTTGCAGAAGGAAGAAATTCATACAGATGACTATTTTGCAAGAAGGAAACAGAATTAGACATTTGGGGAAGGTCTGGGGGTTATCTACCGGGGACCAAAAGCTAAGGCAGGGGGGTGCTGAGCTCCTGCCTGGGGAGACTCGAGAGACAAAACAGTTTGGATCAAGGACCATCCATCCTGAAAGGCCAGAGAGAGGGGTTTAAGGAACAGAGTCAAGAGGGTCAAAGCAGAATCATCACAGACTCAGGCCACCATACCTACACAGCCAAGCCCAGAAGTGAGGGACCACAGGGAGGATTCTGGAATGGACCTCAGGCCCCAGGAGGTTATCATCTAATTGAGCTTCATATATAAACTGTCCCACAAATTTATGAGCCTGGAATTGTTTCCTGGAATGTTTGCACAAATGGTGCAGATTACGAAACTCTGGCCAAAGGGAAAATCACATGGGGCCAGGGTTACAGAGCAGGCTGGGGCCAGGGTTACTGAGCAGCCTGGGGCCAGGGTTACAGAGCAGGCTGGGGCCAGGGTTACTGAGCAGCCTGGGGCCAGGGTTACAGAGCAGGCTGGGGCCAGGGTTACAGAGCAGCCTGGGGCCAGGGTTACCGAGCAGCCTGGGCCCTTGACGAGATGACGGGAGTTCTCCTTCTGACCCAAGGCCACAGTTTTCCTGGTCTGAGCAGCTCAGTTGAAAGGTGAAGTAGAAACATGATCAGTCCCTCACTGCTCAGACCTCAGACCTGTGGGCTAGGCAGGAGGCTTTCAGGGAAATTCAAGAGGCTTCGGTCAACTTGCCTATGCTCTAGAAACACAGATGAGATGTTTGGAAAGAGCAGGCTTTGAAAACAGTAAGGCACCGAAGACTCAGAGTTCCATAAGCATCTTTAAAGCAACTACTGTGCACCAGGCGGGAATTGCACTGGCCTATTCACGTACACTGTGGTGTTTAACCCTTGTAGCAGCTCTATGAGATGGCTGTCCTTGATCTTCATGATCCAAATGTGGAGCCTGAGACTCAGAGAAGAAAAAGGACATGCTTAGCCTCATAAATCTGGTGGGTAGGAGAGCAAGTTTCAAATCCAGTCATTTTGAGTTCAAATTCTGTGCCTTCCTGGTATGTTGCTGCAGCTTGGGAAATGTAAGACACTTTGCAAAAACACATTGTGCTACCAATAGGCAACTTAATACGTGTAGGTGACTGGTGAGTGTGTGTATTTCCCCAGACCCACAGACTAAAGGTCCTGTGTTAATTTTTATCTCTCTGGGCCCTACTGCCCTGCCTTGTGCATCGTAGCTCCTGATCCAGTGTTGGCGGAAATGACTAATGGTGGACTGACTGCTACCAGCCAGCATCCCGTTCCACTGCTCATCCTCTACGTGACCATGGATAAACAAGTTTATGAGATTCCCTTCCATCAACTGAGGAAGAAGGCTGAGGGTTTCCATAGCAGCAAACTAGAATGGCAAGCCAGAAGTGAGTCTGGTTCCTAGTGGAGAACTGAGTGCAGACCGGAGAGATCATAACTCTAGAATGAAAAAGACAGGGATTCACATTCCAGCTTCACAGCTAGTGTGTGGTCCCAGATGAGATATTTCACCTTGCAGAACCTCAGCTTCCTCACCAGTAAATGGGGATAATGCCACCCACCCCAGAGGGTTGCTGTAGGGATTATAGATAATGCATGTAAAGTCTGTGGCACATAGTAGGTGTTCAGTCCACTACGGCTAGTGTGAATTTTAGGGACAATGCCAATGACAGAGCCACGGCTTCACAGATTTTATTTTGCCCAGTGTGCCACGTGACTAGTGTTTATTTTACAATGTCACTAGGGAAGCAGCCGTTCTCCAGACCCACCAGCAGCACCCGCTCCCCCTCACACTTCCTCCCAGTGGCAACACCCCCATCATCTGCAGCTCAACCGTTCTGTGCGGATTACGTTACAGAAAGTTTATAAAAACCAATTCTCAGATGGAATATATATTACATGGGTGTTTTTGATACCTCGCAATTAAAATCTTCAGAATGAGAAAGACAATCAGCAAACTTTCAGTGTCTCCACTGAGGCTCGACCCCGAGGAAGCCAGACTCAGGCCAGGGGATGTACAGCTGTTTTTTTTTCTGGGATTCGGAACAGCTGGAGAAAGTCAGCCACTTGCGAGGTCTGCAGAGATAAGCAATGTGCTTGCCGGGAGAGTCACACATGTCCCATGATCCTGAGAAACTCCAACATGCAACTTATAATCTGCTGCTATATGAAGTATTCCAAACCATGCAAAGATTTACACAATGTTTCCAATATACCATAACCCCTTTTCCTTCCTTTCCAAAGTCTGAGGTTTCTGCTGTGCAGTTTCCAAGGTTTCGCCTCCTAGGAAGCTGGCTATTATGCCTTCCTTCTGTCGTCATTTATTCACTTTTTCCATATCTACCACGTGCATTCAAGCCACCTGAGGATCTTGTTAAAATACAGATTCCGATTCAGTGGGGCTGGGAAGGGATTCCGCTGCTGGTCACACGCTCAGAGTAAAGGGACACGAGGAAACCAGTGTGTGCCCAGTGCCCGGAGTCTATCAGAGGGAGCCGAGTGTTCGCAGGTTCTTCCTCTCCTCTGAGCCTTTTCTCTGAGAATGGAACTCTTAAATTAGGCTTGAATATTAAAGAACTCTTTAAATCATATTACAGCAAAGAGCAAAATTTAAAGAAAATACATGACTTCTTTACAGTTGTTGCTCTGAACCATTTTCAACCATCGTCACCAACATTAGAAAGTGTCCTGTCCTCTGGTCGCAGTCTCTGGGGCTTTCTGGGTCAAGTCCCCTGGCGTCTACCCTGTCCCTGGATTGCCGGAGCCCAGTGCTTTCTGTGACCTCGCAGCCTCACTCAGCAGCCACCACTACTCAATCCCTCCCTGTCATTTCACTCAGGGAGGAAAATACTGTTCCTTTCCATTTAGTCCACAAAACTAGGAAAAGAAAGAAGGTGTCCCCCAGAGGAAAAGATTTGAGAGACTCAACAGCAGCTCTCCTCCACATCCCCCTCCCAGGCCCCGCCCAGCCTCAGCCACAAACAGTCTCCTACACTCACAGTGCTGGGCCCCAGGCCTTTCCGCATGCTGTTCCATCTCCTGGAAATGCCTTTCCGCGCTGAGCACCTCTCTCTGTGCAGGGTGGTGCTCTGGTTCATCCCTGACCCTCGGCTCAGGAAAGCGGTCCGACACCCTGGGCCTCAGCCAGCACCTTCCCCATTGCAATTCTCCTTTAGCCACCACGGCCCTGAGCGTCTGACTGGCCCGAATCACAACTGGTTAAAACACATCAAAAAGGACAACAGAACAAGGAAGATTTTTAAATTAGAAACATGAACTGATTAACTTTTTTTCTCCAGAAAGGGCCTGCCAACCTGTGTGTGTGTGTGTGTGCGCGCGCGCGCGTGTGTGTGTGTGTGTGTGTGTGTGTACACACGCGCGCGCGCGCATGCATGCATGCGTACGTGTGCTCAGCAAATGAGAGATTGAGAAAGTGGTATCTCTGGAAAACGTGCAACGGAACCAAAATGGGGAATGAGGGTGAGGTTCTCATCCTGGGTCAGGCAGTCATCACCTGGGTGGCCGTGGGAACCCACTCCCCCCCACACACGCCTTTGCTTACACTCTTCCAGGAAATTATTTCTGAACATCACGCCTCCGCCATTGCTTTTTTAAACCTTTCACCTGCTGCCCTTTTGAGTTTTGGAGAAAATAACTTCAACAAGCCCCAAACTATAAAACTAACTCACTTTAGTTTTGCCAAGTCACATTTTCTCTCTATCAGACCAAGGTCAAAGTTATGGACACTTTCCCTAATGTTACACTACGGCTCACTGAAAATGGAGAAATCCTTACATGGAAGGTATTCTAAATGCTGCGCCATCTCCACCTTGAACTTGATAATACAGGCTCCTCGCTGCCTCATGTTGTCTCTGAGAATCTGTTCAAGCACATCTGTGTCTCCCCTGAGATTCAGATTCCACAAGCATTTGTGGGGTACCTATAACATATCAGGTTTAAAAAAAAAACAAAACATGACCCATAAAATCAACCATACTAGAAATATTATTATACCCATTCCACCCAGTAGAAAACAGAGGCTCAGAAAATAACCATGACTTGCCCAAGATCATGTAGAGAAGACATCATAGAGCCATAGTCCTAACCAATCCCCTACCTTCAAATCCAGCGCTCTTCTCATTACAAAATGATATCAGTTTCTCACATCAGAGTTTCTTTTTTGTGTGTCATCCCACAGGACCTGATTCAATGTTGGGCCCCCAAAATATCTGCTGCATGGATTTAACCTGTGCCTGGCTTGCATTCGTGCCTTTGGGCAAGCAAGTAAACAAAGCCACACAACTTATGGCTTAAGACTGTATTCATTTAAAACAAAACTTTCTTAGCCTGTCCTGTGTTGGCGCAGGGAATAAAGCGTCGACCTGGAATGCTGAGCTCACTGATTCAAAACTTTGAGCTTGCCGGGTCAGGGTACATACGGGAGTTGATGCTTCCTGCTCCTCCTCCCCCCTTCTCTCTCACCTCTATAAAATAAGTAAATAAAATCTTAAAGCAACTTTCTTATATTGAGAGATCAAAATGCCACTGTATTTAAGAAGAAATTGAGGGGGGGAAAAGTTTCAACAAATAGAGTGAGCTCATTATAAATAATAGCATGCATTCCTATGCACTTATTTCCCAGGAACTCAAATGCAGAGGCAAAAGGCCAGAGGGTGAAAATTTACCCTTCAACTCTTTCCTGTTGAAACCAACCCCAAGTGTGAAAAATGACATGCAGACAAAGGCACCTTGAGATTTCTCACTTTTGGTACAAAAACTCACATTTTCTTTTCGATTGTCAGATTTATCTTGAAATTGGTTGTAGAATAATATGTGCTCCTGAGAATCAAGAAAATATGGTAAATAATGCCAGCTAGGTGGTGGCTGATTAACAAAGCTTTATTTTGCAAACTGTCTCCATGCATGAACTGTGTTTTACCCACTGTGAACTCTAAATACATAATTGCTGGATAAGTGCATGAAGGAATCAACATATTTATCCAGAAACTATTTTATCGCATAAATCACACTATTTTGAACAGAATTTAACATGAACAGAAATTTAAACTGATTCTATAACAGGAAAGAACTGAAGCCCTGTTTGCTCTACATCCTTACCAACTATGGGAATTAGCAGGCTTTTTTTTTTTTTCACTCATTCTAATGTGTATGAAGTGGTATTTCACTGTGGCTTTAAACTGCATTTTCCTGATTTCTAAGGATGCAACTCCTTTTTATGTGCTTATTAGCCACTCTTATATGTTCTTTTGTGATGTTCAAATCTTTTAGCCAGTTTTTGTCGAGTTGTCTTTTTATTGTGTATTTGTAGGAAACCTTCATATATCCTGGATGGGAGTCCTTTGTCAGATGTATGCATTGTGAATAATTCCTCCTGGTCCATGGTTCGCTTATTCTTGCAAAAGCACGTTTTTGCCAAGCTTGAAATAAACTCATGCACATCCATTACGTCCCAGCTCAGGGTGGGAGAAAGCCAGTGGTGAGTGTGCCAGCACAGAGAACGCTGCTCCAAGCGCTTCCGTGACTGATGCCTTGTGAGTCCGCGAAAGAGTTAACCACCCTGATCTTATATGGAGGATTATAGAGGCTATAATCATTGGATGTATCATCTTCACACAACATTAGGGTGCTTAATTCTTTCACAGATCAGTACAATTTCTGGTGGACGGAACCGATTGCTTGACTGGTGGTTGGAGTAGACGGCTAAGGCGAGCAGCTATCAGTTTTCATCCTGTGGACCTCAGTCCTTCCAGGGGAGCTTGTGTTCACTGAGTGCCTGGACAGTGTCACAGGACACATGGTCCCATAAAGAACAGGATTTGCATAAGCAGAAGCACTTTTTGAGGGGAGGGAAGTAGTGCAGATGTCCATGTGCACACGTGTCCATGAAAACAATACCCATAATATTAACCATCCACAACCAGCATCCAACTAAACCACAAATAAGAGCGAGACAACCCCATACTTGATATTTCCACAGATACCCTGTGTCAATTCACACCTGCCTTGTCTTTCACACTGTCCAAGTCAATATTTGTCTAAGGTGATAAGGGATGTTTAATGTTACTGCTAAAACAGACAAGGTCAAGAGTTTTTAAATTTTTTATTTATTTACTTTTTTAGATTTTATTTATTCATCTTTATTAGAGAGAGGGGGAGAGAGAGAGAGAGAGAGAGAACAGAGGGAGGAGCAGGAAGCATCAACTCCCATATGTGCCTTGACCAGGCAAGCCCAGGGTTTTGAACCGGCGACCTCAGCATTCCAGGTCGATGCTTTATCCACTGCGCCACCACAGGTCAGACCTAAGAGTTTTTAGAACATAGATTTTTCTCTTTACCAAAATGATGCCTGTTTACCATGGAAAATCTAGAAAGTACAGATAAACACAGGAGAGAAAACATTTATAACCCCAGTCCCCAGAGATGAACATTTGAATATCTTAGGGAGTATCCTTTTAATCTTTTTTACATATATATAAATATGTTTTTTAGTTTTAAAAAACAAGTTTATGGAATACACACTGTTTTGTAATCTGCTTTGGCCACTTTTTGACTCCAAATATTTCTGTGTGCAATTGGATGGCCTTCTATTACATAATGTGTAATGGCTAGATGGTTCTCAATGGGATAGATGTACCACCATTTATTTAACCAATTTCTTACTGCTGAAAATTCAGCTCGTTTCCAGTGTTCCACTTAAATGCAACACTAGGATAAACATTTTCATAGCTACGTCTTTGCTTGCCCAAGATTATTTTCTTAGAATAAATTCCTGGAAGTGGAATCGCCAGATTAACAGCCACACAGACCTGTCCAGAGTGACACATTGGACGACTGCTCTCTGATTAAAAGGGTAAACCATTCGACACCCGTTGAGCATGCACACAGCAGGCACCATGCTAGGGGCTTCCACCGCACCACCACTGACTCCTCCCACCAACCCGGCGTGTGTGGATTGCCTTGGTTTCCCAGAGAAGCCCGCTGCAGCTCAGCGAGGTTGAGGCATGAGGCTACTGAGTGGGAAGCTGGGACCAGAACGCAGCTGTGTCTGACCTTGAGTGTGTGCTGTTCCCAAGCTCCACTCTCTCAGCCTCTGTTTACCGTGGCACAGAAGCAGACTAGGGGACATCTCAAGGCTTTTCTGAAAGGCTCTGTATTGGTGGTGATGGAGAGAGCTGACTTTTGTAACAACACTAATATGTCAGTGACTTAACCCAGTAAAGAAGGTCTCTTATTTGCATCATAGTCCACTGTGGGGAATGGGGTGCCCCATGTAGTCATTCAGGCACGCAGGCTCCCCCACTCTGTGACTGTCCTTTGGGTCCTCTGGGATCATGGATGGGACGGTTTGGGATGGGGGCCAGCCTGAAAGTGGCACACGTCCCCTCTGCTCACGTTCTGTGGGTTAGAATTCATTGGCATGGCCACACTGCACTGCAAAAGAAACGGGACATGTAGTGAGGCTGTGAGCTCAGGGGGACCAGCACGCAGATATTAGCAACCTCTGACACGGTCCATCACAGCGTTGAAGAAAACAGGGTTTTCCAACTAACCCTTGGTTAATGAGAAAAATCCACAAATCCCTCACTCCACCTCACGTAGGAGTTCAGTGCAGATATTTTAGGGTCAAACATTAGACACTCAGTTTCAGGTCTACCCACACAAACTGTGTACCTTTCGGGGTAGTAACAGCAACAACAGCTGGCAGTTACTGAGTGCTTGCTGTATAGAAGGTGATATTCTAAGTGATTAAGCACTCAAACTCAGGAGTCAGACCTCCTAGGTTCAAATTCTGGCTGTTACTTACTAGGCGTGTGACCTTGGGCAAGCTCCTTAACCTCTCTGTGCTTCAGTTTCCTCATCTGTAAAATGGGGCTAATAATCAAGCCCATATTATATGTGGGTATAAGGATTAAATGTGTTGTAGCTATAAAAGCATCTAAAAAAATGCCTGGCACAAAGCAAACCTTATCTAAATGTTAGCTATTATTGTTGGCATGGTATGCCAGGTATTGTGCAAAGTGCTTTGATGTTATTAGATTCGACTTCTTTGGGCCAGCTTCCTCCTCTGTAAAGTGGGAGTGAACATCACTTGCCACGGGGCTGTTGTTCCAACGCAGCAGTCATTTAGGGAAAGCACAGCCCAGCATCTGGCCGGAGTGAGCAACTCCATGAATGGCAGTCACGGCCAGACTCCCCCACGTGTTCCGATTCATCAAGGTCGGCACAGTCGCCTCACCCTGTGCTGCTGTCGAAGGTCACTGGCAACAATTCCAGGCTCTCATTCAGTATGCGAGGAGAAGAGAAGAATGCTAAAACCAAAGCCAGCTCCTGCGCACCTCCCGCCCCATTGTACGTGGGGAACACGGTGTCGGGAGCGGATTACCCCACTCCCTAGGATGCCGTGCAGATTACCCCACTCCCTAGGATGCCGTGCGGATTACCCCACTCCCTAGGATGCCGTGCCCTTCCCCCTCAGGCTCTGTTCCGCTTACCTTCAAAAGGCACTGCCTTTCCCAGCTGCCTTTCTGAAATACTCATCCTGTACACAGAGATTCCAGTGCACAAAGCAGCCCCCGCTTGGAAGCCCAGGGGACTCCTCTTTCCTGCAGCGTGCCCACCGGGGGGCCAGGTGTTGACGAGCCCACTGAGCAGCCTGTGGAGAGTCCTGGCCAACACCCAGCAGGCTGGCATCAGACGCTGCCCATACCAGTCTTGATTCTACCCAGTCTTTCCTGGCGCTTCTCAGCTTCTCTCTGTCCGCAGCAGCCCAGGCAGAGCCTCTCTGAAAGGAACCTCATGAGTGCCACGTCTTGGTCACCTTTCAAGATCTCACACCTGTTTCTCTCTGGTCCCTTGATCCCCCTTTGAGTAGGCATCTTAGTTAAGAATATCTTTTTGACAACAAAGAGCAAATGACCAACGACATACCCAGATGGTTTTCCTGTCTCTCTCTTTCCCCCAGACCCCAGGACAACAGCTTGGTTCCGAGCCCCAGCCTGCCCCCACCTTCACCCCATATCCCCTCCTCACTTCCAGCCCCCTTTGCCCTGGGCAGGAAGTTGGGTCGCCCTGAGCCACCTCCTCCCTGGAGAGAGCCAGGCTTCCCCTTGTTCGTGAACTGCTCGGCAGGCTCGCCGATAAACCCAGGCGCATAACTTTTGAAAGTTCGCCAACACCTGGACTCTATTTTACCATCTACCTTTCATTCATTAACTTAAACATTTAAATAGTTAAGTAAGTCTTTGAATTAAATGAATGCCTATGTCCAGTCATTACACCAGGTGCCAGGAATACAAAATCTATTGTCATATTCATGACTTCACAATGCTCCACAAAGGTTCTGCCCTCCAGGGGCTCAGAGGCTGGTGTGGCCCGAGTGTCCCGCCTTCTGGACGCTGCTGCTCAAAAGGCAGAACCCCCTTACCAGCTTCTGGGATGTGGGTGTGGATCATCTATTATTTCAGAGGTCGTGACTTCAAACCTGTCCTGGTTTGGACACCGAGAGGCTTTGGAAGAGACAAAGTCGGGTCTTACAAAAGGGAGCCTCTCCTCTGCAGGTGGCTGCCCTGCCCCACCTCCACCCGGCTCTCCATCTGCCATTTCCAGAGCCAATCACGACGAGGTGCTTCTATCACCGCCAACCCTATCATAGCAAATAGCGAGGCGGTACTTCTTATTAAAGGTGCGCCTGACTCCGCGAGTGGCGTCCGTCAGCGGGCGATTCAGTGCGCGCACACGGCGCCGCTGCCCTGCGTCTGCCGGGAAACTGATAAGGGGCCTCCTGTCAGGTTCTGACAAGCAGCAGCACGAGAGGACGCGTCAGGGACCCCACCGAGCCAGAGGCACGTTGCCAAGGAATAAACTCCGGGGGAGAGAAACAAAGGAGACCGAAACAATGTCCCATAACCACAGAGATTGGACGTGAAAATGAGGCAGGCACCCCGAAAGTCCGGCCTCTGTTTTAGGACGGCCTGAAAGAGTCCATTACAACTTGGAAGACGAAAGATAAATGACATGTGCAGACAGGCGGGGGCTGTGACGGCCCAGGCAGAGGGGGAGAAATGTGTTTGCCATACGCATCACTTCACTGCACATGGAGCTTGTCTCATACGCACGTTCGACGAAGCCCTTCTCCTCTCTCCCCAGAGACGGGCTGTTTGTTCAGGCCCCAGACAGCTCCGCCTTGTCAAATGCTGTCTCCTCTGATCTTCCACCTGCCTCCTCCCAGCCTCACCATCTTAATCTAGTCAAAAGGCTGTTACCCAAACAAACCTTCTCACACTTCGTACTGCTCCCCTTGTCAAGCTGTTCCACCCCAAATCCTGTCTCCTTCGACCTACACCAGTGAAAATGCCTCTTCTGCTCTCCCAAAGGAATGAAATACATTTGAAATCCCAGGAGGCTTGGTGGAACCAACGTCTTGGCAAGCAGACCTGGTTTGTCCTTCCCAGCTACTCTTTAACCTCTCAGATCCTTGTCTATAAAACGGGCATGAAAGTACTTTATCCTCAATACCCAAGTCATTTTTGAAAACCTCTTCCAACTCAAAGAACTATAATCAAACCAAGTCCCCAGTACCCCCCCCCCCCATTCATTCACACAAAGGAACATGGAGGTAAGAGGTTACAGGCCCTCCCCTGAGGAGCCCATGGCCAAGTGGAAAGTCAGATATACAAATATCCAAACACATTGAGTGACAAACATGTTTATAGCCCAGGGCTCTCTGGGAGCTGAGGAGAGTCCCTACATCTGCCTGGAAACAGCCAGTACAGAGCAGAAGATGAGACAGAGGTTCACAGATGGACAAGACAGGCAAAGGCTTTCCAGTAGAGGGAAGAGCTAGTACAAAGATACGAGGCTATGAGAAGGCATGGGGCATTATCCTTCTCAGTCCCCTGACAACATTCCTCCTTGCCTTGTTCTTGCTGCCTGCTTGGGTCAGTAAAATCAACACCTTTAAGCTTTTTAAAGCTCCAACCCCTGTATAACATGATAAGAAAGCAAGGCCTGGGGAAAATCTTTTCCCAGGGCTCGAACCAGGCTTCCGCTCCTTGTCTGGAGTGCTTCCCCCACCCCGTGTCCTCACAGCCCCCTCTAGGCTGCCTCGTCACTCAGTTCCCTCACTGGAAATGCCCTTCCTGCTTGAACTAGCTCCACTCCACTACTTTCTTGACAACTGAGCTCAATTATGAGTGATATAAGAGGTAGGCAGACAAGCGGTGCGTAGGAAACCCATACCGCCCAGGGCAATGAACGCTTGTTAAATATAACGCAAGTTCAAAACGCAGCCTCAGCATCACTTCCTCCAGGAAGTTTTCCCCGCCGACTGCCCCAGGTCAGGTGTCCCTCGTTTGTTTTTCCGGAGCTCCGGTGCTAATGCCCGAGCACTTATGACACATTACTATAATTATCCATTCCTTTACTATCTTCCTGGTCAACCTGGGAGTTCCAGACAACATCTGGTATAGAGCAGGTCCTCAGTGAATAGTTTGGGTTGGATGGATGGACAAATCTATTTCTTTGAAAGACAGTTGAGATTGCAGAAGGAGCTTAAAACAGCAATAAAAGGATTTGGATTAGAATCCCGCCCCATCACTCACTAGCACTATGACACTGGGCAAGTCCCACCCCTTGCAGCCTTGGTCTTCTGTCCCTTGGTAGGGGAACACCAGGGTACACAGGTCACGGTGTCATAAGACGTGAATGTGATCATCGCTGTGAAGGCGCTTTATAAACTACCAAGTGTTAAATACATGTTACCTCTATTTTCTTGCTTTGGAAAGCAAGTAAAAAAATCCCATTTTAAGTGTTCTTTTAAAACAAGGGAACACATTGGCCCTCCCAACCAGATATGCACAACTAGGAAAAATTTTGAGCAGACATAACTACAGAAAGTAGAAAATGTAATATTCTAAACACAAAATTTTTCTTAAAATAATTTCCATAAACTTGCCATTTCCTGTGAGACTTGTCTGGCTTTAAACCAGCAAGCTTGTAGCTGTCACTTCCTATCTGAAAGAGAATTAAAGAAGGCTACCTGTAAGAAAAAAAGTATGTGGTACAGTGTAGTCATTCACTGCAGCACCAGATTAGACCTACAGACATTTAACCCTTTTGCCCAATTTCTCCCTAAATTCCCTTCAACCTCCCCACTAAGATACTTATAGTGATTTTGTGTTTTCAATAAAAATGAATTTGGTAAGGAAAGGCTAACAAAATGATCACAGACACCCCCCCTCACTGCCACCATCATCACCAGAGGATAAACTATAAATAGCTATAAAAATGCCAAAAGATAATAACACAGAGTCCTTCTGCTGAGACATTCCAGGGGAGTTTAACAGTTCATCAGGTAGCGTGACAAGACCTGAACACCTGCACAGATGAAAACATGAAGCTCTCAAGTAATTTTGCAGATAAATTCAGGTTCATCTAAGATGTAGCACTGGCAGGTCATGCAGAGAGACTGCAAACTGCAACCCCCCCCCACCCCCAAACAGCCTGGCTGATGGATATTTCTCATATCTAATTTAATAAGAAGGAGAGGCTGGGAGAACGGAAACTTTAGACTGCTGTAGAGCAAGAGCTGAGCTTGAGCAGGAGTGAGTAGGTAGTGAAATGAGAGGACTAGGACAAGAACACCCCGGAAGAACCTTGCTGGAATGGAAGGGAAGGGAGCATCACGCCTTGCCCTGCTTTCCCGAGGAGTGGCCTCTCATTTCCTGGTCTGTGGCCAGCCCTCCTCTGGGATGAATTTAGACACGGCTGATGTTGAGCGACTGCAGCAGGGAAACAGTGCTCCTTCGCGCATCTCCAGCCATAACTTCACAAAAGAGTCTTTACCCGAATGTGTGGAATCACGACTCATCAAGTCTGAGGGAACAGCTGGCTGCCACAAGCCAAAAATTTACACATATGAGTCTTTACTGAGTGGCTACAGGTGGCTAGCTTTGGGCTGAAACTTGGAACTCAAAAATATATAAGAAACTGTCATTTTCTAGGCAGAGCTTTGGAGGTGGCTAGAGAGGACAGCCAGGCTGTCATCTGATCTGAAGGTTGAGTAAGCCAGGCAGCATCCAACCAGGAGGGACAGATATAATCAAAGTTGGTCTCTGTGTGCCTGAAGGACTTCCAGTCAGGAGGAGGGCACGGTCTAAATTAAGAGACAGGACAGGCATCAAATGCAGAGAGAAGAAAACACCTCACAAGGAAACTAAGTGATTTCAGGGGCACCCAAATGCCAGGTGGCCAAACAGATGGGGAACAAGGTAGGGGAAAGGTTACATGTCCTGAACACACTGGACATGTGATATTTCCAGAGACTAGGCTTCTTAATATCAAGAAAAGAATGATTTTAAAAAGGAAAAAAAAAGTTGAGCCAGCTCAACAGCTTCTGGTCAGATTCTCGTGGTGTTTCTTGCTATTGTGCGGATTAAGAAATAGACATGCACAATATATTTGTGTAACTGAAACATAGAAGTTCAAAGCAACTGGCTTCTGCCAAAACACACAAATGACTGAGCTCTCTCAGCTGTGTTACCTAGAATGTGCCAAGTGCCCCAAAAACCAGTTGACTGTGGCTCACCCCATCACCAATACCAGGCACTATGACAAATCATCACCCAGGGAGGACAGTGATGAAGGGTCTCTTATATAGATAACTATATTTAAAACCTTTTAAGAATAATCCCCTTTGGATGCACTGATATTTAGGTTCCTACATAAAGAGTATTTTTCAAGCACCGGTCTGTGAACTGGTCCACCAGAAATTTTGTGCTGGTCTGCAAAAGAGTTAACCACTCTGATGTTGTATGAAGATTATAGACCCAATGAACTTAGTCAAGTTTGCTTATGCTCAGGATGATTTCTGCCTTAGCAGTCCCCAAAATAATTCTCCTATTTTCACGAGTCCCCAAGTGTAAAAAAGTTGAAAACCACTGATCTAGAAGCGCTAACAAAGAATTTCGGGTGCCAAGTTACAGTATACATAGTAAATAATAAGACAAGATTATGTGTGAAGTCAGAAAGGCGTGTGTTTGGGGATAGGGGGAGGCAGACCAGTCAAACATGTGGTAAATTATGGTCCTGATACATTATCATAATTGCTCTGAAATGCACATACTGAGTTTTGCTTTCTGGACAGCAAGAAAAATCTATCCTGGTTATAGGTTATAAATTATCAAAAACAACTCAATGCAGTGTTTTCATGTAGGTAATCCTGATTAAAACTATTACACCCTTTCTGAGGGACAAATGGCAGCCTGCAGTGTTGGGGCATAGTACTTCTCTCGGCATCCATTTCCTTACCTATAAAATTGGGGAAATGAGACCTACCTCTCATATCATTTTTTTATTTTTTTAGGTAAGAGGAGGGAAGATACAAAGACAGACTCCTGCATGCACCCAGACCAGGATCCACCTGGTAACCTCCATCTGGGGCTGATGCTCTTCCCACCTGGGGCCATGCTTGCAATCAAGCTATTTTTAGCACCTGAGACAGAGGCTCCACACAGCCATCCCCAGTGCCCAAGGCCCATGCGCTTGAATCAAATGAGCCAGTTGCAGGAGAGGAAGAGAGAAAGAGAGTGAGAGAGAGAGGGGGGAGGGGGAAGGAGAGGGGTACAGAAGCAGATAGTCACTTTTCCTGTGTGCCCTGACTAGGGATCGAATCCGGGACTTCCACACTCTGGGTCAACACTCTACTACTGAGCCAACTGGCCAGGGCCTCATATCATTCTTTCATTCAATGTCTAACAAGCATTCATTGGGCCTGGCCACATGCAGCCACATTCTAGGGGCTGGTGCTGTAGAGAGTTACATGACAATGCTTTTGCCTTTGTGTATTTGACATGTCAGGGGATGGAGGATCAACAGACAAGTACCGTATTTATTGCTCCATAAGATGCAGTTTTTTCCTCCCTAAAGTGGAGGGGGAAATGCCCGTGTGTCTTACGGAATGAAAAATACGGTATGTAAATAAGCATGCAATGTCATTTCAGGCAGGATAAGTGCTATGGCTAAAAAGTTTTAAAAAAGGCAGGGTAAGGGCATAGCATGAGGTGGGGTCCTGCAGGAAGGGCTGGCCCAGGTGACACGGTCAGAGCAGACCTCCCAGAGGAGGGGCCCTGGAAGAAGAGTGAGGCAGCCATGCAAACACGGGAAGCATCTTCCTGGCAGAGGGAACAGTAGGTACAAAGCCCTGAGGTGGGAATACATGGACAGGTTCAAAGAACAGCTGATGGTCTTGTACCTAATAGAGTAGCTGATAGAGTAGAAGGAGAAGAGGTCGCAGAGACACGCCGAGGCCAGACTCCTGTTAGACTCTGGTGAGTGTGAGTCTGGAGCACAGGGGCCCCGCTGGATCTGTGACATCGACTTGGGAGTTATCAGCACCGAGATGGAAGGTAAAGCCAAAGGCTTGGATGAGATCGCCCACCAGGTCCTAGAGGAGAGGAAAAAAGACTAAGGACTGAGCCTGGGGGCACTGGACAGTCAGAGCAGAAGCCGGGAAAGGAGACCAAACAGTAGAACCATCACTATGGGAGAAAAAGAGAGAGGGGGTGAGCACTGCGAGGAGAGGACACCTGTTTTCGTGGGAATGGTATGAGGCGATGTGAATAGAAGTGTTTGCATAGGTTCCCCCAAAGAGTAGGCTCTCAAAAATGTTATTTGCCTCCCCTAGGTTTAGAGAGAATTAAGTACTGCAGGATTTAAACTGAGGAAGAAATTAGTGCAGACTGGAAAAAGAAACAGTATTTCCCATCCCAATAAAAAAAGAACACAGTAAGACTGGTTAAGGTTAAAATGAATTTCTCCTAGGAACCCCAACAGTCCAAAAGACCAAATGTTGCTAAATGATTAGAATGCACTGCTGATGGACCAGGAGGTCCCAAAACCTGGTATCTGTGGCCATGCCTCCAATTACTTATTGCCCAAACCTCCCCGGCCTGGTCTTCTCCACCGTCTCATGGCAGTGGGGCAGGATTTTGAAGCAGGGATCAGTCTGCCTCAGTCTATGTACGATCCTCCAGGCACAAAGGAATGCGGACTCAGTTGTGGGGACCCCCTCGCGCTCCTCCGCAGGCATCGCCAGACATCTGGAAGGAGAAAAGACAGCCCGCCACCATTGTCCCTCCAAGTCAGCTAAAAAAAGAGGTCTTGCTGACAGCCATTTGGTACCCCGGCCATGCTCCATCCAAATCCAATACAAACCCAGCTGTCATCTAACGGACAGCAAACGTGGACCCTCCAGTGCTGATCCGAAGGGATGGAGCAACAGAGAATGCTTCCAGACCTCAGAGGATAAAGGGATCTAATGGAAAGAACCAGAATAACCCTCCGTTCAGCACTTTTCAGCTGACAAGTATAGCCAATGCACATTCACCGTCTCACAAACTCCTGCAACTTAAATACGGATGCTACCTCTCCTTCACAGTAAGGCAACTGAGGCACCTGGCGGGAGAGCTGACTCACCCGAGTGTGTGTAATGCCTCTAACAGCAGAGCTAGAATTAGAGCCCAAGTTCTCAAGCCCCTGCCTGTAGGGTTACTACAAGGACCACATGGGATCGGGAGACAAGTATGGGCAGGACTCTGAGACACCAGCCCTCACAGAGTAGAATTAGCACAGTCAAATCTTGAAGCTTCCACTTAAACCCTGACTTACTGACTACAAATGACTGAACAAGTTACTCTTAATTTTCACGACACTCATTTGTCTTACCAAATGGTATCAATCTTCCTCTAGGATTGTGACAAAAATTAAATACGAGAGTATAAAGCACACAGTACAATCCCATAGAGAGTACATGCTCAAGAGAGGTTAGCTCCTTTCGGTTACAATAAAAACATTTCCCAACAGTTAGTTGAGTGGCCTCCAGCAAGTCACTTCCCTTTTCTGAGCTATAGCTATCCTCACCTATAAGATGAGGGCAGGTTAAACTAGACTGTGTTGGAAGGTGGAAAAACATGATGATTCCGAATGTAGACAGGGAGGATTTGAGAGCTAGCTACCTCCTTACTTACCCTCTCCCAACTGCACTACCCCTTTGGCAAAATGGAGGCGAGAAACAGAGCCCACCCACTGGATTTGTCTGAAGATTGAACAGAAGGATGCACATGGAATTCTTAGTATAGAATAATACAGAGTAAGTGCTCAATAAAACTTGGTTAAGGCCCTGGCCGGTTGGCTCAGTGGTAGAGCGTTGGCCTGGCGTGTGGGGGACCCAGGTTCGATTCCTGTCCGGGGCACATAGGAGAAGCGTTCATTTGCTTCTCCACCCCCACCCCCTCCTTCCTCTCTGTTTCTCTCTTCCCCTCCCGCAGCTGAGGCTCCATTGGAGCAAAGATGGCCCGGGTGCTGGGGATGGCTCCTTGGCCTCTGCCCCAGGTGCTAGAGTGGCTCTGGTCGCAGCAGAGCGACGCCCCGGAGGGGCAGAGCATTGCCCCCTGGTGGGCAGAGCGTCGCCCCTGGTGGGCGTGCTGGGTGGATCCCGGTCGGGCGCATGCGGGAGTCTGTCTGACTGTCTCTCCCAGTTTCCAGCTTCAGAAAAATACAAAATAAATAAATAAATAAATAAATAAATAAATAAATAAATAAATAAATAACTTGGTGAATGTGGCTGTTTCCTCCTTCCAACACTACTTCTCCAGTGATGGCAAAGATCATACAGGACAACTTGCTATCCGAGACTCTCAGTTTCCCCACCTGTAACATGGAGGCTCAGGCGAGCATAGCCTCAAGGGTCATCCACCCTCCGATGTCCTGTGAAACCACAGTCCTCTCAAGGAGACGTGTGCCCAGGTGTGGATCCTCCCAAAGCTCAGAGTGGAAGAGCCCGGCTATCTGCTGTTACACAACTTAGAGGCCACATCTCTGGCAAGTGTGTCCTTAACATTAACTGTCAGAAAACCTGGCCCTGGAAGCAACTTGCAAGTGATGAATCTGTGCGTGGTGAGGAGCCGGCAAGAAGGGGCGCCATGTTCCCCTGTGGTAACTCAACCCCATCCTCTGACTCAGCACCTTCCCGGACACTTCCAGGACACATAATGTTTCAGAAGGAAAGGACTATTCTCCTCCCTCCTTCCTTGGTAAGTAAACACTTTACTCCATGCAATTACTCTCCTCTTGGTCCAAAACATTTAGCAGAAACAGTTGAGGAGTGGGCAAACACCTGCCACAAAACTGTCATATGAAGCCTTCACTGCTCAAAGTCTCCCCTCCCCATCAGATGACATACCCTCGGCTGCATCTGGGGAAACAGAATCAGACTCTGCTGAGGGGGCTGAGAAAACCTTGCTGAGCAAAACGTTACAGTGCAGCTTCCTCTCTTCCCTCACCTCCCAAGGCCAGTTCAATGAAAAGGCTTGTCTAATAAAGACACTTAGCCACTTCCTCATTAGCCATTCTTTCACCCATTCAGGCCAAATTGGTATTTGATGCAACGGGGGAATGTGTTGAGTACATTATTAATCAGGCTTGGCAAAGGAAAGGTCACGAGGGTGAGGGGCACAATGACAGGATATGGGCAACAGGCCAGTGAGAGTGCGTCGGGGGAGGGGAAATTGATGGTTACGAAATTATGGAGGGTTATGAATAGTTGGGGGCACCTGAAAGGCTGACATGTGCAAGGCTTCCTTCTTCAACTGTCTATTATTACAAAAGAAACTTCAGCTCCAAGGCAGCTGGTACTGAGATGTAAATCCAGACACCTGCAACCAGGACTTAGTAACAAGAGCCACTCGATGCAGAAGATTCTATTGGAAATTTATCAGACTGGTTAGAGCTCCAGCAAGAAGAGAGATGTCAAGGTGTCCACCAACGAAAACAAGGCTTGTTGTCTTTCGATTTCCTGATGCAGATGCTCGATATTCTCAATAGCCTCTAGAGGACATGAGTTTCCAAAAGACTTTTCCAGAAAATGTGTGCTGAGGTATGCCTCTACCGGGCATTGATTCTTTAGAATCAATACGCATTTAATTCACCAATCAAATGGTAGTGAACCATCTAGAGGCTCTCCGTAGGGCAAATAGCTCAAAGAGAATCTCAAAGGAAG